>NC_092462.1:67908759-68208759 GCF_047495875.1 Pithys albifrons albifrons
CATAAGGATCGTAAGATATAAAGCTTGATGCTAGGTCCAAAAATTAAGGCAGGGCTATGGCAAGTTTTATTTCTGTGTGAAATCTGGTAGAACCTTGTGCAGTTTCCCAGATTGAACAACATCACCTCTTATCTCCTCCCTGTCCATGCCATGCCCCAACCCACACCTGCCCAGACCATGTTTTGCCAGCCTGGAGCTGCATAGCACCTTGCTTTCATAGGAGCTGGGCTGAAGATGGGAGACTGTGCTGGGAGGGGAACTCAGCCAACAGAAAGTCACAGAATCATAGAATCTTAGAATGGCTTGGATTGAAAGGAACTTGAAAGATCATCCAGTTTCAACTCCCCTGCCACAGGCAGGGACACTTTCCACATCACAACAGGTTACTCAGAGCCTCATCCAACCTGACCTTGAACACTTCCAAGGATGGGGTTTTTCACAGGTCTCAGGCTAGGTGACAGATAGATACTTTGGGTGGTGGAGCCAGGTGGGGTTAGTTGTTCACTCATTGGAAAAAGACAGGAGACCTGCTGAACATCCCTTCCTTTAAGCCACTGCTTGTATTCATGTGTTTGGTTGTGGCAAAACCACCTTCACCATGTATAATCTAGAAAGAGGACTTTGCTTCCCCACATATTTCCTTAAACATACTAGGGTTCAATAATATAATAGGGAGAGGAATGAGGAGAAAAATCCCACCTAATTAAAACTGCAGTGAGAGTTGACTGGCATTGGCTGGGTTCATTGGTCTAAGATGAATTTTCTAACATTGTCCCTTACAGCTATTTATATAAGCAGATAATTCTGTTTGTCACAGCTTGCATAGATAGTTCCAAGATATTTTCATCTAGTTCATAGATAGCTTCAAAGATAGTTTTCATTTTTTATAGGAACAGGATGGAGCTGCTTTATAGTGGTGTCCTAAAATGGAATTTTTTAACATTACTGGGTTTGGCTCAAAAAATTCATTTAAAACCCCCCTACACCATACCATTGCATTCCTCTCAGATAAAGATTCCTCAGTCTTGAAGAAAAGATTTCTTCCCCAAATACATTGTCAAACCTAAATGTCTTCACAGGGTGGCTGTGCTTTCATGTGGTGACACATTTTGAGAGAATGGAGATTTTCACAGAATCATAGAATATGCTGAGTTGGAAGGGACCCATCGAGATCATTAAGTCCAACTCCTGGCCTTCTGCAGGACACTCCAAGAGTCACACCATGTGCCTGAGAGTGTTGTCCAAATGCTTCTTGAACTCAGATAGGTATAGTGCTGTGACCACTTCCCTGGGGAGCCTGTTCCAGCACTCAAATGTTCCCCTTACTGCTTTGAAATCCCTTTGTACAACATTTGAAATCTCACAAGTGTCTATTTCTAAGAAACTTATCCATGACTCAGTGATCCCAGTAAAGATCTTTGGGTACATCCCCTCACTCATTTCACTAATTCACTCCCTGAGAAACTGAACCTCTTCTCCTAAACATATCTTAAGGCTGTAAATCCAGTTGAGCCATTAAAAACAGATCTACTCACAGAGTATATGCATTTTCCAACCAAATTAGTCTTAGGGGGATGATTGTGCTGTAGTCAATGGAGCTAAGCCAGTTATTCACAGTTGGCCCCTGTTTTAAAATGAAGTGATGAAAATGGGTGACACAAGGGGTAATTGCCTGTTGATTTTCATTGCCCTGAGCTAACTGGTTGTTCTATGTGTTTTATGATCAAAGTAAGGCATGGATGGGAAAGGTCAGCTGTTCCTCAGGTACATTCCTCTCCCAGTTCTGGTGTTTGGTGGGTTTGTTACCGATGCGTCTTTGACTATTCACACCTCATTTCAGACCTGGACATAAGTAGAAGTTTTTATTTGATGTGAAAAAGAGTAGCAATCATGGTGTTTGGAAGCAAAAGGCACTGTTTGTTTTCTGATGCACACAGGGATTCCTGTTTCACAGCTATGATGTGCATATTTCATAGCGTTGCAGACAGCTTCTGTCAATTAACATGAATTATGGCTCCAGAAGCGTTCCTTCACCACAAACCTGCAGTACATTAACTCCTGAGATTCAATCCCTGCCAGTGGCAATTCAGTGCAATGCAGATAAAAGTAATTTTGAAAGCTATGGCTGGAAAGACTTTTCTCTTATGAGAGTGCTGTTTCTGATGCTGGGGGGTAGCTGTCTGGATATAGCTCATGACTCTGTTGGGGACACTTTGCGTATTAGGCTGCAAGGTTCTCCTGAAGCATGTGGCTTCTTGCCTTCCATTCTGTTCCCAGTCAGAGGGAGAAAATCCCTGCCTCTGGCATGGCAATAGTGGCACAGGATGGAAAACCTGGCCTATCCACTTGAATGGAAAACAGCTGAAGGGCAAGGAGAGTCCCTCCTAGGACAGCCTGGAATCCCCTCACAGGAGAACCCAAGAGCCCATCCAAAGACAATCCCAAAGCTCATCCAAGGACAGCCCTGGGCTATGTGGTCATACAGCCCTCTCTCTGAGCTGTTCACTCCTAGCCCAGCAAATGCCTTAAGAGGTAGATTACTCTTCTGCTGGTCAAGGGCATTGAATAAGCTCGTGGAATAGCCTATGTGCGAATAGGAGATGGGAGAGCAGATGAGGAGTTGTGTGATGCCCCAGGGTTTCAAAGATCATGACTTAAATTGGCTTCATCTTCTGGCATTGCAACCTGGGAACTCAGGTCTCTTGAGAAATCTGTAGACTTCTTGGTAATGTTTGATACCTGGGGCGGGGGGGGGGGGGGGGGGGAAGACTTAGAGGTGTAAACAAGAGTTAATCTCAGCAAAGGGAGATGATTGCCTGCAGGGGCTGTATCCATGCAGATAACTCACTTTCTCTTGTCTTAATAGCAAGGAATGCAAGGTTTGCATATTTTTACTGGCAGAAAGAGTTCACAAAGCTGTGTAGAGAACTTTCTTTCCTTTTCAGTCTAGAGTTGGGATGCTGATCTGTAGCAGCACATCCTGTGTGTAGGTATTCAGACAACGTGCTCAGGTTCTCCACTGTGGAGGACAGATGGATTCAGGTGAGGATCCTAAAGTGATGCTCAACTGAGCTCCCATCTCCACTCTGTTGCAGGCCCTTTTAGAGTCTTTGCTTCTTAACCAATCTAGTCTGTGATTTAATTAGCCATCTTTGAAACAAAGGCAAGAGAAAGCACTGATCCAGGCATATCTTTGCAGTGTGCAGACCTTCTGCTTGGGGGATCCATCAAAATACCTGGGCTGGCAGATAAGGCAAAGGTTGAAATGCTGGTTAGAATTTTCTCCTGATTGTGAGGGGGGGGTAACTTCTGCTGCATGGATTTTTCAGCCTGTTGGCCCAAGCTCTTTGCAACAGCATCTTTCTGACTTTTCTCAAGCCAGGACAAATCTTTCTGAACCATTGACTTCCATGTCTGCTTCCAATGTAGTTTTCCTCGCCAGCTGTGTAGGAGTCCATCAGCCAGAGAAGCCATGCCAGCTGCTCTGTCCCATTATGGCAATGCAAAGCAAACCAGAAAAACTGGCTAAACTGCTAAGGGGAAGCGTTTCCATGGATTGGGGAATCCTCTGGTGTGGGAGAATCACTGCAGGACAATTCCCTCTGTCAGTACAAGGACCTGATTACATCTGGGTAAAGTGCCAGTAGTGACAGTGAGCTCGTATAGGTGTAGTTCAGATGATGACAGGAACCTTTGATGATGGCCTATGCATTGACTTGGTTGGTCTTGCCAAAGTTGGTTGCTCCTCAAGTGTAGCCCAAGTGGACTGGATGCTCACTGCTTGGTTCTCCAGCATTGCTCTAATGCTGCTGCGCTGATTGATGTGTGCTGAGCCCTGCCATGGCTGAAGAGTATTTTCTATGCTGCAATAAAACACTGTTGTAGCTTTTATATCTCCCAAATAGGTCACAGAGTGGGTGTGTGTACTTTGGACCCAACAGGCACTTTTCACTGTGTGTATGGGCTAAGGAGAAGCTTAAGGAAACATCTTACAGACCCAGAAAAGTTTATTAGTTCCTTCTGTTCTGACTAAGAAATTATTCCTGAGGATGTAGTATATTCAGCTGGAGCATTTACACCTCATCTGCTACGTGATTGCACAGGTAGAGGGCCTGTAACAATTGGAGAGGGATTGTGTGCTCTTCAAGTGAATAAGATGAGAGAGCATTTGCAATTGAAACCTAAGCAACATCAGCTTTGAGAAAGCAGTCACAGTATAAGGAGGACAGTTTTATGGGGACTGGGGTGCAGATAGTTGGGAAAACGCACAGAGAGGAGAATTGTTCTTGTGAGCACAACTACAGAACATGCACAGGTTGGTCTGGTGTCCAGTTAGCCTTTTGTATTTCACACTACTAATTCAGCTGGTAACCAGCCTCCAGAAGTTCCCAAGAGAGTCTGGAGTTCCCAGCAATGTGCTATTCTGTGGAATTTTGCTGGGAGTGTGCAGAGCTCCTGTTGATGCCAGTGGCACAGTGCTGCAGGGTTTGTTCTGTAAGCTGCCATTGTGTAAAACTGCCCCTGCTGTGAGAGGCTGCTGCTGGGTAGGGTGTTGACCCAGCCCACACATATATAACCTCAGAAAGATTTTAATTTATTCAATGACCACCAAGACTGGTTCCTTTGCTATGGCTTGTCTGTTGTGGAGACTGCCTTGTGTTGGAAAGGATATAATCTGACATGCCTTAACTAGCACCATATTAAATGCTGCTTTGCCCAGCTGTCCTTGCTGCTGCCAAAGGCAAAGTAATATTGAATATTGTGGTGGTGTTGATCTAATCATGCTAACGAATATATTCTCTAAGATGAACTTTTACAAGATGAACTTTTCCACTGCAGACATAATCTGTAGTTCCAGACAAATAAAAGAATATATAACTGATTCATCTCTAACTGGTGTCTCTGCTCATTATGGTTGTAACTACCAGCTGCTTTTGCAGAGAATTCTGAGAACTTAGAGAAAAAAATGCTGCTCCTTCAATTTCTCTTCCAACCTCAGGGCAGGTGGGATGTAGGCATTAAGAAGGTTGTAAAAGTCTTTGTAGGCACAGAATAAGAAGCTGAAAAGTGTGCTCTTGGCCCCTCATTCCTTGTTTTTGCTGGCCTGACCTTGTGCAATGCATATACTTCTAAGGAATTCTGTAAATCTTCTAGCTTGAGTCAGGAAAGTGAATTTGAAAAATGATGGTGATGTGGATGCCCCATCCCTGGAAGTGTTCAAAGCCAGATTGGATGGGGCCCTGGGCAACCTGATCCAGTGAATGGCATCTTTGCCCACGGCAGAGGGGATTGGAACTAGATGATCTTTAAAGTCCCTTCCAACCAAAAACATTCTAGGATTTTATGATTACTGCTTTGGTACCAGGAAAGCTGGAGAAATACATGTGCAACTACCCATTTAATCTTATGGAGAAATTAAGCTTTTTATGGAGGTTATTAAACATGATGGAGATGCAGCTTGAACTGGATTCAAACAACTAGTAACAGTTTGCTCTTAACTTACTCCTGCAAGCCAAGGTCGGCACATCACTTCCTACAGGAACCACTTCTGAGAGTCACAGAGGAAAAGCGTGGCTGACAAGACATGTGGCTCTGAGGGTGATTGCACAGGGTTTCCCTGCACATGGAGCTTTTCCAGGGCAGTCCTTGTGATTGCAAAAGGCTTTTCATGAGATTGTCTGGAATTTGAGGAAGAAATACCCTCACTCAGCCTCTGGCAGCCACCTGGACCATTTTAGTGGCTGAAGGTGATGGAACATTGAGTGAGGCAGCCCAGCAAGGTCTGAGGTACCAACATCGCTTATGCCTGGATGTACTAATTGGTAGGAGACTGGAGGCAAAGTTAAATCAAAACACACAGCACAATTATGAGATATTAGATCAAGCTGGATTAATTGAAGCTGCAGGAGTAAAGGGAAGAAATGCATTGCTGCTCTTTGAACAGATTTTATAGAAGTTTTGTCCAGTAAACCTTCCTGATGCTGAACCTCCCACCAGCGACAACTCTTGGGTAACCAGTTGACTTGAAGATAGCTCAACAACTGACCCCTTTAGTCCAGCACTTGGACCAGTTGGGTAACTCTGCAAAGGATAAGTAAAAGGGTTTGTGGAGATGTAACTAGATGGATCTGGAGGTCAGAGCTGGGTATTTTGGATCCTGGGTGGCTTATGTTCATTGCCTGACTTCCTTTTGTGCTGTCTACAGCCTGATTTTTCATGTCAGCCTGTGCCATAGCAGCCACTTAGAGGACAGGAGTTGGGTACCATGCCCTTGTACATGGCACAGTGCTATGAGTTTTCAGTCTTGTGATAAATAAACTAAGATGGCTTTCTGTTCATATCTGCTCAGACAGAGACTGTTGTTTTCATCCCTATGAGAACAACACATGGAAACTGCAATCTCAAAATGAAGCTCCAAAGTAGAATCATCAAATCGTGATTATTTAGGTTGGAAAAGACATTTAAGGTCACCAAGTCCAACCATTAACACAGCACTGCCAAGGCCACCGCTAAACCCTGTCCCTAAGGGCCATATCTGCACATCTTATAAGTACCTCCAGGGGTGGTGCCTCCACCACTTCACTGAGCAGCCTGTTCCCACGCAAGAGCACTGGGTCATCCAAGAGAAGTTTTAGCTACAAATCCAGCACAAGAAGACATAAAGTATTAAAGTATTACTCACTTGCTTTCATATGGCTGAAGATCAAGCATGACGCACAGACATGATTGAAATCGCATCTCTCACAAAAGCTTAAGTGGCCAGTCAGAACCACTGATGCCTTGAGAGACATTTTGCTACAGTTACAAGTACTTCTAAAATCTATAAAAATGAAAAAAAAATCAAAACCCCCTAAGGCATCACCACACATCTAATAGGCTGCTCTACTCCAAGCAACATCAGGATTAGAGAGGAGGAAACAGGGGGAAGTGCATTCAGAACTGAACCATTGGCTAGTTTTACAAAACTTATAGATATTTTCATATCCGAAAATAGTCTTTAAAAAATCAATTTTACACTGTCTTAAATGTGAGTTGAACAGCACAGTTGGGAACTGCTATCTTTGCTTCCTTTCTTTGAAACCTTAGGTAATGGTGTTGTGACACTAAATGATGATTAGGTGTTGCGAAGAAAAGCCGTAACAGCCCCTGGAAAGCACCTTCCAAATTAAACAATGAGAAGTCAAATAAAAAGATCTCCAGCTGGTGACTTAGACCGAAAAGTGATCAGAATTAAAACTCCTGCTTCTTTGGACTGGAATTGTGAATGTGTGTGTCTATTAGTATAGAAAACTGCTATTAACCCCATATCCTACATTTGTCTGGCACAGTAAAGTGTCTTCTACCACACCCACCGAGGCAGGACTCTTCCACAGAAATTCAGTCTTTGCTGTCAGGGATGGATCACCACCAGGGAGCTAAGGAGAGTTGTCATAGTTGGCCAGAAAGCCCATTTAACAAAAGCCAAGGTGGAAATCCAGATAGAAATTCATTCCCCAGGCTCTCACTGAGCATGGATTCATGCGGGGGGAATGCAGTTCCCAGGGTGCTCTGTAGCCACCCAGTCACTCAGTCCAATACTGACCTGGGTTAATTACCCTAAACACTTTTGGAAGCACATTATGGAGAGGGAATGGCAGGTATTTCACCTGAACTGACTCAGTTTAGCTTCTCTCATTTTGCAAATGGCTTCCCAAAGTCCAAGAGTGTTAGTTTGCTTCTCTTCATCCTGTAGTGAGAACAATTTACAAGGAACATGTTTTCCCTCCTGTTAAATGCTTTTTCTTAGCATGTCAAGCATGTACATTGCTGCTGGCAAAAAAGCAGCCAGACTTGTGGAAAGAAAAATTTCTGAAGAATGTGTGGGGTGTTTGGGTGGAGCACAAATGAGCAGATGTTCCCACAGAACAAGAGGGTTTTGTGGCAAATGAGGAGAGGTAAAGCCCTGGCTCCAGGGCAGCTGAATGCGTTAGGTGTACTGCAGTGTAAGAGTCACAGATGAAGCAGGACTGCAGGAAAAATAACTGCTGGGATGTGACTGAACCCTTGAAATGCTGCGTCTGGGTGTTTCCCACTGAGAGAGCTCATTGGGATGGTTGTACATGGGATTACTGGGATAATCTGTGTCCAGTTTACAGCCTCATCAATAGAAAGTGTTTGGCTTTCTGAAATTTAATGTCAGGTGGAAAAATGTTTGTAAAAAACTTCAAACCTGAGCATTTGAAAATGAGCCAGCTAAATCCACATGTTCATTGGAAATAGTAAAATGCCATTTTTTTGCTTGTAATTATTTTATTTTTGCAACCGAGTGATTGAAAAATATGAAATATCTCTTTTGCCTCACCCAGAAAAGGCTGAGAAGTCCAGAAGCTAATCCTCTGCTGCATTGCCAGTCTAGTCCCCATGCCCCAGTTTCTAGGGTTACTGTTGCAATGCATTGCATGTATGGTCAGATAGTTAATGAAGCTATTAATTTGCACCACATTGGAGATCTCAGCCCTTCTGAACATAACATGCCTTAGCTCCAGCATCTGTAAACTGTGGCAATTAGCTGTAGAAACTCATCTTTCAAGTTTGACAGCCTTGACACCATCCTAAATGATTATACAGAGAGCTGAAATGCTCCCCTGGTGCCCCCACTTGTCACTGGACTCTGCCTACCTGGGAAATATGTCACCAACTCATCCTGTTCCTTGAACTTGCATTATTCTTTTTCTACTAAATTTGCAGAAGTCTTTCCTCTTCAGCACCTATAGGATATGAAAATAGAGAGATTAATGATTGACTAAACAGTTCTATCATTTTAATAATTTATTTTGCTGCTGAAATTCCTACTCTCTGCACCTTCTCACCCAAAATCTGCTGCCTGAACTTCAAGGCACCTAAGATGAATGGCATGAGTTATGCTTCTTGAGTGTTATTGAGAGCTTGGTGAGGTCTGATTTCCTCTGTCTTGTTTGTATCTTGCTCATGCATGCATTCTGCACAGAAATCTGACAAATGTATAGCTGTGTTAAACTGAGATGTTTCACCTCATCTGATATTTAATGTGAACCATTAGCTCCTTTAAGGCTGGAATGAAGTGTTAGGTTTCAGTCACTGTAATTAGCAGTTGTTTGAAAAGATAGCTAAATCCATTTTCTGAGCCAAATGTATCACTCAGACATTGGGGAAAGAAAAATAAACACAGATCAGATCAGCATTATATTTGATAACTTGGAATTAAATGCAAAATAATCTGGAAACTTTGAAGGGCACAGGGATGTGGGAGACCTGTCCCTTTGTAGCCACAGATTCTAGTTTCTCAAAGAGAGAAGAAAGTTCTCATTATAAGTGTTGCTTTTCCTTTTTGTGTCTCTGCAAGATAATCACAGGTTGATTTGTCACCGAACAACCCCAACTACAGCATATTTCACAGATCTTGGTTATTTGGTGGAGTCACAGTGATGTGCAAAACCCCCCTGGAAATGTCACAAAGGCGGGTTGATATGGCATTTGGGAATATGGTCTAGTGGTGACCACAGCGGTGTTGGGTTAACAGTTGGACTCAATAATATTAGAGGTATATTCTATCCTTAGAGATTCTGTGATCACTGACACTTAAATACCAGGAGGCAACATTACACCTGAGCACTCACCCCTAATGCTGCATTGCTTGACTGCTTCATTTCTCAACTTTAATGTTGCATAAACAAATGTTTTTCTGCCCTGCTCACACATGCACAGAGGCCTTGCTTCTCCAGTCCCTCCGACACAAGCAAACCTCTCTTGGCTTTGCTGGAGATTTTGTCTAACAGCAGAAATTACGGCCCTTTACGTGGTTCCTTAGGACTGACCGTAACGATGAAAAGGAATGTCTCCCTTTCAGAAAGCTGCCCACTCTCCTTGGCTCATTGACCCTGAAATTCTTCTCTACTCATAAAATCCATGTGATACACCAATCTGGGCAAGGCAAATAAGAGTTAGTATCTCCAACAGGAGGATTGTGGCACATTCAGAAAAATTGGCTGTTGATCAGCCAACCAAACCCATTTTGGATTCTGTAACCTCAGAGCCACCCCTTTTGCCAATAATTTCTTGCCTTTTCTCTACCTTGTAAAAATTTCTTAAATTCTATATTGAAGTACAAGGCTGATGGAAAGAAAAGTCATGACTATTTCTGTGCTAACATAGTGTTGTAATGTCATAATGAATATAGCACTTAGCTTTCTGCTTTCTGAATATCCAGTAACAGCCTTGCTTTTGCAAACTCAGTTCCTGAAAATGTCATTAAAATCATTCTCAAAGAGTGAAAGCTGATAGTGGGGTTTTGCATGAAATGGACTTGGTATCCAGTGACTCTTACTGGTTCAGGTTTCTTAACTCCTGCTTATTTTTTTAAGAGAAAAAAATGTGATCATCACAAATAAATAGTAACGTGTAATAAAAATAGAATGTATATGTATGTCCTATACTCTGAGACCTTCTTGATGAAAAATCTCATCACAAGTAATTAACAATTAGGGGACACAGGTGGAGGTGGAGAAAGTGCATCGAAAATATTCAACCCATCTGAGACCTCCTCCAGTTTAAGGCAGAATTATGATCTTAATGGTAAACACCAACAAAACTGGTAAGCAATACTAAAAGAATCTCTTTTCCCAGAATTTTTATCTAACAGCAGAACTCTTGCTATGCTGAAATTCTAACTAGCAAGCAAGTAGATATAACTATATATTAATCACTATGCATTTTTTAACTAGCAGAAGCAATACTGTTGCAGGGAAAAGGGGGGCTGATGCCCACCTGGTACAGCTCCAGGTACATTCTCCTGCCCTCTCCACAGACATCAATCTCAGAAGAAACATCAATTTTTTGCTATTATGAGGCTGGAACACATCCAGAGTTTGGTCAGCTCCACTCATCCACCATAAAGACCTTTGCTCAGCCTGTACAAGGAGAGCTGGGAGCTGCTTTGCCTTCTTGCCCTGCAGCCTGGAACCAGCACTCCTGTCTGGATCTTGGTGTTGGTTAAGCATGAGCCTCACAATGTGTATTGTATTTGTCTGCTTTTTTTTGTTTTGGTTTGTTTTTTTTTTTAATCTTACAGTCACTGTGTTGCCCAGAAGCTAAGTATGGTGGTTCCAGACCCTGGTGGTTGCCTTGCCAGATGAAAATCCCTGGTCATCACGGCTTTATTGCACAGCTTCTCCTCTCTTGAGCTATTTGGAAGATGATAAGACTTGCAAAGGCATTACTTAATTTTCAGATATTTTTGAGATTCCTCCTGTCAAGGTATGAATATTTCCTTGGGTAGTTTGTGAAGGGCTTCTTGGCAGATGACTTTTATTATTTGGGTGTTTATACACCCCAGGCTGAGGTGATGAGGGTTGTTCTGAGTGGAATGGCTTTTTTGAAGAGTCTGCAAGGTCTCATCAAGATGGTCTAATTCTGGATTTTCTTGGTATTCTCCAAGAGTTTGACCATAAATGCCTTTGGGAGGTATTTATAGAGGTTTTGCATGTGTAAGCCATAAATCTCCAACAGAAGCACTTGGTAGGAATGTATATATTTATGAGGGTGTTTCCACAAATGCATTTTACTATGCCAGATCAAACAGGCCTAAAATTTACCTCCATCTCGTGTGTAGGTTAGAGTTGGCTGCATGGTTTCTGTCCAAGAAAGAATATCACCAGGAATCTGAATGACTTGTATAACAAGTCCTGAGATGACATTCAGACTACCATAACTCCGAAATTCTCACATGCAGGCAGTAAATGAGTGGCCCTTTCTGATGGTAGCACATTCCCAGTGTGTGAACTCATAAGTCCTGGAAAAGCATTTAATCTCTCTTAGTAAACAGCTGGTAGCTCAGTCTTTTCCCTCCTTTTATGAAGATGACTCAGTTTTCACCATCCCTGTGCCAGTATCTGTTCTTCTTTGGTTTCCATACTGTCCTCCCCAGCTGAATATCTCAGTGCCTTTGTGCTGACGTGTTCAGCAGTGCCTACTCAGCAGTTTCGTAAGAGCTCCAGATCCATGGCCCTGCAGTCAGCATCCTGCTGTAGTTCCTTGGCTGGTGTGGTGAAGGACAGTCTGCTAAGACTATCTGCTAAGACAAGACATGGACATCAAATGGGAGAAGACGTCCCTAGAATATGGTATTGTGTGTGTGTGTGGCTTGGCTTCGAGAATGAAGATTTGGGAAGGGCTGTCCTCACATGGATGTGCCCTTCCAGCCTGCGCAGTGGATTTTAGGTGAGGCTCAGCGTGCGCAGAACTGGCCCCACCGTTTAAGTCCTGAGGTTCATCTGCCACGGCCGAGCGAGCTTGGACAGTGCCAGTGAAGTCCTCAGGACTAGAACCTACAGCACCCGGCATTTCCCAGGAGGTCTCCCATCCAAGTACTAATCCGGGGCTGACCCTGCTTAGCTTCTGAGATCTGACGGGATCGGATGTCAGGGAGGCATTTAACTGCCTAATATGGTATTAGGCAAAAGCATAAGACTGTCACTAGGTGGCCTAGATGTGAATGTGTCATTCCAGGACAGAAAGGGGATTGTTTTGGAACCCTCCAATGTACAATGAGCATCTGTCAGTGCTCTTTAAGTTTGTTCCTCCAGGATGGCCTCAGGCACCATCTGTGGGACAGACATGGCCATGGGAACTAAACGCTGCAGGGAGGCACAAGTGGATGAAAATATCTCTGTCTCCTGCAATATGAAGAGATGACGTCAGCTCTACTAAAGCAGGTCTAAACCAGGGTCTGCTTGAAAACTTCTGCAAAGTCAAGCTGATTTGTTGTTTGGGAGAAAATTGTTTTTGTCTGCCTCCTCTGTATTACTGGTGTGAAAATGGAAGAATTGACTGATACCAATAGATGTGTTTTCTGCTTTGCTGGGCAGATTAGATGAATATCTGATGGAAGGTCAGCAGAAAGTTATTGGCTATATTGGGAAAAAAGATACCCGTGCTACCCAGGAAAGACAAAGAATGATTGCTCTTGTGTTGAGTTCAGGCTTTTTGGTAGGATCAGAACTATCCCGTAGAGCAACATGCTGGCTCCTGGGACAGTGGAAAGCTGTTGGCTGGATCCTGGTTGTCCAGGCAGATGTTTCAGCTGGGCAGGAACATGTCAGGAGTGCATGACAGCACTTCTCCACAGAGCTTCATGCTGTGTCTTAGCAGGTTGTGAGCACTAAGTTATTCTCCAAAGTAGAGAATTCCTTGAGGCAGCTTCGGTGACAACTTGTAAGAATTCGTTTTTTCCCCCAGTCCTACCAGTCTGGCAGAGTCCTCAGGGGTTCAGCTATGTTTTATATTGCCTTTCTCAGCCTTGATTTTCTGCTGCACATACTTCAGGTTCTGCTCCTCTCCTGTTAAGAGGTCTTGTGGTATGAGTTAAAAGTTTCACCACTCCTGCTTGCAACCTGCTCTTCAATACAGTCTCTAACATCTGGGAAGCCTCTGATTACACTAAGATCCATACTGCCTTTGGCTCAGGGTGGACTGAACCCAGACACAGTGCCTACCTGACATGTAAGGCACCCACCTCTGATGTCAGGCAGTGGTACAACCTTCCACCACATCTCAGTCTGTCATGCCTTGAGAGCGTGCAGAGGGTGGCATCAGTTTTAGTTTGTGCTGCCTGATTTCTGGCCAAATGTGTAGGGAGTGCAGCGTGGTGGCATGGAGGTAGGGAGGTACCTGATGCTCTCCTGGAGCCAAATTTCCCCTTGATTTCACTGCTCAAGTTTGGTGTCCAGTGTCTATTTGAATGTAGCACTTGGCTGGAAGATGCACTTGGCTCTGTCCCTTTTTTCTGCTCTCCTCTCCCAGCTGGGGGCCTCCCTCCTTGATGAAAAAAACACTTTTGTCTGCCCTGGTGAAGAACCTGGAGCAAGCCATGGTTTGGTGGGTGATCAGTGCAGACTTTGGTCTTTAACAAAATCACTCCTGAGATAATTCTACTTGCACATTTGTTAAGATCTTTCTTCTGCTTGCATACTTTCCCATCCCCTGCTCCTGCTAGACACCACTACCACACCCCACACACCCAATCCCGCCAAAAAAGAAAATAAAAAAGGGGGGCCTGGGACAGGTGTAATGGTTATGGCTGATCTTTGGTGGGCACCAACAGGAGAGCTGATCACAGCACAAATGTCCCTACAGGGCTCATAGCTGGTTGTATCACTGGACACTACAACATTGATTTCTTTCCTGGTTTTAGATAAAAATCTTGTTGGGGCAGGGCACAATACTTTTTCTGTTTGAGATGTTGTTGACACCTGAGGAGCCGTTTGCGAAAAATGACACAATGGTGATGAAAAAGAAATGGGAGGAAAAAGAAGATACAAGCAAGAGTGACAAATCTTTTCCCCTGTCCCTTGGTGAGCCCATGGTCCTGGGCCCCAAAGTGCCAGAAAGCACTTCAGGTCTTGGCATCTCCTCTGGTAGTTCCCTTGTGTCCTCCCATTATTAGTAGCTCTACAGTGTTGAGCAGAGCCATCATTCAGCTTTTACATTGCTTTTCTATGTCAGCATAACCCATGTTTCCACATTCCTTTTTCTGCAGGTTACATAACCTCTGGGAGGGGTGAACTTGCTCAAAGGAGTGCACCAGCAGGAGACACCTCCGAGAGTTTGAAATGGCACCAGGAAACTTTGCTATTTTGGTTTTACTTGCCATCTCCTACAGACACCTGCAGGGGTACGGACTTTTCTTCCTTTTGCCAAATCCTCCCTGTCCCACCATGGAGCCATGACCAATGGAAATAAATCAAAATTTTAGGAATTTATTTGAATGTTGCTATGAGACAGGTCATGGCGGCCAGTGAGAGGCTCTATTTATGTAGTCACCTGCAGAGGAAAGAAGACATTTGTTCTGCTTTGAAAAATAACTCTTTCATGTGGAAAGGGCACAGGGTTTGGGTGGAAGGCAGCAGCCACTGAAGTGTAGATGAGCTGCAGTGGGATGTTCACTCTGTGACTGACACAGTCTAACAGAGCAACTTTGCAAATGTTCCTTGAGATTGTTTTGCGTGTTGCTCAATGCACATCACACGCTGCAGCCAAATATTCATCCTGGGCTAAGAACTGGATGCATTGTAGGGCCAGTAAAGCAAAATATTAGCCCCTCCTCCCTAGGCCACAAGCAAATACTGCTGCGGGTAAAGGCCAGCAGAGGAAGAATGACATCATGAAACCCAAGAGGGAAAGTAAACATCATGCCAGCGCCATGTGCAGATCAGTGCTGCACCAGGACAGAGACTCCTCTGTGACTTTGATTCTGTGCTCTGTGTGTGCTAAGAGGACTTTTTTTGGAGACAGCAATAAAGCACAAGTATGCTACACACCACAGCTCACTGGAGAACAACCTGCCCTGCTCCTGCTTTTCAAGTCCTGGTGGTGACAAATGGTTGTACAACATCCTCACCACCCTGCCATGAGGAAGCAATTTCCACATGAGCCAGCAAAAGCTGTGCTCTGATTGCAGCCCTGGATGGGCAGAGCTTTGTCCCCTGGCCCATGCTACACCTGTTGGGGCAGGGCTCAGGGCTGGCCAGCAAAGCATGTCCTTAAAGCATGGAAAAAACTCACTCCAGGTAGCAAGACTCCGTCCACAATACAGTGCAGCTTAGTGGTGCTAAAAGAATGGTTTTTCTTTCTTACAATGGCAAGGAAATTATCTAAACACTGTGTAACATTCTGACTTTTTTAATTCTACTAGGATGTAACAGTGGTGATGCCAGTCCCAGTGCCACAGATGTAGTAACCTTTCTGCATGTATGTCATTGCATGTCCAGCTACTTAAACCACAAACATCTGCTCCTGTAGGCAGGGTAGAGAAACTTGCATGCAGAATCGGAGTGTCTGGCATGAAGTTCAACAGGATCACTTGTAAGGATGGATTACTAATATATGAAAGTGCTGGTAGGATTGGTCCAGTGTTTCCCAATCTGCAACATCCCCCTGCATCTTCTGCTACCAGCAGAGCCAGGATTTGCTGACTCCCTTGCTTAACAACCCTGCCAAAATCAAAGCCGGACCAGGTCACCCCCTGCTCCTTGGGAGCCAGGCAGGATGAAGTGCCCTGTGCCAGTCCCCTGTGCCAGTCCCACTGGGCTGGGAGAAACCTCCCACTGGGAGGTTTAATGAGCAATTCCTGCCCTTTTGCTACTGCTGTGTGCTTAATTCTGTATGAGTGGGGGATAACACTTCTATGCACACAATAGCTTGTGTGGCTATAAATACACTTACTAACAAATACAGAATATGACCCTTCAACCAAAATTGCTATAAACTTATTATGAATTCAAAACCTGTGCTGGCCAGGACTCACAAAGCAGCACATAAAAATTAAACTCTCCTGAAACTACGAATCCCAGTGCCTGGAAGATTTGGTTTTGCAAAGGACCCTCACAACTGGGTATAAATCCCAAAATTTAAAAACTTGTTTATTTTTTTTTTGTAGAAGTAAGTTTCCCATGTTAACAAAAGCAGAATAGTTTTATTTAGTGTTCATCTCACACCTTTGACAGCTGCAGCTGTCAGGCACAGAAATACAGTATTAAAATAAACTGAACAGAGTTGCTCTTTGCAAAAATCACGCTATGCAAACCTGTGGATTGCAACATCAATAGTATAAAACGTAACAAAATTGGAATTTTTAATTTTTTTTAAGCTTTTAAAGATAATAGTCCAGGCTATAAAACTATATAAGCATTGAATAAGAAATGTTAAAGTCAACAAGTCTACAACAGATACATCTTGTAAAAACTCAATAAATTATATATATATTTATAATATCTAGTAACATTTAAATCATGCACAATTTTGTACATTTTCTTTTTTCAGTACAGGAAAACTCATTGCTTCGAGTACTTGGAATGTACACAATTAGCAGACATTTGTAAGAAAATACCAAAAATTCTTTTCTTTTTATTCCAACAAAACAAAAATCTATAGAAATCTACCTTCTCAAACTTCCACTGAAGTAACCTCAAACTATAAATTATTTATTTTAGGATAAGGATTTTGTGGCTCTAAGAAGAAAAAAAAAATCTTAAAATGAGATGCTGTCATCCTGTTATTCTGCAACATTGATATGTAATATGCACCAGAGAAAAATTGAAAGAAATAATTCAGGATGCAATTTGTAGTAATTTGCCTCTTTGTAGTAGTACATAAAGTCTTCTGGACAAGAAAAAAAACCCACCAACAAAAAATCCTCAGCCCAAACCTCCCCCATTGTGAGTTTGATTCATGCTAACATTCCTTAGTTCGCTCTTGTACTTTTCAACACTGAGAAACAAAATAGCACAGCATTTTAAACACCAAAGATCAGGCGTCACTGGCATTTTCCAATGTGTTAGATGTGAAAGAAATACGCAGCTGTAGCAGCTCGCCTGCAAACTGTGTCACAATTTTGCTCACATGGCATTTCTGAAGCCCAAAATATGACAGTACTGGCAAAGGGGAAAAAAACCCCTATCCCACATCATTCAAAGTCAACATTTTGCTTTGCTGCATACTTGTTATTAAATCGACCACAAAGAATACCTTCATTTGAAAATAGAAAAATAAACACCCACACCCCCTTAATGCACAGTGGTTAAACTGATGGAAGAATTCTTGGCCTTGTTTTTCTGAAATATGTAACAATCATCTCTCTGCTGCTATTTGTTTGGGTTTAACCACTGGTGATGTATTGAAAAATAAACTTACCTTTACTCACTGCAATCCAGGATAAACTAATATTTTTTTAATGAATACATATATATATTTATAACATTAAATGTAATTTGTTAAAGGACTGTACATCTATACATTCTTTCAATATTTCCCATAAACACAAAGGAAAAACTTGATTAATATATTTTTTCTCCACTTTTAATAAGTTAAAAAACACCCTTAAGCTTGGTGAAATTTAAAGTTTACAGTAACGCTATGCTATTTAAACCAATGAACAGATATGTTAATGTCTATAAATAACTTTACAAATATACACGTTAAGGTACAATTTTTAAAACAAAACTGTGAAGATATAAAACAATCAAAAACATCTTTTCTTTTGCCCAGATCAGTATATCCTAGATTGCAATGCTTGTATTTTGAAACTCTCTCTCAGTACTGCTTTATGTTGCATTAGTATTATACATTCTTTTTTTTTAATATATTTATTTATATATATACATGATATATTTATAGATATATACACAGATTCTCTGGAATAAACCTTTTTGATATAAGTTAAAGGCTCTTGCCTACAGGTACCCGTAACTTCTTTCTCTGAGTCACTGCACGTAGATGGAGCCAAAACACTGGCGTGGAGGGGTCGGTGGAGGAGATGCTCCCCCCACTCACTCTTGGCAAGCAAAAACAGGCAAACCCCAAAAAGTGAGATTTTTTTTTCCCCAAAATGGCTGTTCTCAAAGGTCAGGGTGTGCCTTGAGATGCTGTGTGGGCACCCAGGCGCCAGGTCTCAGGGCACCCTGCTGCTCTCAGATGGGTGGTGCTCTCTTCCCCAGGGACCCCATGGTCACCATGGTGTCTCTGCCCATCCCTGAGGTCTGCTCCTGCCTTGGCATGGCCCCATCACTCCCAGCCCAGTGCAAGGGCCAAAGCGCTGACACTTCAGGTGACTTGACTGTCTCTTTTTATTATTTTTATTTTCATTTCTCCATGACAATTTATACTTTATTTCTGTGGTTTTTTCTTCTTCCGAAAAAGGATTCCTTCTATGTAGCTGGGTAGTACGATCATGAAGCTATAAAAACGACGACAACAAAAATATAGATATTTTTATAAATATATGAATCCCTGCAGGCAACGTGGCTTTTCAGCTCCACCAAAAAGGTTCATGTACAGATTGCATAAGCCAAGAATTTCCACATTCTTTACACATTTTTATGTGTGTTTTTGTTGTTTTTTTTTTTAAAGGAAGATTTCTTTTTTTCTCTTCTTTGTATTGCAGGCACAGAACGGTTACTCTGGCACTCGAAACACAAGCACGGAGGCTGGGAGGTCAGCACCCCCCAGGTTCAACATTCTGCGTAGTAAAGATAAAAAACCCCAAAAATGAAAAGTAAACAAAAAAAAAAATCATCTAGGATAGATCATCTTGGCAAGAGATTAGTTCCTTCAGGCCAAACAGTGCTTCTTGACTTTTCATACAGCAATAGGGAAAAAGGGAAAAAAAAATTAAAAAAAAAGTTAATTTTCTTTTTTTTTTTTACCCTGAACAGCTTCTCAACAATACAAATCTCCGGGCACCATCAGCAGTTCCACTGGAAGATCCTTCACTACGGTTTCACCCTCGGAGCCCACACTTGCACCTCCATGGGCACACTGCCTGCCCGCCCATCCGTCCATCTGTCTGCCTCAGGGTCCTCACGTCCGGATGACGCCGTTGCAGGGTGGGTGCTTGGGCAGGCAGGGCTCGTCAGGCAGCAGGTCATGTGCAAAGACCGAGTCATCCCCTGAGGAGCAGGTGCTGTGTGTGTCCTGGCCGGCCGGTGAGTACTGCTCGAAGGGCACTGAGAGGTCCAGGTACTCCTGCCACAGGAACAGACCTATTAATGGGTGCCCCACACGGGGGGACCAAGAGACCCTTTCCCACACCCACCCCACCACACTCACATCAGTGGACGTCACGGTGAGGACCCTGTCCAGGTCTTCCACCAGCTGCTTGAAGGTGGGTCGCTGTGATGGGACAGCATGCCAGCACTCCCGCATGATCATGTACCTGCATGAGAGGGGAGATGGGACTGTTATCCTTGGTCGGGCTACGCAGCACCCACCTGCCTACCTACCCACCTCCAAATCACCTGAGAGGATAGCTATGGCCAGCACAAGGCCAGCCATGGTGGCCTTGATGAGTGGCCAGCTGGAAAGAGGGATTTGTGGAGCTGTGATCCTCATTACTGATCTTCTCATGCATAACCATGCTCTCAAAACAGGAGGAAGACCTGTCCTGATGATGACACACCAGAGCTATACTCCCAACCTCCACGTGCCAAACAAGGGCAGCTGCCATATGTTGCTCAGTTGCAGTCACTGGCTGCACCAAAATGAGTTGGGACAGGTAGGTCTGCCTGGACATGGCTGCACAGTTTTATAGTGGGGATGCCCCAATAGTCCAAAACACAACTGGGCTAGTATTTGGCCACAGAAGAAAGGGGGAGCAGTGCCAGGAGGTCAGACTCCACCACACACTCACAAATCATGGGTGCAGTTTGCGGGTTTGTCCATCCGATGGCCTTCCTTCAAGAGCTTGAAGAGTTCCTCGACGGGAATTCCTGGGTATGGAGACCCTCCCAAAGTGAAGATCTCCCATAGTAGCACTCCAAAGGACCAGCTGGAAACCAAAGAAAGATCTTTAAATTTCAATGAGGCTTTTTTTCCAAGCACCCCCGCCATGTCCCTCTTCCCCGGCTTGGCTTTATTTCTGTGCAGCCATGCATAGCTAACAAAGTCATCAATAGCATGACTAATTGCCTAGGCCATTTTTACTAGTTACTTGGAGATCTCTGCTGATCCAACTCAATAGCAAAGAAATCCCAGGCACCAAGTCTGAAATTGAAATGAGCATTTAATCAGATAGGTGACAGCCCATCTATCACCCCCAGCTCTTTGTTAGGTCTTCCACCAGCTCCACTGAATGGAACAAATCAAATTATTCATGCACGGCTTCACTGAATTGCAGGCTTGGAACCACAGGCCACTAATTGTGCAAGCTGATACCAAAACTTGCTTGTTACAACACTCATTTCACTGGCCAAGCTGGGAGAAAAATACCCCAACAAAAATCAGCAGAGCACTAATGTTACACGCTACAGTCCTGCAGCTGTGCTCTAGTTAAAAGTCCTCTTCTTCAAAAATACGTTTTGCCTTCTTGATTTTCTTTTCAAAAACAGGGATTATCTGTCTGTGTTTTGCTTTCATACACACTCACTCTCCCGTTCTCTAGCTTTGATTTATCTGTCATGCCTTCTGCAGCATTACCTAAGCATGGAAACTATGATTTAAGATCAATAAAAGCCAAAGTATGGGAAAACTACAGAAATAGAATAGATTCATTTGTCCAACTGCAAGCAGTGAGCTTTGGGGAGCAGGCAGGCTGGCTGTAAAAATGCCATTATTGACCAAACATTGCAATAAAAATGCTGGTGTACATTGTGAAGCCTGTAAAATTCAGATGTGACACCAACTTATTCAAAAGGCAGGCTCTGCCATTTGTTGCTGTGCAGAGGCACTAAAAAAACTAGACAGGACTGGGAAAAATAAAGGAAATGAACACAGCAAAATTAATCTTGAGAATATATTTGCTGAATACTCTCTGATCAATTCTAACAGCAGACAGCATTTCAAGCTCATTCCATGTACTTGACTGAAGTGTTAACTATCTGGGGCAAAACGTGGAGGGCACAGAGTGTAGATTTCTTTTTCATGGAGTTTTTTTTAGCACAGTATTTTTCAACTGCTGGATGGATCACCTCATCTACAAGCTGGACAAGAAATACCTGCCTGATTTCCAATAATTTTTCAGCAGCTCACTAGAGATCTTCAGATGAAAGCAACCAGATAATGGCAAAATAAAACCATGTGTGTGAAGATAGTTTGGAGCTGATTCCTGTGCTTTTAGCTCCCCAGACACTCCAGCAGCAAATGAGCCCTGGTCATGCTTAGCAGTATGTTTGTCTGTAAGATACTATAGGTGTCGATTTCCCTGTCATTTTAATTTTTTTAAAAAGTGTGGTTTTGCTTACACATCGCTCTGGTGAGTATAGACCCGGTCAAACAAGGCTTCTGGAGCCATCCATTTCACAGGCAGCCGACCCTGTAATTAGGAAGACAATGGGAACATCCCATCAGCATATTCCCCCAGCCACAACGGCACCATCTGAATCTTCTTTTCTAATCCAGTTTGAAACATTTTCATTAACAACCACATCTGCCCTCCCGGTCACTGGGCAAAGCAGCAGTGGCCACGTATAAACAGATTAGAGCATTTGATCCCTGGATCTTCACTGACATTCTTTGCAATAAATGCTCTCTGTTGAGGACTGTATTTCATTTCACTGCCAATGCAGGTTTAACGTATCAGTGCATCCAAATCTTTGCACGGGAACAGTATCCACTGCTCATAGATGCAGAGCATGAGACAACACTTCCTGTCTCTTTGGTTGGAAGAAACAGTTGACTCCAAGTGCAAACCCAGCTTAAGCTCAACTTGAAGGGAAACTTCCAAAGAGTGAAGGCAAGGGCCAGATACTCCAAGAAACAAGTACTGATCCTGCTGGAGGCTAAAGGAGGAGGTCTGATCCCATCCTACGTCAGGGTCATAAACAGGCTGTCAAGTGAGAAATATGAAATGAATAAGACTAGATTAATCATAATTCTCTGGGGCTTTGCTTGGCCCCTGGAGGGAGTCAGAAAGAATTGTTTTGTGTTTGAGCCATAATTTGGCTATAGGGGAACTTTGTCCTCTTCTGACCCACTGTCTCACTGAGGGAGACAACTAGAGATGGGATGCAGGCAGAATACACAAATGGGATTATGCTCTCAGACATCCAACACAGCTCGAACAGGGAAATCCCTCTATGATTAAAATTCCCAAGAATAGTTATTAATTTATGATTAAGAAATCCTGGCAATTAAGGGAGATTTCGGATATGCTATTGGAGTGGTTAAGTATGGGCATGGTGGAGGGGTTCAAAGGACTGCCTGGACATTTAAATCCCTTGCAGTCCGAAGACCCTCAGGTTCTGCAATTTCCTCAACCTCTTCCACTGTTATGTCCATACTCTGTCCTAGTCAGGACTTTTCCTCAGGGCTCAACATCCTGCTGCAGTCTCTGAATCAAGACAGAGGGCTTCTTTCCAGCCCTTCATTTGAAAATTCATCTCTACAGAAAATATAAACAACTTCAGGACTCAGCACTTGTCTGGGACCATCTTCTCACTCTTGGCAGTAGAGTAAAGGAGCTCAGATGGAAAAAAGAGAATAATGCATGAAAGCCATGTAGCTCCAGGTATACAAGAAGTAATGTTCCTCTGTCAAGGGCTCTCATGAGACAGAAGTTGGCTCCTTGGGACCTTTATGAACAGTAGTGGAGCAGACTCAAAAGGGCTCTGTTCCCCTTTGTGAGAACCTTCAGTTTCTCTCAGTCTAAAGCTTCCTGGCCAGAGCTGAGACCTCACAACCATCTGCTAGCAGAAGCAGGATCTATCAGAAAGAAGACAGATGGTGGATAGACCCCTTGGATCAACCTAGCTACACTCCCTCACTAAGTGAGATCTCCATCAGATTTCTTCCTTCTAATGCCCTCTGGAAAAGGACATGTGGGACAAAGGCCACTTGTTGCAGGGATGACAGAGTCCATGCCAGGAGAACTGCATGTGCTCAGCAGCTCTGCACTTACATTGGTCGTTTTCTTGTAGTAGTCAATGTTGTGAACGTCTCTAGCGAGGCCAAAATCAGCTATTTTCATCACATTATCTTCAGTGACTAACACGTTCCTGGCTGCCAAGTCACGATGAATGCACTGTGAAAGGTGAGCAAGTCAATAAATTAGGGCTCGTTAGCTGCTCGCGCCTGGAACCAACAGCACCGTGTGGTTTACGAGCTGCTGTTTCATTGACTCCCGAGCTCATAAAGCTGTGGGCACTGCTTAACTCCTGGCTTTCTGTGTCACCACCCCATCATGCATGCTCAGTGGGAACCACCTCTTAGCAACACCTAATCAGCAGCCTCAGTGCTGACACGGCCACTTACGCGCCTTTTCTCTCCAAAGGGGATGGTGCACAGATGAGAAAGCCAAATTTCCTCTTCTATGGGCACTTATGGGGACATGAACCTCTTTCTGCACTGCTTGCTCCAGGAAGAGGAGTGCAGATTGATGTTTGAGCAGAAAAAGAAATCCTCAAATTAAGCTATCCACAATACATCCAAAATACACAGAGTCACAGATGATTTGGGTTGGAAGGTACTTTTAGAACTCATCTAGTCCAATTCCCAACATCATAGTTGTCAGCTGAGAAAGTAGTTAAATCAGCCTGCACTGTGCAGAAAGGGAGTTTAAAGCCACCATGAACCATCCACCCTGAACTGCACAGACAGAGGACAAAACATCTGACATCTGAAACTGAACTTGCCCTTGCCATAATACTCTCTTGCCTGCAGAAAGGCCATGCTGGCTGGTGCATAGCTTGGTGAACCAAAACCTGATTCTCCACTTGCTGATGTCAGGGTAAATCAGGATTAATCCCGTGGTATGATGTAAGCAAATGCAGCAGCTGCCTGAGCACCAGCAAAGTGCTCCCCAGGGAGCATCCTGGGAACAGCCATGCATCGAGTCAAACCCACTGCCAGCTCTGCTCCCACTGAGCCTACACGTGCTGGTGACAGCTGCAAACATGTGAGTTACGCTTAGGATCTCAGCCTCCTTGTGAGTGCTCTGCATCTTTACTGATCTCAGAAGGGAGACGAGGGGAACAGAGCTGAAGGCAGCTCCTGACTGCCGTCTAGCCTAATGTCTCCTGTCGTGGAAATACACAACTTGGCATGACACTCTGACCACTGCTGCCTGAGCCTCAGAATTGCACAGCTCAGTTACCCCTACTAGGGGTGAAGGTTGACCTGGTGAGGAAAGGCACCAAGGAGTGGGTTGTTTCTGTTTTTATAGGCATTTTTGGGATGATAGTGGTCCTGCAGGTGACAGCAAGGGCTGTACAGCCTGCATGGTTCATGAATGTAGCCAGCATACAGGGACTTCTGCATACCGGTGGCCTCCAGCAAAACCTCCAAGATGCTTCACAGGGAAAAACCTGGTCTCTAAAGGGAGAAGGCCACAATGCTTTGCCTGAAATTTCCCCCCCCCCCGCCCCCCCCAGCATTACCTGCCTTTGATCACATGGCTTTAACCAAAGCTACTACCAAATGAGGTTTCTCAACTCACTTTCTGAGATGCCAAGTACTCCATTCCCCGTGCCACTTGGTAGGCACAGGAAACCAGGTCCTTAAACGTCAGCTGCTCCTCGGGCAGCTTGCAGGTGTCAAAGGAATAGTCCATGCCAGGTGGGCGACGTGCCCTGAGGTATTCCCGTAAGTTCCCCTTTGACGCGTATTCCACCAACACATAGAGTGGTCCTGCAAAGACGAACACATCAGTATCCAGTAGAGGAAGAGCTGGCCACCAAAATCTCATCTGGGATATTTTGGTCAGCCAGAGAGTAATTACACAAACCTGAGCCTCCCACGACCCTGTGAGCACTGAGCTGCTCTGCTACATACCATCCTGTGTGCAGGCACCGAGGAGGTTAATAATGTTTTTATGCTTCCCAATCATTTTCATCATTTCCATCTCAGAGACTAGGTCAGAAAGGTCCTTGTCTGTGGCATCATCTGGAGAAGGCAGGAGAGGAAAGAAAAAAATGTCAGAAGAAAGTAAGTGTTTAGGGAAGTAGTTACTACTTACAATAGTTACAACTGCTGTGTAGTCATGTGGGGCTTTGGTGGGGAAACAATACTCAAAATATGGCTATATTTGGGTTTGTTCTGCTTTGGGAAGAAGAATCAAAAGAAACAAAACCTACAATCATGAAAACAAAAAAAAAAAACAACCAAAGAACAAGTAAGTGGAGATAAATGTTCATATGGAAAACTTCTGTTTCATCCTGTCAACTGTTACAGAAAAAAAGTCAGGTTTTGGTACACATTGCTTTTGTGGTAGTTTCCCTCCCTCATCTCCAGGGACAAAGAGTAAATGATGATGGAAGAGCTGGAAGAGTGGCTACAGGACTGTATTTTTTGTATGGAAAGCTGCAATTTTTGTACAAAGACAGAAAAACCTTTTTACAAAAGTAGAAAAATGGGGGAAAACCTCTGCAAAAGGATGCTTTGGTTTGGAAAGATATAAATATTCCTACTTCCAAAACCAGCTTAAAATGGACTGAAGGAAATGTAAATTAAACAAATAATTTTCTGATAAGAAATATAATTTTTTTTTTACAATGTCACCCTATGTAACCTCAAGCTCAGGCTGCTCACTGCTGGAGCACCTGCCCTGCTTGCTCAAGGTGAACTCCTCAGGATGATTTTGCTGGTGTTGCCTGTGGTTACTGTAACTGGGAGCAGGATGGGACACAGAAACTTATCCAGAGGTGCCCAGTGACTACTCTACTTTTTAGCTCCCTTTAACCACTTGGAACTTTGGGATCAAGTTTCTTCAAGTGAGTTTCTAAAAACTCCATCTGAGCTTGCTGCATAAGCTTTTGATAGAACAGGCATTGCTGGTTATGGGAGGAGTAAGGAGTGGACTGATTTATGGAGCTGGCTAGTAGTGAAGAGGGTTCCCCCTCTTCTCAGGAATGCTATTAACCCTTGGCAGAGAACTGGGTTAATTCCCAGTCACTCTTCCTGATGGGATTTGCACTTTTACCTGCTCTCCAAGGACAGCCCTCACCCTCAGGCTATGTGGGTGAAAGGGAAGAAAGGTTGTTCCTCCTTTCTTCTATCGTGTGTGTTTGTATAAAAGACTTAAAAGAGAGGCAAAGAGAGGAAATCCCAGCACAATATGCTGTTCTGCCTTCTGTGGACTATGCATACCTTTTAACATCTTGACAGCAACTGTGACAGCCTTGTTTGGCTTGTCCTTATCAATCCCAATTGCTTCTGCCATCACCACTTGGCCAAAACATCCCTCGCCAAGGGGCTTCCCCAAGGTCAGGCTGCAGGGAGGAACAAACAGGATTGTTATGGGGTTACTGGTGTGGTGACACTACCAGGAGGCACAGAGATCCCAACCCATGCGTCTGACTGACCGAGAACGTGTCAATTCCCACTTGGGATCTGGAGGCAGTTCCAGCTCAGAAACGTTGGCCAGCATTGGCCCATCGCTGGAGGAGAGCCGCGTAATCCGGACCAGGGGTGTGTTGGAATTCATGGAAGAGTTGGATTCCAGCGACACCTGCTTGGGTAGAGCAAATGAAGTGTTATTGCCAACTGTATTCCCAGGCCACGCAGTGCCCAAGATGGATCACTGAGGTTTGAGTTCTCTTTGCCCAAGGACACATTTCTGTCAATTTCTAACTGGGAAATGTCCCCACCCTTGCAGAAATGCACTCATTTAGGCACCTGTGGTCAGACTTTTAGCTGAAAGGAAGGACAGGTCAGCCAGTGCTCTCCAGCATCAGGAGGTATAATCCATTCAGCTGTTCTTTGTGTATCTCCACAGCACATACAGGCTACGAAGTGACCTCTCCCATTCTGGCACTGTAAATGCCCACCAGGAGCTTGCAGCCAAAGCTTGAAATCCATATCCTTCACTATGGAGTTTCACGTGGTGTCATTTGCTCCTGCCCCTCTGCAATTTCACGAGGCAGAATGCTTCTAACTGCACAGAGGACCTACCCTCTGTCACCTCCAGGAGAACTGCTTTGGGTTCACCAGTGGCCTCTGTGAAAGCAGGAATGAGCACAACTCAATGTACTTTCTCCCCAAATTCCTGCTCCACCAGGGAGCCTGGACTGAACTGTTCCTCTGCCAGATGTGCTGTCTGTGGCACCCACAGCTGCACTGCCAGTCCCTCTTGGACAAAGGCAACAGCAAGGCAGCTGCATGGGGGTTGCTCATGAACCAGAGTCAGCTGCCACCTACCACTGCTCCACTGGCACAGAAATGAATAAAAGGGGGTTATGCTTCTAAGCTGCAGTTAACTTATGTCCCTCTTGGGCAATGTTTTTCTGGTGGAGCTTCTCACCTAGAGAAAAAGTTTCCAAGAAGAGGAAGAAAGAAAAACAAAAAAGAAACAGGGATACCATAGCAGGGACTAGGAATCTTGTATCTACTTTCTGTTACCTGTCTCTTGAGTGGAAATTTGGAGACTTTCTGTACAGTAGGGGTGTTCATGGCTTTTTTGTTTGGCATTTTCATCCTCCAGACAATCACAAGGACCAGCACCAGGAGAAGGAAGGAAAAGCCAGTGCCATAACTGAGAATGCCAGTGTACACTGAGCCTGAATCATCCATTTCCATGAGCTCCTCGGCTGCAGGGTGACAAGAAATAGCAGTCAGGAGAGGGCAAGCGGCTACCCACAGGCAACCACACACATGCAGCACAAAGAATTTCAGGAGGACTTGCTCAGTTATGCCAATTTGCTGAGCGACTTCAGTGAGGGGACTCTCCCAGGCCAGTGGTTTTCTGCCTGTGGCTGTAGCCAAAACATTAGTTCAGTTTGCCCTCTTTGGGGTAATTTTACTGCCCTTTGATGTAACCCTTCAGTTTTTAAGAGCCTTCAGCCCACAGACTGAAAACCACTGCTCTAGGCTGAAGGCATCTTCACACGTCTGTGCTGTCCCTCTGACCCAGATCTTGCTTTCCCCACACATCCACACCATGCAGCTGGATGTCTTGGATATGCAAAAGCTGCAGGACTGGGGGTTGCTGCACTTTGCTGACAGATTATCTAGCAAAGATTCCACTGGCCTAGTGCCTGCCCTGAGGGACCAAGGGGCTCCAAGGCGACCCAGTAAGAAGGCATTACACAGGGAATAAGCCTCAAGGGAACAATCTACTTAATTATTTTGTGAAAAGTTAGTTTTGCTGGGAAGAGGCTGGAAGGTCTAGCTCAGAGAGGTGGGTGAGCCAGAAGGGTGATGGCATGAGCCAGGAGGGTGATGGCATGAGCCCATCAGCAGTGGCTACCTGCTAGCCAGACTTTTTAGAGACCAGCAAAGCTCAGCTGTGTTTTCCCCTTTGTTTCTTTCAGGACAGGCATGTAGACCAGAGAAAGGGGCCATAGTGGGACTGGTTTTCTGTCCCCCAAAGGCGTGCTGGCATCAGAGGAACAGTCAGTGGTGGGAAGCTTTATAATGAAGTCATGCCAGCATGGTTAACTCAGTGATGGATCGTATTCATCACTGAGCATCCCCTTCAGCAAGCAGCAGGAGCCTTTCCCTGGCAGCAGCAGGCTCCATGTCAGGTCATCGATGGTAGTCTCCAGGGGCACATGGGGAAAGGGCTGACAGTGACAGTGTGGGCTGCACCAGCCAGTTTGCCAGCTGTGGAGGGCCTGATCCTGCTGAACGGCCATCTCCTCCCATAAGAAAGGGGTACCAGACCTCCTGGGACCAGGCACCATGGTTGGTGCCACAGCTCTTCTGCCTTGGCTCACACTGTCTCGGTCTCTGCTCCATGTTCCTCCTCCCATAGTGTGGACAAGGGTTTATAAACTGCTGTATCCTGCACCCTCTTTGTGGGGGCCTGCTGCTGCACAGATGGCTGTCCTTCGCTGTGTCTGACTTCAAAATAAAGTTCTGCTTCAGGTTTTTGTGGATTTTCTCCTGCTTATTCTTTGATAAGAGGTGTAAAATTCATACATTGTAAAAACAGAGTATCAGTCGGATGAGACAGTATCATGAGATTCTCAAATGAACATAAACATTAGTTTTCTAACCAAAGGAAATGATTTCTCATCCAGTGGATGTCAGAAGCAGAAACAGGAATCAGATCAGCTATTAAAGAGCAGGTAAATAAAGAGACAAGATCAGCAGATCCCACCGGCAGCAGGGTCGGGCATGGAGGAAACCTTCTTAAGTCCCAGTAAAAGCAATTACATCCAAATCACCCACACAGATAAAGTCAAGATTAGAAATGCCAAAGTTTCCAGTTCCTAAATACATCCTGAGATGGATATGTTGTTAGATGGACCCAAATGTGGTCTATGACTGGGTGAGTCAAAGTGGGCTGTATAGGATTTTGGGTGCCTTTTTATTAAGGTTCTATTGAACATTCTGCACCCTCTGCAAGGCACAGCACATATGAGATTCAATATGAATATTGCTAGTGCTTCCTGGACCATGTTCAAGCCTGCCCTGTAGCTGGAGGCAGATTCTACAGGTGAAGGGGCAGCACAGCCTCATTCTCCCTTTTGGAGAGCAGATCCTCTGTTGCATATTCTGTACTGGCTTCATTGTCAATAAGAGCTTTGCACATGAAAGGAGCACAAAATTGAGGTCACTCTGGCCTCAGGTTTCAAGCCCACTGCAGCTTTCATTGATACCAGCTGGAGCAAGCAGCATGCAATGCCCCTGGGAGCCAGGACTCCTGTGCTCTGTCTACAGATGACTCTCCTTGACCTTCTGTTTGAGATCGCTATCTTGGCCTGCTCATCCGTGAAGTGAAAATAATGCTACAGGCAGGGAAGGGTGTACTCACACCAGTCACTTATGCATCTAATTTTAGGTTAAGATATGAGGTCAGACAGAAAGGATTCTTCACAAGATGATCCACAATCCATGTCCAATTTAGGTGCCCTGGATTATCTGACTGGGAGGTTTCCTTCTCCCACTGGCAGTGTAAGAAGACAAAGCTCCTTATTTTGGCATCTAATAGTCTCTAAACAAAGAGTCTGTGAACATCTCCCTGTTACCCAAATCAAAAAAGATACCATGGATTTTATATCATTACTGCAATCATTTAAATTTTGAGATACAATGCAAAAAAGTCAGCTGTGAGTATGCAACAGGGATCTGCAGAAAATCTCAGACAAGAGCACTACCTGGAAAACAGCCCTCTGATGAGCAAAGGGCGGTCTGAGGGAACTTGGCATTTCTAAAGCAAAACATCAAGGCATCCTGGAGAGGGAAGGAGAAGCCAGCACAGAAGGAAATACCTGGTAGCACCGTCAGCCAAGCAGAGTGATGTGAGAACCCAATAGAATTCCCTGCGAGACAAGTATATTCCCCAGCATCCTCAAAAGTAACATTTCGCAAGTACAGAATCTCTAGCTCCTTATCCGTTGTGTTAACACCTGCTGTCTATGGGGGAAAAAAACACACACATATAGAAAGAGGGAAAACAGAGAATAAGCCACATTCCCAGCAAGTGTGAGGACACCACAGGCAAATTTCAAAAGCCGATTAAGGTGGTTCTTTTTTATTTATTTTCCAATGGCCCATCTTCCACATTTATTTATTCATTCCCCTCTGCAACCTGTAGTCAAAAGCAAAAAAAAAAGTTCCCTTCACCAGGTTCTTACTCTGTCCCACTAAAGAAGCATGCAAGCAAAAGCATCCAAATGAAAAATTGCCCTCACAATATGACTGACTTTGGGTTAGTAAGGTGAGTACAGGGGTGGGGAAAGAAAGATGAGGAAAGAAGAGGGGAAAGACAGAAAGAAAGGAGAAAGGAGGGGAGATGTAGTGGGGAGAGATTCAAGTGCTGATCAGAGGAATATACAAACATTTTGGTTCATGAGTTCATGGAAAAATACAGAATTTTAGAATTTTTTAGGATTTCTTCAGTGGGCATCTCAAAGCCATGTATCAATTATCCAGGCTTCGATTCTGCAGCTTAAATCTGGTCAATAGCCAGAAGGTGCCTGTAAAGAACTTTCCTGCAGTGGCACTGAACATGACAGCAGCCGAACCCCCAGAGCCCATGAGATTGCTGCTGCTCCCTAGTTAACAGGTTTGCTTTACATAAGCCAATGTTGATAATTTTTCTCCATGGGACTGATTATATCAGTTTTATGGGTGAAAAACTTGAAACAGCTTGGTTTTCCAGAGCTTTAAACGTCACAGGTCATTAACATGCAATTCTGTTATCAGCACTCAATTGTAAGGAAGGGAAAGAAATTAAAGTATGAAGAGTTGATAGCAAAATTTGACAGTCATTTTATTGTGGGAATTTTTCCATGGCAATTGCTGTATAGGCATTCTTGTAAAAAAAAATTAGCAAGAAAATAAGATAAAGCCATTCAGCGTCAGTTGACAGGGTATCATACAAAATGAATAGTAATTTTAATCACTAGATTCTTAAAAATGTTATAGCTCATTCTTGCAGTTGCCAGGGCCTTGGGACAGAGTCTATGGTTTACCTGGTTTTGGTTTGCGAATGTGGAGCCAAAATGGCTTTTCGGCTATGCCTACGAAATTGTTGGCTCTACACAGATATTCTCCTTCATCTTGTTCTGTCACATTGAACAGATTTAGGTTAGCATCGGCTTCAGCGTTTTTACTGATCCAAGACTGCAGGAATAGACAGAAACCTGAACTTCAGTAAACCAAATAATACCTCCATCGCACCTACACCAGCTAGGATTGACCGTGTACAGCTAGTTTTTTCCGGCTGTAGCAACATCCCCAGCTCACCCTGTGGTGAGACACCTAATCCAAGACCTGAGTCATGAAGAGAAGTTGCATTTGGCCCCCAAACCACGTGCAGGTGAACTCCCTTCCCTTCACACATGTGATTTCTTTTTTAAAACAGACCAGTTTTCTCCTTCTCCATCTCCCTGGTTTCTTAATAACGCTGCAGACAGGAGCACCAAAGAAAGGGCTTAAGCAGAGATTTGTGCTTGCAACCCGGCTCAGCAAATACTGTTTCAATTATCAGATTCCAAAATAGAATTTGGAAACAAAATATAAGCAGTGGCGGTCTGAAACTCGCTGCTGACTTTGCCTTTCAGAAATTAGCAGTAATTTTTTCCACTGCTTATAGGAGCCTCTTCTTTACTAAATAAAGTGGTGCATACAAATCAAACAAACTTCAGACTCTTAAGTAAGGGGTTTATTTATCTTCTTCCATGCTGCCACAACAGCACATCAGTTTTTTCCCTAAACACTAAACAGTTGTTTTCATTTTGGCTGAAAATGCATAACTGTTTTAAGTGGCGTCAGAAGAAGCTTCAGTTCTGGAAATGAAAATAAAGCAATTCTCTTCTCAGTTTTGGTCTTATGCTCTCCAGCCCAGTCTCAGTGCCTTCCATTTCAAGGCTTGCTCCTGCCAATATGACTTGCAGCCCATTACAAGCCTCAGGGCAGCCAGCTCTGATAGGTTATAAAGAACTGAACCTAGACGAGGCACCAGAGGAGCCCCAGTGTCCATGTCTGATGACAAACATCACTGGTTTTGACCTGATCTCATCTCTAAGGCTTACGTGCTGGCAAGTCTGTCTGCCCTGACTAGTGGGGAAACGTGCCTCCCTGCTGTTGCTGGCTTGTTTATAATTAAACCGGGCATGTTTCAATGTAGAATGTACAATTTACCCTTGGACAAAGCTTGGGCACAGTGTTGCCAGCCCCCTCCGTAACTGGAATGCATTTAGTGCTCTTCTGCAAAGAAAAAGGGGTTTTCTTTGATCATAAATTAGCCCAGGCTTTCGGGAACTGATGAAGGTGATGGCTTGGTTTTGTCAGGCTGTTTAAAAAATGGGTTGACAGCACAGCATTCAACTTATCCATCTGGACTGGGGTGGGGTTTGTCCACCCTCTCTTTAGATGTGAGGGCCAATTTCGTGTGCTGAGCATCTCTCTGTCCCCCTTGCTGCAATGGAGACTGGGATATTTCCCATATATAAACTGCCCCATAGCAGCTTCTACATTCGACAAAATCTCCTGAAAGCAGAAAGGGCAGACTGAAAAAAAAAAACCTTATCTCCCTGCAGGCAGTACAGCATGGGGCAGGAGGGAGCCTGTTCTAAAGCAGCTGTGGGCAGGGGAGGGCTATGAACAGCACCCTGCTCCGGCAGCATGGCCAGGATGCTGGGACAAGGCAGCAGGACGAGAAGAACATAAAGCCAATGGATTGGCCCCAAGATGACAGTGAGATCATTTCATCAGATCTTTATTTATAAAAACCAAGCACACACATATTAAAAAAAAAATCTTGCAAAGCTGGGCCTGATACAGCTCTGTGAGGCTCAGTACTGGCACACAAAAGATGCATCCCAAAATGGAAATGCTCTGTGCCCCAGTGCTGATGCCGGCATTAACACAATTCAAAGCATTCCTGATTAACCAGAAGTAGTAAATAGACGTGTGCTGGTCCTATTCAGCAAAAAACATAAAACCAAACAAAACTTGTGCTTTCAAACGCCTGCCTGTGCTCCCCTTTGAGGAATGTAGAGCCTTTGCCGTTCACAGAAGAGAAGGTATTTGGCAATTCTAATTACCTAGCCACCCTGGTGCCGCTCCAACTTAATTTTAAAACACTATTTATACGACTATTTATATGTTCTTTGCCACAGCAAAATGGGAGCTTGTGCTTGTGACACAACGCACTGTTCGTAGCAGCTCTGCGAACTTCCAAAAGGTAGCACTTTATCCCACAGGGACCACACACAGAGCTCGGAGACTATACGAGATGGCATGTGACACAACCAGCTATTCAGAGCTTGGTACTGGGCTGTGAAACCAGGGGGAAATTCAAATATGCATAATTCAAACACATTTGGAGAGATGGAGAGAAATAAAAAGTTTTATCAACTTGCGAGAAGCACATGTTGCCAGTCCTGAAGAACTGTCTCCGACCATTCCTTCCAACCAATCTGTTATTTCAATCTGTGTAATTATTTCCAGGGTCTCTGGCTTTAATTATCATGCATCTGGCTGAGTTACAGTTTTGTAGATACTGTCTGATAAGTGTTTGTTTTTTTTAAACTTCATACGGCGAGAAGAAGGGTGTGTGCAGCAGGATGAGCATGGAGAATGTCCACACACAGGACAACCGCAGCTTGAAACTGCAGAGATAAAATCTGCTTTCAGCACTAACTGCAGAGCTAGAAAAACTTCATTTCACCCTATATATTTTAATAAACACCAACACAGTTATTTAAAAAGAAAAAGAATTTTAGTTGTTCAACATGCTTTTCACTCTCTGTTCCCTACTCCTTATATTTACATTGGTTGAAGGGAACCAGACCCTCTGGCTTTATTCTGGCTGTAATCTGCAAGTTCCCTTTCAAGAAAACATTTTAGAAAAGTAACGTCTTACTATGTGAGTTTTTACTCAATTAAAAAAAGTCTCTCCTGAGCATGGATAATAGCATTGTTCACAGATGTCAGTGGGTGGAACAAGACTAGCTTGGCTTTGAGGTGCTGGTTGGTCAGCATTATGTAGTATGTGCATGCTGCAGAGTGTTTACTTGGAAAAGGAGGAATGTGTTTTAGTTGGGAGCCTTTTATTTTACTAAGCCCTGAAAATACCTCTATTGAAGATGATAAAAAAGGTTATTTTCACAATTTTAGGTCAAATGCATTCTGACAGGTCTTTTATTATGCTGCATTTCTCACAACTGCCTTAGCTCTTACAACTACTTTGCTTATCTCTGCCACTACAGTAGTAGTGTTATCTCTGGCAAACAGAAGAGTTTGGAACATAGATTTTTAGGACATTTTTGCTGCATTCTCTCCAAATAGCAGAGTATTCCACTGTATGAGCTTACAGAAGGATTCCCCTGAGAGTGAGAAGAAGCAACATGTACCAACCTTCAGCACCGTGACATATGGGGTCCCATCGGGTCCATACTTGCTGCCATTGACTTCCACGTGTTTCAGCCACTGGATATGAGGCTGGGCATCGCTGTAGACCTTGCAGTGAAACTCCACATTGCTCCCTACCACCACAGTCTGGTTGGCAGGGAGCCCTGCTTGAAGAATTGGGCGGTGGGGAGACCTTTCTGAAAAGCAGAAAAGAGGAGAAATCCTTTTATGTGTCCTTCTTCCAGTGAGTATTCTTCTCTGAAACCTACATCCCCTGGATTTTCAGTGGAAAGGGTGTCAAAAAGGTTTGCCCACCACAGGTGTCCTGACCACCACTGTACCCCATGCTTCTCAAGCCAAACAGAGAAGAACCATTAGGGAAAAGAAGAGGTACTTCAGCCCTGCCATTTCTTTTCCGGCCCGTCTGTAAACCATCTAAGTAATTTACTGATGACAGAGCTGAGCCTGAATTGTTGGACAAAAAGGAGCTTCTTGTTGGTTTTAGGAGACACATGATCCAGCACTTTGGGAAAGAAACCAAGCTCCTGCTTCCCATATAGTGTCACACAGCTATTTGACATCACCACAGACAGCAGCTGAGAGAAAACAGTGAAATCTCACCTAATACATCAAGCTGGTACGTGTGCCTAATGTTTCCATATTTGTTCTCCACAACACAGGTGTAATTTCCTCGATCTGATGGCACAACACTCTCCATCACCAGGCTCCACTGCTGGTGTCGCAACTAGAAGAAGAAATCAAACTATCAAGTTTGTGGTCAAGTACCCTCATTACCAGACCATTCAAATCAATAAACAATCACTGAGCTTCTACACACTTGGCCAGCATGAATGGACCCCACACTAAGTCTGAACATCACAAGGACCCATTACAAGGATCATTAAAGTCTTAATGAGAAAAGGCATTAAGACCAATGCAAAAATGATGCAACACAACATAACACACTGAGATTTCAAGGGGACCTCTATATGCTTCCACAATAATCACAATCATGAAATCAAATGACAGCTGAATGTGGCACCTCTCATGGCTTGAGAAGGCGTCAGGTAAGATAACTCCTATTTGCTGGCCCCCTCTGCCAGGTTAGTGCAGAGGTTCTGTCAGCTCAAAATATTGTACTCTTCAGCTTTAGAGCTTTACCAGCTGCTACACATAACCCATAAGACCATTAACAGTAAAATCATACTTCTTACCCCACCTATGACATATTTTAAAATACGGGTGCTAAGGAGGCAACAGGCCACGGCATCTGTCTGAACAGAAATGGTTGTCTATAACTGAGTTAGTCCCCTAAATACCCTACAAAATCAGGAGAAAACATGTCCAGCCTCAAGTCCAGTCCCTTGGATGCTTGGTCAGCCCTTCTATATTGGCATCAAGTTCCATACTAGTTGGCTTTCTGGATGTGGCTCATGTTAAGACTTGGTGGTTGTTCAGTAGGAGAAGGGAAAGCACAACCCGTGTCTCCACCCTGACCTGCTGCCCTGTGAGCTCAGCTAGAATGTTTATTTCTAATGACTATAAAGGAAATAACAGATACAGAAAGCAAATCTTGAATTAATACAGAAAGCAACCAACAGTAACAAAGATGACTTCAGGGGGCATAGCATATGAAACCTCTCCAAATCTCTGGATTTTAATTTGATGCCTTCTGCCGCCCAAAGCAGAACATTTAACTTTATTAAACATTTTGAAGGTGACCCCAAGGACACAGAAGCAGGAGATTACAATAGCGCTGTGCTCTAATATGTCAAGGGCTGATGGAAAAAACAAGGGTGTAATTGCTCCTGGAGGTTTCTTGCTGCAGCAGGTGAACTCAAATATGAAGTCATTTAACCTCTTTTGCTACACATAAATTGCATCCACATGCTTCCCTTTAAAGGGCCAAGTTGCAATCAAAACCAGAATTTTGCAGAGAAGGTTTAAAATCATAAGACTAGACAGCTTAGTCGCAAGATACACAAGCAAAACTAATTTTAACAAAGCAATGTAGATCTCTGCATCCCTGAAAACAGCACTGCTGAGCATCCCACTTTTCAAAGACTACTCAATACAGCATTTCCTTTCATTTCAGGTTATAGGTAATAGGAGGCTGTGGCTAAGCAGTCTGTACAGACGTCTCAGCTGTGGCAGATCTCTGGTCAGGTATGACTGCACCTCTGCCCACCCAGGACAGCACAACTGGAGGGGCTCAATGCAGAACTAACATTATGCCTTTTGCAAAGCAACATCCCACTTGCTGCATCTCTGTAACCTTGTAGCAACTACAGGGTAAGAGAAGCTCTGATAACAGAGCGCCTGCACCCCGAGTTCACAGCCGAACATACCAGACTGTTGCGGAAGTTTCAATGCAAATTTGTGGCTGCTCGGTGGCTCATTTCCATACTGGCTTGTCTCATAGTTGTGTCTAAAGGCTTCTTTTAATCCCCTTTTCAGCACTGCAAATTGTTTGTATCTGGAACCCCCAGGACCTACTTCAAGGAAATGGGGCTCCAGACACATGGATGACTCCCTAGTCTGACCCGTATTATAAAATCAAGTCCAAATTAGGTGTTTTACTAAGGATGCACTTTTAAAGACACTTACATGACACTTTCAAAGAACCTATCTTCATCAGGTTTGTCATGGGAACTTTGCACTCTGAACAGAGAGGAGAACCTGGGGGCACAGACTCATGGGACAGAACTTATTTGGAAACCCCTCGAGAAGCAACAAATTTTTTGTTTTTTAAGGTTGAGACTGAGAGCTAGATTTAAAAAGGGATGTTCCCAACTTAGGATAGTCATTGCACTCGAAAAGAATACTAGAAACATGAAGTGACTTAGTGCAGGCATTAATCAAGTGAGTGAGATACTGGAAATCCCTCTGGTTTATTTGGTGTTGTCATTCTTGGCTCCTTGTGAAACAAACATTTGCAGACACACTTGGAACCTCGTGTTTGCCAGACTGGTATGCAAGTCAGTGCAATGGTCTGGGGAAGGGATAATCCTCCACCTCCCCTCCCCCTCAATCTTCCCTTCTAGGGTCATTTAACACACACAGGCTTACAATATTAGAGATTCCAACAAGGATTTAACCATTAATGCTCTTTGGGAAATTTCATATGATAAGTCATATGAATTTCTTTTTCTTTACTGGTTAAGGATGAACTGTAACAAAACTCTGTTAGCCTGCCCTTCATGTTTTCAACACTCAGTCTTCTCTCTTGTTGGATTTACACCCAACAGTCACACAGGGTCTAAATGCCATGTGCAAGCATCAGATGTGGAAGAGTGGTCAGCTTTCATTTGCTGACAAGAGATTTCTCACAATCAGCATTTAAACTCTTCCACATGCCCAGCTCAGGGATTTCTGGGTTAAGACCAGACCTCGAGATGAAGTAAGCCAACCAAACTCTGCCAGATCTGGCTCTTGCCCATTCTTTTCAAGCTGCCTAATCCTGTTACGAAGTTAAGTTGTAACAGTGAATTTAAATCTTAAATACATGAGATACTGAGCAGGTTTTCAATCTCCTTTTCTGGTTCAAATCTCAGCTGATACCTATCAGTATATTTATACTGGATGAGATTTACACCACTTACATCTAACCACAGCTCATGAGCAAAAGCAAGCAAATAAAGGAAGGAAAATTACAGAGAGAGAAAGATGTCTTTATATCAAGAATGGGACAAAGAACTACACCTAGACAGACAGAGAGCTTATATGCAACTTCCTGTAATTGGCCTGACATTGCCTTCAATAGCTCTTTTAAGCATTGGCTTGTTGCTGGAAGGTGCCTCTAGAGAAACAAAGCACAACGATGCCAAAGACTCACTACCGTGTTGCAGGGGATGAAACGTGTCAATTTAAACTCAAAGATGCATTAAAACTACTGGAAAGTGGGTTGGGGAATTGCTTTCAGCTTTAGATTTTATTCTGCAAGCATAATTTAGTGCAGCTGATGTCACATAGTTTAGTAAAAAGCCGTTGAAATAGCGCACGCAAGCCTGAAAACACTTCATGATGATCCTTACAGCCTGCAATTAGTAAAAGATGCTCATGCTTTGTGAACGTCATCTGTCAAAAGGCAGTTTACCCACAGGAGTTTCCTCCCCACTTTTTTTGCCTCCATAGCTTTTCAGAAGATCCAAACCTGAGCGTGTTCTCAGCCTCATCCAGGCTGGAGCAGGGTCAGGACTGAGGAGGGCGCTTCAAAAGCTTCACTGAAGCAATCACAAAAGGCTCTTTCAGGAACAGGTCTGAGCTAACAGGAAAGAAACAGCCCAAAACTGTGGGGAGGGAGGACTTTTTTGAATCCTTCTCTGGTTTCTGGAGCATGGCACACTTTGCATGCCTGGTTCCCCTTCAAAGCACTACGGATGTGGCAGGTCAGCACACAGCTATTCCAAGTACTGATGAAGGTGCCTTCCTACAAGTCACCTTCTCTCCTTAGCAGTAGCCCAGGGATATGTCAGGGCTGGCAGAGTACAGGCAAAAATTGCTGCCCAGCAGTCCTTCTTGCTATGATGATTTTGTCACTATTCAGCTGCTGCCAGTTTTGTTCTCCCCAAATAAAACCAGAAAAAAGAGTCTTACTGTAACTTCAAATAATAACAACAACAAAAAAATCTGAGAAAAGTTGATTTTCCTTTTAAAATCCTGCCATAATTTCTCATACACAGTAGCACAGAAACTTCTGGCTAATTAAATAGTTGGACTGCAGTAGCATTTTGTGTCCCTGAGCTCTATCTATAAATATGAACCAGAGCATTTTCCAGAACACCTCATGGTAGAAAGGAAGGAGGTAGAAGAAAGCAGCCCAAGAGCAGATGCTATTACTCTGGCTACAAGGGAATCTAACACTTGACCAAGGGTCAGTGATTTATACCACAAGAATGCTAATGACTACCAGCAGGAATGTCCAGTGTTTTGGTGAGGTCCTAGCTCTTTGGTGAGGTTCTTCCTATACGTTCAAAGGACACTGAGTAGGTTCTCCTTGAAAACTGGGAGTAGCTACAGCTTGGTCTAACACATCCCAATGCATTGAGCTGATCTCAAGAAATTCAGACAGAAGTTTCTGCTCCTGCATTAGTCATCACTGTTCACAATGCAACCACAAACCCAGCCCTGTTTTTACTGACTCCCCGAATGACCACCATAGAGAAACTCAGAGGGCATTAGCCTTCAAACCCAAAGGACAGCACTCCTTCTTAAAACTTTGATGTCAAGCAGTTCCTAAGGGTGCAGGACCCATCCTCATTTCTACGTGGTCAGGACAGTGCTCTTACATCTACCAATGTTAATCACTGTGAAATACAATTTTCTAGTTGATAGAAAACACTAAAAAACTTGAGATCCAAACCAAGTTCTTACCTTAATGCCCCCTATCCTATGCTCCCCTTTGAACTCCTTGCCGTTTTTCAGCCAGTAGATAGAAGGAGTTGGGTTTCCACCTGCCGGACATCGGAAGCGAACGGTGTTGGCGGCAGGAACTGCCAGCAGCTTCTTCTCCATCTTATCTGGTCTGGTCCAGAAGGGGACACCTGAGAAAGCAAAAACCAAAGTGAACAGGTCCCTTTCTGCCACGAAGGATATCAGCTGGTGAGCAGATGCATTTGAGGAGGCTTTGGCATGTGCGGAGTGACAGTTAAATTGCTACCTGCTGCAGTTAAGATAAATGACACAGAAATGCTTTCCAGCTAAATGACTCTCATAGACATAGACAGGGTGTTTGCATTTTGGTTTTGTGATGAAAGGTTCATGACCAGGTTCTTGTCTTGGTAATGCCAGTATAAATCTAAAGTGGCTGCTTTTAAATCAACAAGTAGAGTTATCCCAGATCAGGATGAGAATCTGGCTTCAGTGTGTAAAAAGATACAGACAATGATAGCCAAGAAGCATAAACACCAGAAAGATGTTAGAACTGTAAAAGAATGTTGATGGGCCAGCAAAGGAGCAGAAAAAGTGTGAGCTGAAAGCACTGGAAAAGGTTCCTCCTCAGTGAATACAAATGTAGTGTAGCCTCCTTAAGGGAAGGAAAGAAAAAATGTGCCAGTGCCAAACTGGTTTATCATGTTTATGTTCTTTAAGTACAAGTGATTTTAGTTTTAAAGATTCATGTTACCTTTGAACAGGGATAAGTTTTAAAACACCAGAGTTAGCATGAGATACTTTTTATAATCTGCCTCAAGTACAGCGATGTTCTTTGGCTGCATTACAAACATTACATATTAACTCCAAATTAAGGCAGCAGCAGCAGCAAACTCATTATACTGGGAAGAAAGAAAAAGTTTTTTAAAAAAGCCTCCCAAGCTTTCATTTCTGCTTAAGGAAACACTTCAGAGCTGCACATGGTGTCCCTGCCACACTGGGGCCTCATCCAGCCCCCCAGATCTGTGCTCCACACTGAGGCCAAAGGCAGATGGAGGCAAACAGTGTTTGGGCTATAAAACAGCAAAAAGGAGGCCAAGGAGGGTAACTGGCACCTTCTCCAGATGGGCAGGAAGCACTCACAGACATGGAGCACCCAAACCCACTGGTTGCAGAGACCTGTGTGCTTCTGGCCAACACAAACTGAAAGGCCTGATTCTTCAAGAACTGTCTTGGAGAGGATGATGGCTGCCAAAGCTGTTGGGAAACCATTGTTGCTGGTCTCTCCTGCAGCTCAGTGCTCAGAACTACCACCCAGCATCACAGCCCCACCTCAGTGCTACTCTGTAGCCTCTGTACTCTCCTTCCCCTTTATGACCATGGTGTACAAAGTTTTCCCCGTCGTTGAATCCCTTTGAGATGCATACGAGCTCCTCCCTTTCCCAGCACTCCCCGGTGTACTCTGCCCCACTGCATTTGGCTCCATGACACACATCCAGTTTCAATTCCAGCTACATCAGGGATGACCCCGTCTTGGTTTAAGTCCCCAGTGTTCCCCATACAGGCTCCCTGCTGCATTCCAGCTTCAGGGATATTGCAAGCAAGGTCATATAGCTCAGCCAAGGCAACCCATACGCACACCAATTTTTAGCACCTGCTAACACTCTCATCATGGTCCCCTCTCCTTGTGAAGCCCACCTGACCAGGAACTGGATGTCAGGAGACACATCCAGAAGGCCGTCCATTTGCTAGAGATAGCCCTGTTGGGCACATTGCTCTCATGTCTCATCTGCTTTCACACCTCTGCATCTGGATGTAGGTGCCTCAGTAATGCTGTCCCATAAGGGAAATCTAGTACTGAGGGTTTGCATCTGCCCTCAGCCTGCCTTGCACAATGTGCTGCGATGCCTATCAGAGTCAGTCCCACATATCAGAGGGATCTGTGCTCACCCATCCCGCGTACGCCTCATTTTTTTAAACAACGAAACTGCTTAAGGCCCTTTTCTTGCCGGTATGGCACCGGATACAGCAAGAGAATGGCTGGCACAAACAACAGCAAAAGGAGGAATCCCTGCAATTCCCATGCTCCTGCAAAATCCCAGCTACAAACTTAGTTGCAAACACACAGCACCAGGGGAGGTCTCAGATACTATACGATAATGTGGGCTAAAATGGGACATCACATAGCCATCTACCATTCCAATGGTGGAACTGCACAAAAATGGGGAATATTCCAAAAGTGTTAGAAGAGTGGGTGCAAACCCTAAAGAAAGAGCAGGTCTTGATGGCAAAATGATGCTGCTGCTGAGATGAACTGGAAAGGGCAGAAACTAAGGAATGGCTGGACAGAATCCCACGCAGCAGCAGGGGAGCGATTGTGGTGAAGGATACTTGTGGTGGTGTTGGGAAGGCTGAAGAGGAGAGAGCTCCAAAAAACATGTTGGGAGATACCTGGTCCTTGGTTTCCAAAGGATGGGCTATGTTCTGGCTGAATGCTTCCTTTTGGCAATGCACCCTGATTTCTCAGGGACTTTATAAGAAGTTAACAGGGTTTCAGTGGAGAGTTACAGGAAAGACAGTCACAGATGGAAAAGTCCCCCTTTTCTGCCGCTAAGGAAGGCAGACAACCTACTTTTTGTTGTTTGATTAACATATCTGCCTATAATAAATTCTATTTTATGGTGTTGGTGACACTCATCTGGGCAGTGGGGTGTAACTGGCTCACACAGTCACCGTGCCAGCATCAGGCTCCTCCTTGTGCTGTGCTTTTTGGGGCTCTTCTCCTTTCCACACCAGCTGCATGTGCTGCTGGGTCATGTTTCACCATGTTTTTTCACTCGAAAGATGAGTTTGAATCTCACAGGAGACCCATTAACCCACTGGCTGCAAATGTTGTCACTGAAGCCAAGGGGGATTTTGCTATCGGACATCAGAGAGGAGCAAGATGGAGCCCAGAAAAGTTTCCAGCTGGGGATATTCTCCATATGGAGCAAAGGCAGGATTCACTCGTGCCTTCTGCAATTAAACACGGCTTCTTCTCTGAGTGCTTTCCCTTCGTTTGGGTGCTCTTCCATGAGATTCAGGGCTTGCCAGGGCTGGGCACCCCTGGATTAATGTGCCAAGACTCAAACAGGGCATTGCTCTCAAGTTAAACTGGAACTGGAAGAAAGCGTCTACACATTGAAAACAGTGCCTTTGTTCTCACTTGCAGGAGCAGTGAACAAAACATCTCTGCTTTTGGTTTGCTCTGCCCCAAGTCCTTTCATTACCACTTTTTAAGGGGCTGAAAATGTTGCTAACTCTTCTTTTCAAGCAAAGCTTGCAAAGCTCCGGAGAGTTTTGGAAGAGGGAGAGGAGAACGGATGAAAGACAGGAAAATCTCAAGACTCACTCTCTCTAAATTAATTACCAGGAATGATTTTGCATGTGCAGGTGTGGAAAAAAAAGGGGGACCTGTAAACATTATCACAGGCCCTTTCCCATCATCAAACACTAAGCCTCATGGTCCATTTTGTTTGTCAAAGACACCGGCCACCCATCCAACTGGAATGACCAATTAAAAAAAAACCTGAGAGCGATACTTGGAATAATTAATACAACTGAGCGCTCATTTAGCAATTAGGAGCTGCCACCAAATTCTGTGGCAGACAGAATCAACCCTAATTGTGTAATTTTCCCAGCTGACGCCTCCTAGGACACAGTCAGATTTAATTGGAGATTATAGGGGCTCTTTGAAGGTGCTGGGGCTGTGCAGCGGGGGCTCCAAACAAACAGATAGAGAGGGGTAGGGAGCACTGGGGCAGAAGTGCAGTCTGTGAAAAGGGAGTTTTGGTTTTGTTTCGGGGCCAGGAAAAACAGCTGTAGAGAACAGAGGTATTGGAAAGCCTCCTTTTGCAAAGGCGGATCACAGTTTGTGACAAGGTTGCAACAAATGTGCTCAAGTTCCTCCTTATGCTTTCCTAGTGCTCATTCCTAAGGGATGTGCCATTTCTGTACTGCCCTTCACAGAAGAAGCTTGAAGGAGGGTAGGCAGAGCAGGCACTCCAGGTGAAAGGCCTGTCTCCATGCTCTCCAAGAGTTTTTGAACCCAGTATTAATTTCTTTTAGGACAAATTTCCTCTCATCCTCTTGATTTAGTATTTCCAGCTCATTGAAACCTTAAAATTAACAAGATTGGCTTCAAACTTATAGTGCTACAGGAACCAGTTTTCCAAGTTCTCCATTATATGTGGATAAGAAACTCTCTTCAGTAACAACAATTAAGCCAGAAAAGTAACTTATCTCACAAGAGGTCAGGACACAAAGACTTTATTCAGTGATGTGCTGTACAGCGGCAATGAGCCAGTCCTGGATGAATTACCTTCCCCTAAATATGAAACACTATTAATTATATTGACTAGATGATCTTTAAGGTCCCTTCCAACTGTAACCATCCCATGATTCCTATCCTATTTTGCTTTTGCATTAAGAGTGTATTTATTGCCTTTCCTCCTCTAACTACTAACTGGCTATGTTTGATGGCCAAGCAGGTGCTCATACACCCCATTAATAGGGCACCTTTTTGCCACAGAAGATGGAGAACCCCGGTCTTTGGGCTGCCCATAGGACATGGCACTGGTTATGCTCTGTCTGCCTGCCTGGGATGGTCCTGCAGCCCCTGTTCCTGGTGGGATGTCCCAACAGCGGTGGTGCCAGGGTTAACAACACAGCTCCCCAAAATCAAGAGATCTGTGAAGGTCAACTGGAGGATCTGATGTCAAAGAAAACAACATAATGCACATCCATGACACAAAATGCCAGGAGGTTTCACCGCACAGACATGTTAAGCTAATCAACCATTTTTAAAGCAGAAGAGAATCCAACCTTTTATAATGAGATCTTTAAGCAAAGCCAGCCATTACCTCTGGGTCTAAAAAAAGAGTCAGCCACAAAGTCACGAAGACCCAGAAAACAGGCTATAAATACATGTGGAGAAACATGTTTTCCTTTTTAGTGAAGAAAAACGTCTTTCTGTACCATAAACCAGCTGATGTTTTGTGATACCTGTTGCTAAGATATTGAGTTCTCTCCAAACTACATAAAAAAATGTACAGAATGATTAGTTGTGCTCATCAGAAGCTGCTGTGCAGCAGGAACAAATCCTGACCAAACCAGACCTTCCCTTTGCCTGTACCATGTTTCAGCAGGCACCAGGAGCCCCGAGCACCTCTGCAAAGGTTCTTATCACCTCAGAGGGTCCAGGCCTTAATTACAAGCTATCAGAAAACCACTAACTGTTGCTGATGGGTCGCCTGGCACTGTAACTCATCATTACTGTCCACATACTGTATGAAAGAGCACTATGAACTTAATACAGCAGGAAACCTGTTTGAAAGAGTCTTGCATGTCCAACACTATGGGCAGGAGAGATTTTCCAGTCATGTTGAACTTCTGCCAATGTACATAGCTGATTGGGAGTTCAAATACAAGACACTTATTTATTAAAACCACATATATACAGGCAGGTCACTTTGCAAAAATATAAAGAGCAGAATAAAGCACAACACTAATGCCTCTGAAGCATGTAATGATCCTGATTAATGCTATTGCACTTAAAGAAACCAGCACTGGGATTGAAACAGATTCAGAATAAAAGCACTGAGAGCTTTTGACTCCTATCCCCATGTAAGTGAAAGAAAAACCCAGTAAATCCAAAGGGGCTGCTCTCACTTATGGCCTCAGTAAATTTAGCCCTTGGCTAGTGTAAATCTATGCTGTGACTCCAATCAAGATACTGGTAAGGATCATAATCAGTAAAGTTAAAAGCAAAGCAGTCCAAGGTTTGAAATGGTATAACACTGGTGTAATGTCAGTGCAGTAAAAAAGAAATATGGTAAGTGGGTTTCTCTGGATTTGCATGCAAGTAGAACTTATAACTACTCATCAATTCAGATTTGCAGCATCAAGTCTCGAAAATACACTACTGCTGCTGTAGGATGCCATAGCAGCGATACCACTCTGGCAGCTATTTCTAAATTTTTATATAAACATAATCATGGTACCATTCTAAGGTCATTAATTTCAACACAAAGAAAGAGCTGCTGTCCAATGACATGAACATCTCAATGAGCTGCACTGCCTGGGAGCCACACGTCCTTGAGAGAAAAAGACCTCTGTATCCCAGAAAAACAAATTACCTGTATCTTCTGACTCATCATCGTCATCTTCATCATCACCCGATGAAGGGGAATCTAGGAGAAGACAGAAAAAGAAGTGAAGCAGAAAGAGGATGATATGTGGGGACTTCACACTGGATGAGACTGTTGGTGTCACGGTGGGGTCCAGCAAGGGAGGACATTCAAATGATGGGTCACCTTTCCCTGCAGCTCCATCAGCCTACCCTTCTGATGCTGCTGGGCCAGGATCAACTGCCCAGGAGCTTTCTGAACTGGCAGAGAAGTGTCATGAGTTTGCCAGTGCTCTACCACCAGAAACTGGGGTCCAATGACAAATACTTCTCCCTCTGCAAAATGCTCTTCTAATAAATACAAAAGATATTCCAAAAGGGAAAGATTCTTTTTGCAGAACAATCTCTCTGACTGCCTTTTTTTTCCCCTCCAGCATTCACTCTGAAGATGTTTTATTTCACCATGCCTCAAAACTACAGGTCAGCATTTCTAATTCACTTTCCCTGCATTTTTCTTTTAACTCAATACACTCCTGCTGCATCTCCTTTCATTAACTCCTTGTTCAACCTCTAAGACCAAAGCTTTTGAACTTCTCCTTGCAGTCAAACCTCTCTCCATTGACACTTTGATGGCTACTCCGTGAACCAGTTCCCTTGGGTTATCCTCCTCCCACAGAGGCATCTCAAGGCTGTAACTGAATACAGGTTAACAGGTGGGAATTTTCCATCTGTATCTTTCCAAAACATCCTGAACTGTTTCTTTTAATGTGGTCTAACATCTCACCTTCTCCAAGCTGTCAACAATAAAGTCTCAGTCCCTCTTGCCTCCACCAAATGACTACTGTAAATGTAAACCCCATTATCAAATAGCAGCTTAGTGTTTGATTTAGTTTACACTAGTTAGTACACTTCAGTACTGTACTAAATCTTGAAGATTTAGCATCACTGACTTTATATAATCTCCAGGAATTTTTCTTTTAAATAAAGGCAGAATGCTATCAACCAAGCAGCCTTTATATTCTGAGACTGTGCTAAAAGAACTTGGCCTTAAACACTAGAAAACAGGAAACTTTCTGAGTGTTAACTCATGGCCAGAAATGCAAAGCACTGCTTTAGATCAAGCCAGGCAGAATATCCGTTATTTCGAGATGCACTTGAGTTTTCTACTGTTCTCTGACCACATCAGTGGGGGTAAAAATGGAAAGAAAAGGAAAAAAAAAAGCAGGGCAGGGGGAAAGGAGGTAAAAAAAAAGAAAAAGAAAAGTAACAACAAATACTTCTTTGCCTTAGACTGCAGGAGAGCATTGTGCTTTGCACCTTCTCTTTGGCAAAGTCTCAAGGACTTCCAGCACATATCTAACTGCAAATCCACAGTTGAGGTCCTGCTGGCAGAAGAACTAGGGAAATGCCATGGGGCTTGCTGAAAGTGAAGTGGATGTTTAGGTGTTTCGGCTGATCCAGCAGGTTTACTCAAGTCCTGGTGAAGGCAGACACTGAGCCAAATCCCCACCAGCACTGACAGATAAACCACCACGTTCTCAGCTCTGCACTCTCAGATTTGGTTACCCATATATTAACATGTGATTATAGTTTACTTCTGCTTTCTAAAGAATCCATTGTGGCCAGGGAGTAAAATAAATGTCTAAAATAATTCAAAAACATTTTCACGAGGTTGAAGGAAGTCTTTGACCTTGCTTGTGTTTAAGAGAAGAGGTGTAGCTTAGATTTTAAAATCAAATATCCCATGTTCATAGCTACTGCCCTATTCAGGTTGCTGTAGCATCACCTTTTTCAAAAGGTGATTAAAAATTATAAGCTATTTGTTTATCATTACTTAAATAGCAATCTGTACAGAAGTTGTCAGTATTGGCATCAGCAAGAACTGTTAGATGATATTCTCAAAAGGGCCTTAATTATGAATGGAAAGGGGCTTAATTTGTTTAGTCACCTGCTTTGTAATGTTTACCCTTGGGTATTTTGGCGGGTACCAGCCTGCAGTCTGTGCTCATCACAGGGATGCTGCTCAGTCACTAAATCCAAAGGCTGTTCTGTATAGCAACTATGAAGTAGTTGCAGAAATGGAGCTTCTGCCAACAAGGCTGGAGATCAGTTTGGGCATGCAGCCTCTACTTGTGATCCTCTCCAAGTGCTCAGGTTTTAAGGGGATAGTATGTTTCTTTTTTGTAAACTAGCAAAACACTCAAACTCTTGTCTGTCAAGGGAGGCATTTTAAAGAGAACACATTAAAGAGATTAATCAATCTGGTTCTCAGTCCTGAAATGCCAGTTCCAGCATCTCCTTGCTCTACCTTCCAGCATCAAGCATCTCACTGTGCACAACAGAGAACAGTCAATTTGTTGCAGACTAAAATCTCATTGCTGCATAGGAAAGTCCTGACATGCCCCTAGAATCTGGAAGCATCTCTCAAAATGGAACTTACTTGTAGATTGGCTATTCCAAATACACTTAGTCTAGTTCTGCTCACTTAAGAATACAGATTAGAGCAATTCCAGTTTGTTAGTGCAGATTTAAACCAGTTTAACACAGAGAACAACTCCAGCTCCAAACATCAGATACCCACATGAACACCTGACCAGACACCTGAGCTAATTGCTGGCATTACCTTCAAGAATTGGGAACACAAACCACAAATCTCCGGTAACAATCTCATCTCTGCAGTGCCACACTGAGCAATCAATACTGACTATGAAGAAATAGCTGAGCATATGAGAGGCGCCACTATTGCCACATAAAGCAGTGCTTCAAAGTTTAAAACGAGTGCTGCTGACAGCTAAAACAGAGACTCCCACATTACCAGCACTTTGGTGGTAATGACAGTGGGCTAATAGAATCAAAGACTCATAATGCTGTCAGAAAGCAGGTTCAGGTTACTCTCTAGTTCTTAAGTTGTTATTAGCTATTATTAGCAAAGAGGAAAAATACAGGGGCTTAAACTTTTTAAAAGCAGAGGATTATCAGTCCTTCCACTATTAAAAACAATTTCTCACTTTACGAACTTTTGGTGCTGGCAGCTGTTTCATTTGAGCGTGTAACCAGCTGCCCTCTCCTACCTCCCTGCTGCCCCTTGAACTCAAAAGCGTTTTAATGTCACTTAGAAAAAAACAGAGAGTAACATTTCTAACAACCTGCAGTTCTTGGATAGTTCCAATAATCGTACCTAGTTAAAGAAAGCCTTTCAAGGGCCAAATACTTCTTTAACCATTTAATTGATATGACCTTGAAGCATTCACAGCAATCTCCAGTAACATTCAATGAAAAGCAGATGTTGGTAAAGACTTGCTGAAATAAGCTTTTATTCTCACGATGGTTTGATTCTCTCACTTACACAAAATCCTATTGCTGGCACGAGAAAGCTCTTTATGGAGTGGATGTGATTCACAATCACAAATATCTCTGTGTTTGGTTTTCAGACAGAGACCATTACTTTTTGAGGGAACTGAACTTTTGGAGGAAGGACCTACTATTCAAGGATGCTTGAAAAAGCTCCCACAGCACAAGGGCAAAGGAAAGTTTTCAAAACCTTAGATTCAGAAGAGGCTAATTCTTCTGAAGATTCAGGCTTTTAATCTGTGTGATCAGAAGGTTTTCTATCTGCTCGCAGATGCAGAGCATGCAGGTGATGAGTATCCATCTACTAATGCATCAGCCTGAAATTATGGAGATGACCTTAGTGTTGGTGGTTAGCTATCTGGAAACAACAGATTTTTTTGGCACTCTCTGTTTAGTGATCCAGGCTTGAATAGCTTGAAGCTCTTCTGTCCTATCGTCCTGATGCCGAAAAACGTGGACAAGCAAATGACAGCATGTGCTTTGCTAACACAGCACTTCTTTGCCATATATGAATCCCAACAAGTAACTTTGATGAAGAGCATATTTGAGATACACACAGTTTATAGATAAGCTCGTTCTGAAACAAACCAGCAATTTATGATAACGGGGATGGAGGGCAGAGATTTATCAGCTACAACAGAGAAACAGTTTTTAAGAACCTCCAGCTTTTACATACAATTCTGTCACTGATCTGTCATAAAAAGAGGAAAATGTCATTTAACCTCCCTGAGCCATAGTTCATTCACTCACAAAAGACTTCAAAGGCACATGTAGCATTGCATCTATTTGAGTGTTAAGGAGGATTTGGGGTTTAATCTGACTAGCACCGTTTCTAAGTCTCTCTCAGTATTAACATCAAGCTTTAACATTTGGTATGGACACATGAGAATTCTTCCACTGGTTTGTTTTGTCAACCTAATCACTGCCAGGAGTTACCAGAGAGGCAGAGTCCTACCATGTACAGACAAACGCCCCAAACCACCATCTGTGCTGAACATGTGAAAGGGCAAAAGTTTAAAGAAAAAAAAAAGTTAAAAAAAAATCACTGAGACAGCTGTACTTTTTGCACATACCTGTAACTCTGACTGTAAAGTTTCCCAGGACTTCGTTGGAATGCCTTGGCTTGCAACTGTACAGCCCCGAGTCATCATATGACACATTGATTATCTTCAATAGTTTTTGTCCAATATGAGTTCTGTTGGTAGGTGCAATCCCAATACCATCTTTAAACCAGAAAACAGACACAGAAGAGCCTTGGGTGTTACAGGAAAGTTCAATGGTATCTCCATTTCCAAACACCAACTCTTCCAGAAAGGCAGTCTCGCTCCTCAAGTATTCTGCAAAGGAAGAAAGAAGTGGAAATTAATAAAAAAGAACAGGTACCAAGACACAGAAAGAGCATTTTAAAAAATCCCCTTATATTTGCCCTACTGATGCTTCTATGTGCCCAGACCTCCTCCTTGCCAGAGGTAAGGCTTGACTGCCCAAGGCAAGGAGCAATGCAAAGTGGCAACTGTGACACTACGGTTGAGTCTCTGCCTGATCTACAAAGATGGCTTTAACTAAAACATGGCCACCCCACCAGGTGCATCACAACAAACAACACAGACCTCTGTACAGGGTCATTGCAACATCCAGTGCTGTGGTGGGAGGTGATCTGGCAGAAATAAATGTGTGCTGGCAAGCTCACAGTTCAGCCTCTAGATCTCCATCTGTTTGTTCCTGTGAGTCCGTCCATAAACCCTACAAGACCCAGCAAAGACAGGATACAAGAAGTAGAACTGGGGATAACACAAATTTTCTCAACTGACTCTTGGTGACTCAAAGGCAATATCTGTGGGCTGAAGAAAACACATGGAAGGCTGGACAGAAGACGCAGGCTGGAATAGTCAAAATAAATGAAACCACCACTAGCTCCATATTGAAACTACTCTCTGTGCAACAAAGAAGTACAGAACTGAAGAAATATTCACAGATTATGACTTTGTGTAAAACCAATGCAATTACAGCAGCTCCAAATACCTGAGTATCTAGCACTGACTTCAAGCTGCTCTTTTGCCTTGAAGTGAAAGAGTTGGAGCTGGTCATAACAGAAAAATGCATTGCTTTTCTCTGCTTGTCATGCACACCTTTATTCTTGTGTAAATATAAAGATTAAAAAATATAAAAATATTTCAGTCAATAGCCTTGCAGGGTAGAAAGAAAAAATTCCAGGAGTCTGAAAATGTGGTATTTCATGGGAGGTATCGTCTCACAGGAGGCAAAGCCAACACTCACTGGGGTTACAAAGAACCTTTCCTCCGATACCCCGGCAGCAATTCCAACTCAAATATTTTAGGTTTTGGATAGAATGTTGAGGTATTCATACAGTCAAAGGTTTAGGCTGGTTTTGTTCATTTTTTTCCTTCTAATAAAAGATTTTCCCTGAAAGCATAAACCCTCAGTAAATCAAAAAAGAAGACTTGAGCTTCATCCAGCATCTCCTTCCTATCAGACTGGTACTTACTGTAACATCAAGTTTTCACCCATGGTCTCTTCGCAGCTGGGCTACGTCCTTGTGGGAAATATGGTTGAGATATATTCCGGTTTAACTGTTCAAGTTTTTTTATTCCTTCTTCTAGGCTATACAGATTTTTTCACTGGTACCAACTTTGACTTCAAATTAAAAAGTCCTGTGTACAGCTTTACACTTGCAGGATTGAGTACAGATCTAACTTTGTTGACTCTGATGGAACGTCTTGCTAATTTAATCTACTAGAAGACGTACCCCACACAGCTGCACAATCTCTACACACAAAACACACAGTTTTACCAAACCTGTTTGCCAAATGATGAATACCTGTATATTTTGGCTTTGTATTATAAACCTACTGAACAGGAAGAAGCCCAGACTAAGCACAAGCTAAACTGTATTGCTTAGCCATTTAAAAGGAAATAACTCTTCTTTTGAAAACCATAATGAACCTGGGTTAATGACAAAGCAGCAAACTATTTTTATAAAATGTATATAGAGAGTGCTGAAATGAAGAGGAAAGTCACTTTAGACTCAGCAGATTGACTGGTGTCTCAAGATTCTTCTTTGGAATGAAGCATCATCTCTTGTTTCTGACAAATTTATTTTGGCATCTCTTCCCTCAGTCATCCCAGTTAGTCTCCAGTGCATATTGTGACGCAAAGTTTGGTCCTAGTGACTTTATTCCAACTGACTGGGAATAATATCTGGAAAGATGTAGTGGTGGATTAAAAGGAGAACGTTACTAATGGTCTTAATCTCACTTCTTCAAAGTGTTTTACAAATTTCAGTTTATATGCTTATACCTTAAAAAATAAACAGGACCAAACTGAAGACCTTTAGAAAGTATTTAAATGTGCACTCAGATGCTTTTAGGCACTTTGCCCAACTGTGACCTTGAAGAACAAGGTCATTCCTTATATAGCTTTCAAATACAAAGATAAATCCAAAAGCATAGACAGTCTCATGTCCATGCTGAAAACAGCTGGAGTTTAGAGCAGGGAACCTGAGCTCACATCTCTCATGGGGTGCCCAGACTTCAGCATGTCTTTCCTGCCTTCCAGCTGCAAATGCCTCATGTTTCCAACACCTTTTCAACAAGAGACACCAACACAGGAAGGAGCCATGAAGTTGCCCCCTCTGATGCCAACTATCCAGCCAGGAACTGGGAGAGGACACAACCAGGACAACTGGTTCCAACTGACCCAAGGATATTTCACACCATATGACATCATGCTCAGCAATAATACTGGGGAAAAGAGGAGGAAGGGGAGGATGTTCAGAGTGGTGGCATTTGTCTTCCCAACTCATAGTTACGCGTGATGAAGCCCTGCTGTCCTGGGGATGGCTGAGCACCTGCCTGCCTATGCAAAGCAGTGAATTAATTTATTGTTCTGCTTTGCTTGTGTGGGCAGCTTTTGTTTTTCTAATTAAACTGTCTATATCTCAACCTACAAGTTTTCTCACTTTTACTTTTCTGATTCTCTCATTGATCCCACTGAGGTGGAGAGAGCAGCAGCGCGGCGCTAAGTTTGCTGGCTGGTGTGAAACCATGACACACAGGTATAAATTACAAGGGAGTTAACTCAGGTAGGGGTTACAGGAGCTCATTAGGCCACTTGCCAGCAGAGTAGGGATTAGATTAACATGTTTGCATCTTTAACAGGTTCTTCCAGAGAAGAAGACAATCTAGGTTGTGGGCTCCCAAGATATTGAACCATTTATTAGTTTAGCCAAGGCAGTAATGAGTTGAGAATCACCAAGAGACACATCAGATGGAGACCAGCATTTGCAGCATCATCACTGCTTCTGGTAGCAAACACTACAGAGAAAGAGGCAACGTTCTAGTTGTTTAGAGGAGCAAAAAGGTCAGCAACCAGCTGGGAAACACCTTCCACAATGAGGAGCAGTTGGCCCAGCAATCCTAAAATGCTTTTGTATGTATTCACTTTTAAGGATAAGATACTTCATCTCCGTAGCTGTTTGGCTCATGCCAGCGATAATTCACTATCTGTGTGGTTCGCAGCTCCAAGTGCTTCACTGTGTCAGTATTTCCATCAGCTGTCTGCTCCTCTTAGACATCAATACTTGTTTCTGGCTGAGCCTGGAAATGTTTTATTTTTGGTTTAACGCCTGCAGCAATCAAGTTATTTATTTCTGAGGCATAAAAAGAGAAGGAGGTGGAGGTAGTGACCTGTTACTGGGCTGCTTATGGCCTCAAAAAACTCCAGGCCAACCCGGGACCTGACTGATGCCCTCCTTGGTTTCAGGGACTGTTTCCAGGTGCTGCTGGGCAGTGCTCCCAGGCAGCAAAGGCCCACAGTGCCTGTGGGAGGTTTGATGGAATGAGATAACCCTAGAGTCACCTTGCAGTGTGCTGGGTCCTGGCTCCAGGCCATTCCATCCATTTATTTCTCTTCATCTATGTTTTTATCTCTGGAATACCTTCCCATAATCCTATTTTTCCAAACACCAAAGTGTTCGTGAGCCTCCCGGGGAACTGCTCTGGTGAGGTAAATGCATCCCTCATAATCATCATTTTTCTTCATCCTGCAACAGCAAAACATCCACTACATGACTAAAACCCCACTGGGACCCCCTTCCACAGAGGGCTCAATGCACATGACTTTCAGTACCACCAGCAAAAGATTCCTCACACCACCCTGAACCCTGGCAATCCCCAAGAGCCTTTTCAGGATTGCTTCACAGCCCAGTGCTGGAGTGGATAGGCTCATTTCTAAGCGGATCATATTTTTCCCTTTTCAAGCTGGACAAGCTGTATTTGGCAGGTTAACAAGCAGACAGACAGCAGTGCTCCATGCATTTCTCTCCTCAGGTTAATTCGAAAACGTTTCTTGTTCATGTATTTTATTGCAACAAATCCGCCGTGACAGGATATATTATAGGATCATGGAGCAACAGCCATGCCAGAGCTTTCTCCTGTTGAGTTTGTTATCCTGTTCCCAGGGGAATCATGGGAATTCAGCCATTGAGATGGTGAATAACTGCTGGAAGGATATGGAAAGCTCCAGCATTGGTGGGATGAACATGGTCATGATGGTAAAGAGCATGTAGACAACCTCCCAGTTCAGACCAGCGCTGTGTCCTACATACTTAGCCCTGGTTTATTCTACTTAAGTGTCCCACCTGTGTTAACAGAGGCCCATTGTATTATTCACCTAGCAAATAATATTCCAGCGTTTTTTCACAATACCTGTGTGGCTGTTCCTGAGATGGAGCTGCTTTCCCACCTCACCTTGGGACTTCTGCACTGGGAAGAGCCAACTCCAGATGGGAAATAAAACACTTTTCTTGCCAAACATTGCTCATTTAGGACCAGTTTAAATTTAAAAAGCAGCTAGGAGGGGTGACAGGTGGCCCCAGTGCCACTGCCTCACAAGAACCATGCCACAAACGGAACAGTGCCACATTTCCATTCCCTCTGTCTCCACAGAGAGGCAGACAGGCCCTGGGGGAATATTAAAAACCACCAAACAAACGCCAGGCCCTGCACCCCTCAGCCCCTGTGAGAGGTAGGCATGATAAGATCGTGGGATCCCCTGTCTACCCCAGAACCTGACTTCTCTGGGTAGATAAGATCGAGGGAGAGGCTTCACAGCCAAGAGAGCTCACCTGAAGTCACTGCATACCCTCACGGCACTGCAGGGAGCTGACAGGGCATTTTTTATATATGTATTTTCTATCATATTTTATAAATAAAATAGAAAGTATTATATAAAATACACATCCTGTCTTGTCTCTTCCTCCCCTTTTCTCCCCTTCTGAGGTCAAGACCCCTATTGCAGCACACTTCTTCCTAGTGTCAGGCTGCAGCCATGCTGGGAAGGGGCCTGCTCTAGCAATCACAGCAGCACAGGATGCTTTGTCAAAGCAGTATCATCTCCCAAAATGGTGTTCTGGTCTGTTATCTCTCCTACTCAGTGAGGCTCACAGCCAGAAATAAAATATTTCAAAAATAAAACATCTGTTTGCATCTATAAAAGCCTAAACTGTGAAAGAAAAATGTGTTTTTAGGAAACCGTATCTTGAAAAAGGGTTTGCCTCCATTATTTCACAGAATCACAAAACCACAGAATGTTTTGTGTTGGAAGGTACCTTAAAGTTCATCTAATTCCAACCTTCCCTATGGACAGGGGCACCACCTTCCACTAGGCCAGGTCACTCAAAGGCGTCACTTTATCTTTCACCTCATGCACTATGTTTGCTGACACAGAGGCAGTTCTCCTGGAAAAGCTTAAAACAGCTTTCATCATCATCGTCATTGTCATCATCATAGTAGCAGTAGTAGTAGCAGTAGTAGTAGTAATAATAATAATAATAATAATAATAATAATAATAATTTAATACTAAATTAATACTAAAATAATAATAATAATAATAATAATAATAATAATAATAATAATAATAATAATTATAATAATGATAATAATGCAAAGTAGACTGTCTATACTGTATTACCACCACAGTGGCCTACGCAATTGTTACCAGGCAATATTTCTTCCAAAGACATTACCAAGTAAGTGTGCTGCACTGTGTTACAACCCTGTGGGGGTTTTCTTAGTTCTGTTCTAGGAGAAAAGTAAACTTTTTTCCTAGAGAATTAGGAGAAAAATAATCAGGTTTAGTTCTGTCATATGCAGCTTTCTTTATAAACAAGAGATTATGGAAAGGAATAAAAAAAATCTCTAGTGTTTAGCTTGGCTATCCCTGACAGCGACTTTGGAAGAACTTCCAGAATGGAAAAAGCAGATGTTGCAAATCTGCCTTATCTTCAGAGCAACTGTTGACTCTGTTGTGCAAATCCTAATTTACATCTGCATGAAAGGTTTCAGAGATTAAATGGCATTCAAGAAGGAATATTAGCTTTTCTCCCTCCCTCCAGCTCTCCTTTGAATGGATTTACTACTGGCAATTAGCTTTCTGTTCCATCGGCCAAGTAGAAAACAGGATTCATCAGGACTCTACAGTATCCTCTTTTTAATGGACTGTTTTCTCAGATCACCCAATTCAGATGCTGAGTTAGAAGAAATAAATTGTCACAAAGCTAAAACAGTTACAAAAACACTTTGGCCAGGAGGATTTTCCTCAGACACTTGGAAAGTCCTGAGGGGGACAAAAACCCACCAGAGAACAAATCAAATGGGCCTCCCAGCTACACCTACAAAAATAAGAATGTAAACCCCCTCAAGAAGTACAAAGCTTTGCTTGCTGCTGAGAGCCCAGAGCCAGTCCCAAGGACAGCCTTCTGCTGGGGCTTTGCTGGCTTAAAGGAACAGACAGTGATGGGGAGTTTTCCTTAAAATATGGCGAGACTGTACAATCAAACACTTTCCTTGGTTCTCCACTCCAAACACAAAACAGGGAAGCAATCACCACTCATATGTATCTAGTGAGCTCAGAGTTCTGTACCTCCTTTTTGAACAGAAATAAAAGAACTGATATGAAATGTCCTCCACTTCATCAATGGTCCCTAAAGACAGGGAGCAGCAGATGGGAGGCAGCATGGGGATGCTGAGGTCCCCAGGCTATGAGAGCTCCTGCTCAAGGATGTCCATGCATGCCCTGCTCTCCAAGGTGCTTTCCTCAAGGAGGGCAGTAATGAGCTGTAACAGTTCTCAGTAGCCCACACTCACAGTGGGGATGACATCAGTCCCAGCCTGGTCTGATGAGCACACCCGTATAGCTGTTTGCCCACATGTCACACAGCCCACCTCACCCAACCACAGTGACCAAACATGGTCAACCCAGACCACTCCTTGCTCAAGGCAGAGCATTAGGACACCCATTGGGCTGATCCTTGGTGGAGCACAAGAGACTGTGTTGTCATCCTATTGGTGTCTTCCTTTTGTTGTTTCTGAAGAATGGTGGCCAACTTGGTCTCAGCTTTTGCAAAGCACAGCAGGCACATCACAGCTTGATGTTGACAGACAGATCCCACCACAAAATGGCTGATGTTTTACATTCCTACTCCACATGCCTAAGGAAGTCCAAAAAACCCTCAGCATTGCAGCAAGCAAGCAACTACCACAAGCCCTTTCAAAGCCAGTGAAGGCAGCTATGGAAACTGAGGCACAGAATGAAGTTTCCCAGCAACCCAATGGACTGAACAGAGCAGAACTTGGCTTTGCTGAACTGTGGAAGCTTTCAGAAAACCTATGCTCTTCAGCATCAGTGCACCACACCCTTCCTCCTGCTTCGCTGAACCAGGTTACATGAAGGAGTTTTGTATATGACATGTGACATGTGCCAAAAAATTTAGCAAAGTGTGCAACAGTTTTAGCAAGTGAATACTCCACAAAGTATAAGGAAAGGAGAGCAACTATATCTCTGAAAATATTTTTAAGCTTTCTTATAAATACTGATAAGAATAAGCATACATTGCTGAATAATTCTTTTGAGTTATTTTTCCTGGCATCTTCCACATGCTCATTTGCTTCCAAAAATCCTTCAAAAATTAAATATTGTTGGATTTTGACCTCCAGGGTGGGTTTTCAGCTATTTAGTGTATTCTATCAAACCTTCACCACCTCTTAAGTGCTCTTGCAGATTAATTTTTAAGTTTAGGTTTATCTCAGACTAAGTTTTAAAGGGATGCAAATGTCCCTATTCCCTTTAAAATTCCCAGGCCAGCTTTGCCCTGGCAGCTACTTGTGATGTCTTTCTGAAGTGGGCTTTAAGATCACATGGCATCAGAAAAAAATTGCCATAAAGCCCCAAACTTTCCCCTTCGGTTCACAGCTATGCAGCTCCCAAATCCCAGGTTCCCTGCATTTCCCTTGGACTTCTAATGTGTACTCCTCTAATCTTTATTTAATGCAGGCAGCTGGCTGCAAATACCCCCAAACAATGACTTTAATCCTAAGTATCCTGAGCACTGCCCCCTTCCTTCCCGTACCAAAACTGAAGGAAGAAAAATAAAAAGAACAACCTCAAGACCACAAGATGGAGAAATCCAAGGTGTCCACTGGGCCAAAGGAGCAGAAAGACACAATGAGCTAAATTTTACCCAGTTTGCTAATTAAAAACGGAAGCTACCCCACTCCGGAGCCAAGGCGGGGAGGTGGGGGGAGTTTTCATGCTATTCAAAAAATCGGCTTCCAACTGGGACCATATTCACTCCACATTAATTGTCATTCCAACTACGAGTGTCCTAGTTTCAAAATGAAAACTACTCTCCAGTGTAGCTCGTGAAAACTAACACCAGTTTTGAGGCATTAAACAAAATTTATTGATTGCATTTTCCCACCCACTAAAACTTTAATAAGCATTAAACCTCAAACTCCTGGCCCTGCTTCCTCCTTCTACCCTCTCTCTCCATAAAAGGGGTCAGGCTCCTCTATATGGAGATTAGGACTTAACGTTTGGTATTTGTTTATGAGCCTATCAATTGCCTTTATTTGGGGGAGGAAGGGGGGAGCAAAAGCACATCTTAAAAAAAAATCCCTCTTGTACAGGGATTAAGAGAGGGCAAAGGTTTAGGGTAGCTTAGGTGGTTTTTCCCCTAACTGATTGTGGGGTTTAGATACATGATGGATCATGTTCATGTGAATGAAAATAAGTAAATATTCCCCTTTTTGGTAGTTTCCCATGAGTAATATGAAATGCTATTTTTTAAAGATCCCTATTGCTCAGTAACAAGATGCAAACTTCACTCTGATGGCCACTTTCAGCTGTGTAAAAGGGAAAAATAATAATAATTTGGGGGCCATTCTGTCTGCATACTTAGTAAAAAAAAACAAAGGTCAAACATTTGAAATGCAAAGGTCAGTGATTAAGCCCAGAAATCCATATCTAGGCATCAAAATGAATAGTGAGATTTTGAGAGTGCTTAAGGAATTTAAATGCAGAGCCTGACCTGGCTCAGCATCTTTCAAACCCAAGCTTGCTACTTCAGTCTCAGGCGAGATTTAGGTGCCAGGTACCCAAATTGGGGAAATTTAACAGTAATCTCCTTTGGAGAAGTCTGATCCAGTTTAATCTGAAGTTGTGAATGACAAATGAAGATTTTGTTACTTAGAAAATACATCTAACTAGAGCTGCAGCACTTTGTCCTTGTGCTAAATTCAAGTCTTACACTTCAACATTATTAGAGATGGCAAAAAGAAGTAATGTCAAAAATTCTTTTATTTCTCTTCTTTAAAGAAGCCTGCTAAAGAGATTACAGGCTGTGAGTTCACTGCTCTGTTAAATCAACCTTACAATATTTTTTCAGCTTGTTTGACTTGATGTTTGTGTATACATTTGTGTTTTCACCTTTCTTCATTCAAATCACACGCTTAGCGTTTGTTCTGTGCTTCTCACAGGAAACTTAGTCAGTTCGTTATTTGTATTAAGTCTACTGAGTTATAGAAAACAGACTTGGAAAACAATCCCTAAATTAGCAGGACTTACCAGCTTCCATGCATATGCGCATACACACAGAGCATCGCATACCATCCAACCTGAATGCAGAGGTTTATCATTTCCAGCAGCAACAGAAGGGCATCAGGTTCACCAGAACAGACCTTTTAATGGTCTCGCTGTAACCATATCTATTTCATCAGGGTTTGGACTCCACGTTACAAATTAAGAGAGAGTTCAAGGAAGTCATGCATGTCTCGGTTCCCACTGCCTTCAAGCAGTTTTAATGCCCCCGAATAATCATCTTCCACAAACTTCACTATGTTGGGATCCAGTCATGGCAGAAGCCAGTTAGACACTTCTATGCAAAGCTATTTTAATGCTGCTGTAACGAAATGCAGACCCACAGCAGGGGGCCTTTTCCAGCTTCCTACAAGAAGACATGGCTGGCCCTACCTGCATGAACCAGGGACCTTCCACAGGCACTTTGGGATACCTCCCCCATCCTCCAAAGCCTGATTTTCCCAGCTTTTCCCTTCCCCACCAGGAACAGTTCTAAAACCTCCTTCTCTCTGTGAATCAGTATCTAAGTGTCTGAATGAGATGGATGCTGTTGTGACAGAAAGAATGGCCCCTGCAGCAGGCAAGCAAAGAGAGAAAAAACCTAGTCACTTCTCTCTGGCAGATGGCAAATATAGATAATAGAAACTGAGCCCAGCAGCCACCAAAGGGATGTATTTATCCGAAAGTCAGGCACTAAAGCTAAGCTCCTGCCATGGTCCCTTGGATGGGATGAACCACCACCTTGTACTACTAGTGGAGACATGAAGTTGTACATCCTCCCTCAATAATAACCCATAAATGGAGCAAGAGCTGCCCACAGCATTCTGGTCCCTCCACTCCCTTTCTGAGGGTAAGTGGCTAATTCAGGGTCATCTCTTCTTCCTGCCTGCCCTGAGACAGCATATGTTGCTCCTCCAACTGCTCCTTCTCATTCCCAGAACAGCTGGGCTCAAACAGTGGGTGAAGTTATTCCTGCAAAGACTGCACCACTTGTCTGTGCTTTATTTGCTATGCACTGGGAGTAGAGGGCAGAGAGGGAGAAAACCCCTACTTCAAACATTTACACATATTTTGAAAGCACCTGAGTGCTAAAAGGTTTCAGGACCTTTTAGCCAGAACTAATACATTCCACCCATAGGATGACCTTGTCCAGACCATGTAGATGGCTCCTCAAAGAAGGATTTGCATCGTATTGGGTCACCAGATCCAGGATCAGGTGGGCAGTTCAGTTTCTCAGGCAGCAACCCACCAGCGAGACCAGAGTGCTAAATACAAACCTGTCCCTTTTTGCCCCTGCACTGATGGAGACAAGGCAAAAGAGAATCCCTGCTGTTCCACTCTGCCACCTCTGTGCTTCCCATCCCTTCACGAAGACTTTTGTGTTGGAGAAGCCCAGTGCCTTCTCAAATCCCAAGATACCTGCATGCCTACACATAAAAATGTGGCAGAAATCACATTCCTTCACTAAATAATTCACAGGTTGGAGGCCCAGCACAACTCAATAACACTCTCCAGGCGTTATTTTCCGTTGTTGACTGAGCAGATGGCAAAGCATTTCTGTGGTAGGAGGCTTCATGTTTGTGCTTCCTTTGCCTCCTAGTTCAAATGATGGCAATACTAACTGAACCACTGGGCAAAAGAAAATTGAGTGTGACCCTTTAGTCAATACTCTGGGGGTTCCCAATGGCCCCTTGCAGCTCTCTTCTCCACCTGGAACAAGGACAAGAGAAGGTGCTGATGTCAAGCTGCCCCCACTCCAAGATACCTAAAGATGAAAGAAAGTATCCGTAACATAGTATATACAGTCCTCTGGGTGTATTTAAACCTCACAGTACTTACTGTATTTATATTGTATCCCAGTTGGGATTGGCAGCTGGGGGTGCAGGAGGGTCATTTTACCCAGTATCTTCAAGGCTAATGCCAGAATCCCCCAGTAACCACTTACACCTCTTTTCCCAAGCTGGGGGAACTAAGCATGGAAAGCCTGAAACGTATTTCTTATGCTTAATTACAGATTTCAAGTGCCTGACACCAGGCACTTATTATGTTTTGACACTGATGACTTTGGGCTGAGATGGAACAAATACGGTGCGCTCACTCATCACTCACTACATCCACCAGTGTGCATGTAACCCAAGAGAAGGCAAGTGACGGATTTGTAGAAACTTTGGGCAGGGATGCAGAGAGGACACCATCTGCTGTTTCTTGCTTTTTTTTTTTACCCCGCTTCTCTTCTGTAATTAATCAATTAACAAATCAGGAGACAGAGTTTTCTTGCAGCCTCCTCTTGTGATTACTCCTGCGAGACAAAGGCTAAGGACAAGGCAGGGTGGCTGCAAGGTCTAAGTGCTGCCTGTGGAGTGTGGAGCAGCACTCTGGCCAGTCAGTGGGAGCACTGGGTTCCTGGCCCTGTGACTTCTCCCACCCAGGGGCCTCCTAGAGCCCAACCCACCACATGCTGGAAGAAAGAGGCTTTCTGAATTTTCTTTGGAAAAAAAAATAAATACTGCTTTCACAGAAAGCTGTGAAATCATGCATAACACACCGGCTGTAAAAATGAAAGTATTTTTAATTTATTTTTCCCCCCAAACTGCATTCAGCTCATCTCTTACACAGTCAATACTGGAGGCTGGAACTAGGTGACCTTTAAGGTCCCTTCCAGCCCAAATCATGATTCTATGGTTCTAAATACCAGCTAATTCATGTACCTCCACTTACCAGACCCCCTCACTTCTGCATGAAACCCCAGCTTATTAACATAACTATTTAAACTGGACATGTTTTCTTAAACAGTCTTCTTTCATAAACTGCCAAGTGACAGTTGCTTACTGTCAACAAGCCTGGGTACTCCAAGACAGGGAGAAATATGCCCTTTCAAAAGGCAGACATATCGGCTACCAAAGAAAGATTAAAATCTGGTGTTTTTCTTTTCTCCCTCCTCAAAAATGCTTTATTCGTACAGATATTCATGATACAGATGAGGAGAGATGGTACAATGCCTAATTCCAATCATTCTTTTAATTAAAGACAGGCTCATGGAGGATTTATCTTCACTTGCACATGCTAGTTGTCAGGGCACACTCAGAACTCCCTAATCTTCCCCCTGCAACTGGTTTTTCCTCTTCACATTCAGCTGTGATACCGCCATCTCCCAAGGCACATCTCAGTTCATCTCACACAGATCCTGCTACCGGCTAGAAACAAAATTCTTGCCTGGGGGAAATCTATCGAGAGAGGTTAAAAAAATTTAAACAAAAATGAAATCACCAGTTGGTTCAGAACCTACAGTCTCCAAACAAGCTGCTGAAGAATTTTGCTGGGAGGGAATTGCTTGTACTTGAATCTTGCACATGAAAGCAGGGATATATAAAAGAAGGCAGAAAAACCAACCAACCAACCAAAAAAACCAACCCTATGGGAAAACTTTTTCCCGTACTTAGTCTGCCCATGAAGTGCCAGGAAATCTCCTCTGCCGGCTCCTGTCCGGTGCAGAGTCCCGGAGCTCAGCGCTCGCCCCACAGCCCCGGGTCGCCTGCAAACCCCCGCGGGGGATTATTAACACTTTCTCCGGCGCATTGTGCGGCTCGCTGCTATTATTAGCGCTGGGGCTAATGCCGGCCGACACTGATACAATGGCAAAGAGGATGGGGCATGAGGGGACGGCAGCCGGGACTGCGGCTCGACTCCACGCGGGACTCGCGACACAGTCATGGGGGGCCCAGGTGGTGGCCACCACCGTCGCCTCCGGTACTCGCGTTTGGGTTATGCTGCTGCTGCTGGCTCGCATCAAAGCCGGAGTTATAAAAAGCAAGATAGGAAGTGAAGATCTGTGTTACAGCGGGTTAGAGAGGAATGAGAGGTCACGGAAAGCCAGCTCCAGGGATCCCCACCCCCACATCAGGAGCCCTTTTACTCGCCAGAGTTTCCTCTGCTTGTTAAAATGTTTGGGTCATTAGAAAGCTTTCCAAACAATCCCTGCTTATGCTAAATAGCTGCTCCCACCACGATCTGTGAAGGGCTTCAGCCTGCTCTCTTGGAAATCAATGGGGGCTTTTTTTTGCCTAGGATTCAATAGGCGCAAGATCAGGACCTCATTATTATTTTTACAGGACTACAAGCAGCAGAGAATGGCAAAACCCCTAAAGAAAGCAATGACCCTCCAAACCGGGAGCCAAATTTGCTATGAAGGATCTTTACAAGCTCTGTCAAGCATCAAAATAAAATTAAAAATACAATTCTTGGGAGCTTTTCAGTTTTTTGACAGGGAAAGCATAAGGTTGAGAAAGGCTGGCCTCATCATTTGGATCCAGGGACATTTCCCGTAGCTCCCTTTTACTCAAAAGAAAAGCCTTCATAAAAATGTATTTTACCTTTCCCAGGGAGAGTGAGCAAGAGGGTCTGAGCTGTCAGTTCAGGGTGATGCCAGTTACCCTGTGGTACCCCATGGAACAGAAACACCTTCAGGGCTTCACATGACCTCCTCTGCCACAGAACACAATGAAACCTCACAGTAAGTCCCCTCTGCAGAGCCACACTGGCAACACAGAGGACCAGAAGGCTCCTGGGACATGGGTCCTGCTACGAGGACATGTCTGCACTCCATCTTCAAAGAAGCCAGGTGTCACCTGCCTTTGATGAGAGGAGCCTCAGAGATGCTCCCGTCCTTATCACAGTCCTTGGAACTCTCTGACATTCAAGTTCTCCACTTCTTGCCTGTTACTTTACATCACTCCTTCCTGTTGGCATCCGTGAGAACTCACCTATGCACCACATCACCACCACAAAGTTTGGCCCCTAAGCAATATCTGGCTATTTTGCTGACTCCCCTACACCCAACTCGCCCCAGGTCAAATCCCAAATGCTTCAAATCCATTACTTCTGAGTACTAGTCCAATTCTTATAAACCAGCAGTCATCTGGTCTCTAAAGCTTTACTGATTTAACTATGTCAGCTGAACTAATTTAGTGAGATTCCTTGCAAATAGCACAAGATAGTTCAATGCAAATCAAGACACAACTACAAAATACCCCAATTTCCAGGGCATAAGTATTAGATGAAGATAAACTGATGAACACTTTCATCAGTTATCAACAAGCAGCAGTTGAGAAGCCACCCCTGAAGGTTTCTGACATGCCATGGTACACTATCATTGTTACTGCCTTTTCCTAAGAGACTTATACTCAAGTTCAGGAACACAGTGATGGTTTGGCTTCTTGAGTGAAAAGGAAAAGGGGGGAAAAACCACAAACCGACATGCTAATGTGTCAGCATGACATTTGCAGGTACTTCAATAGCACAGAGTACAAACCCCGAGTGCAAACACCACTGATGGAGTCCTGCATCTGTGGTGTTCCCAAGGAAGAGCCTTGGGCACACATGACAGCCTGTGGAGCTGCATCTGCTCCCAGAGAGTGATCCTAGGCTGTGTCCTAGGCTGTGTCCTTTCCTCACCCAAAAACTTGGAACCCTTCTCACTTGAGTCATTAATTCTCTTAACCCCTTGCGATTTGCAGAAATGGCACAACCCCAAAATCTCACTTATGCTAAACGTGTAAGCACACGGCAATTGTTTTGCATACAGTTCTGCGTGATAAAGAAATCTGCTTCCAAGTTTTAATAGAACCTTTTTATTTAACCAACTCATTATCTTTCCCTGCTCTCTGGATTTGAGAAAGCAAGGCCAGCACCAGACCTATCTCCCCCTCTGCAATAAATACCACCCCTTTTTCTTAGATGAATACATCTGAAACTGAAACAGTTACTGGAGGAATGTTTTCTTACTTGACTCTGCTGCTATTCTTCAAAAATAGCTTTGCTACATTGTGTAACCTGAGTGTCACAGCAAAAAAAAAAAATTCATTTAACCATCTCCTGCCTAGTTTCTATCCACCTGAACAAAACTCCTGATAGCCTATCAGAATAATAGGGCAGGTTTACGTCTGATTACCTTTCACATTTTAACTATTAAGTTTACTAAAGGTTTTACTCAGCCCATATCTCACAGTTCTTGTTTGGTTTTGATACTATAGAAACTTCCTGGTCATTCAAGCCAAGAAGCAGATACTTTAGGAGTAAGCACACCAGGAATACTGTATTAACCACAGGAATAAAAGCCCTTCTTCACACACACAGGGCTTTAAATCATATCTATGGCACCTGGCAACCTCAGCAGTGAGCGCATGAGAAAGGGGGCACTGGGAGAGTTAGCTCTACTTCAGAGAAAAAGTGTGTTTTTTTAACACGATCACCAAATAAACAGCCAAAAGACGGGCAAATGCTAAACTGATAAGCTATGTAGGAGGCCAAGAAAAAAAAGTTGGGAGTAACAAAGTATTTTAAGGTGCTTTCGGCATTGTACACATCTTCTGTTTTACCCCACCATTTGCATAGAGGTGCTTTCAGATTTACTGCTCCAGCACCCTGAGCTGTCTGCTGTGGCATACCATGAAAGGTTGGGCTGAACCACAGTCCCATTTGCTGCAAAAACAAAGAAGGTTAAGGCAAATTTTTACCATCCACCATCCTCTCTGGCATACAAGCTGGTATATGGAGAACAAAGTTTGTTACTAACCACTATTAAAACAGACGGCAAACACTGAAACAGCTACACCAAACCACTCAACTGAATGGCTTGGAGGGTGCTGAGTCAGCAGGCATTTTCAAGTTTGGAGGGTTTCTTAAGGGTCAGAAAAATAGAAGAAACAGCTATGCAGAGCCAGACAAAGTCACAGGACATATGAAAAGAGAAAAATATATTCAAACAGGGAAACAGAATGGAAGTCAGTTTCATTGTTTTAACTGTATCAAGTTCAGCCTAGCTGGGAAATACTTGTCAACCAGGAGAGGGAATTCAACTGCATTTTCAGTAGAAATATCTGAATTTGTTGTATTTGTACTGGGTCTACCTTATCTATAGTAAAAATTGAAAGAGCTAAACTATGAGTACAACACAGCCACTTCTCTGGGAAGCCTTACACTCCTGCTCAGGCACTGAACACTATGCACTTCAACAACTGCCAGAAAAACCCACCAGCAGGCCATGCCCTAACCTTAGCTAAAACCAAGGTTCAGCAAACGCCTTCTGTCACAGCTCTTTGTGCCAGCTGACAGATCACTGTCAGAAACACCTTGGTCCAACGCTTTTGTAAACAGATTTTATTAACTTCTCAGAAACCAGGCTGATTCCCTGTCTTTTAGAGTCTCTTAAGTGAGTAGCAGATTTACACAGTAAGTGTTCAGGGAGGACAGCTTTCTAAGCATGTAGTTGGATATCAAAATTCACTTTTATTGATCATATTTTAAAAGGAGACATTTTGTTTCTCAGCCTTATAGAAAGGGGGGAGAACCCTCCTCCAGTTTCATGAAAAATTTCAGCTTGTCCAGGCAACAGACTGGGTCCACTCGATCCAAACGGTCCAGAAACAGTGGTAATGCCACTATCAAGGCTTCACTAGTGTTCACCTAACTTCAAAACCCACTCTCAGTCAGGCTTCAGGAGAGGTGTGCTTTCCCAAACAGCACTGAAGATTTTTTGCAGGGAGTCATAAACGTCAGAGTAGCTCACTTTAATTACATGATTTAATTAACAGATCAACACTTTGCTACACAATTTTCAGATTTACTTTCATCACATTCCCTACTCAGCAGTTGCTAATAAAGTCTTAATTAAAAGAAAAAATCCTTAGATTTAATTGGAGTGATCCTTGTCAATATGTGTAGAAAACCTGATGTTATACGGCTAGTATTGAATAGATTGAGTTCATCTCTGCACTGGAATAGACTTTCTAGGTCACTATTTACTAGGTAAGAAATAGATTTTTTTGAAAAGAAGTTGTATTTCATCATCTTTTACTTCTGTCCTCTTATTTTACTGCTTAGTAAAATATGCTAGTCTCAACACCAAAGACTTTAATTAGCTTTTTTAGCTGATGCTGCTGTTCATGAGAATAAATGGATCAACTTTTAATCACAAAACTATCACAGCTGCCCACTGAATCTTAAAACATTTCTGATCTAGGGCATAAAGTAATCAGCACCATCAATGTATGACTCTTTGTAGAGTGTTTGAAAGCATAAACCCTAAGGTCAGCTCTAGGAACAGTCAGTGCCATTTGGTACACATTTCAATACCTTTATAATTTTAGGATGAACTTTAAAACGCTCAGATACACAAAGCAGAGTGACACAGATCACCGTACCCTACACCTTGGATCCCTTGCTGGGTACATGATGAAAGGCTACAAGAGCCCAGACCACCAGCTTCATGAAAAACACCTCAAACTGTGCATTACTAGTTCCTCCCAAGCAAAAAAAATCACAGGAATTGGTACATGCCCTCCCATTCAATTTAAGCAAAATCCCAAAACGGCCCTTCTTCCTGACTAGAAAATTGCCCAGGAAGGACTAACTCCGGGTGACAATTTTACTCCAGTGCTGAACAAGGAAACTTCGGTTCTTGCTCCTGACAGACTGGGAGAGCTCTCCCCTCCCCTTCCCGCACAAACTCGATCAAACATTAGCAGCTCTCTATACAACTCTTTCAATGCACACAGACAGCCTCAGCAGCTAACTAGTGCAAGACAAATCCTAAAAAGCCCAGAAATTGCCTTTTTCGCATATACCGCACACAGACACACACACACACAAACGAGCTACAGGAGACAGGCTGGTTATCAGAAGTTTTTAAAAGTGAAATACTGCCGTTTCAGTTGGTCTGCTCTCTAAGAAAACAGCCAGCATTACTTGACATTCACAAATCGTACTAAGTAATATCTTTATCTGAATACTAATGCAAATTGGACGGCCTTTTTTATATTGATGTCTATTCTGTGGCTGCTGAATAGAGTGACCGCATGCTCAAAGCTGCAAAGGAGTTCACTGACCTCCCTAATCATCTCTGTCATAGCCCCTGAATGACATACACATTCAATCCTGCCTCGCCTCTCTACTTTCATTCATAAAAAAAAAAAAAAAAAAAAAAAGGAGAGGGAGAAATTTGACATTGTTCTTCCTGCAGCAGCCCCAAGAACGGGAGAGAAGAGAAACTCAGCCCAGATGAGGCCCCTGGTGTTTTTAGTTTAGCTTCTATTCAGCAACAGCCCCGCCATCTGCCTCCTTCCTGCCAACAGCCGAACACCTCCCTGCGGAGATGTTAAAACCTGCACCCCCTCCACCTCCGCTAATAGCCAGTATTCATATTAGCAAACATACACATACCTCGAGAATGCCTCCCTTCAATGTGTGTTTTATGTAGCTGAGTATAGGCACAAAGCAGTAGCTGTTATAGCCTTCACAGCCCCGTGTGGAGAATTAGATCACTGGGGAAAAATCCTTCCAAGCCTCTTTATGGAAAATAAGGCCTTAGACTGTAAATGCAAAGCCCAGCGAACAACAACCCTCAGTAATGAGCCAATACCCCATGGCCCATTTGACTAGAAGAAAGAATTTGCTTTTTACCATTCAATTCAAAAAGACTGAAAAAGTAAAATGTGTTTTTACTTGGCTCTGAAGGTTTATATTCTTTACAGTTTCTTTTGCACAACCTTTCCCCTCCCAGGTCGGACAGGCAGCGGGTGCCCTCATGGTCGCGGAGCCACTGGCTTTAGCAGAGAGCTGGGCAAGCAGCACCAGTTTCATGCTTCCCCATTCACGTGGATGGTGGCAGGAGAGCCACTGGCATTGCAAAGCTCTCTCTGCTCTTGCAGTCCCCATCCACGGGAGCTTTCAACAGCTCATAGTGATGGGGCAACTCTCAGAGACTTCTCTAGGTGTTGGGGTTGGTGTTCCTGGCTCACAGAAGAATTCCACTTCCAGGGAACACAGTGAGCGCTGACTGTGACATCTTTGCTTTGGAGAAAGCTGACTGAGTGGTAAGAGAGCGTGTCCTGAGGATTTCCACTGGAGGTCCTGTAAATCCCGACCCATCACTCAGCTCACAGTCATTGCTGGAGGGATGTTTCCCTCTGTGTTACCTCTGAGAATGGCACTTGCTACGATTCCAACATCCCAAAGCTTTAACCTGCAAAAGTGTCTTAGAGTACGGAAAGGGTTTAGCACCATTTCAACACGTCATCAGCTCCAGCTACGGGCTGAAGGTGTGGGTGGAAGCCCAGGGACCACCGAGCCAGCCATCGAGGTTGCTGCTCACCCCCATGTGCCGAAGTGACAGCAACAATACATACTTCAGGCTCAACCAAAGAGACTGGGGGACACTGCTTCTGCCTGATGACTCCCGCACGCTGACCTCATCTGCTCTGACCAAATCCCTGCGATGTTGCCCCATAAATCAATTCTTTGGGCTGTGAAAAATGAGCCAAACGAGTTACACTAAGAATCTGGTGTTTTATTAGGACTTTCTTGAAAACAAAACCAACCCCCGGTCTGATTTATAGCTTCAACCAAAAGGGGTATGAAACTAATGCCCCCACCCCCCAGCCTCCACGAAGTCCATTTATTCCCCTGTCACTTTTTTGGCAAACAGGCTTCAAACCCTTTCCTGAACAATGGAAACTTTTTGCCGGGTACATGCAAGCCCGAGGACGGAGGGCTGCGAGGGGGCTCCCTTCCATTAAAGAGCTTTGAAAAATAAACAGGGACTCAGGTAGCAGCTGAGGCGGATCAGTGAAGCACGATGTTTCAAATCCTCTGTATATTATTCGGAAAGAAAAAAAAAAGAAGAAAAAGAAAAAACCGCAAAACGAGCTTTTGTCCGACGTGTTAACTTTTTTTCACTCGCAGCTGCGGTGCTGCCTCTCGAGGGGAGATCATCACCGGCTCCCCCGAAATGCAGTTCATTTCTCAGCAGAACCGCTTGTTCAGCTGCGACCCAGCGTGTGCCTACCCGGAGCTGCCGCAACTCCACTTTTCCTCCCCAGATGTGGATATAAATGAACTTTCCTTACTTTTCCCACCCGACCACGCGCAGTCAGAGCATTTCCGACGGGCGCTGAAGATGCGCCGCTACACACGCACAGAGGCATCTTGCCGGCTGCTGTTACACACGGGGTGCCGCACGCACTGACAGGCTGAGAGAGGGCTCCTGTCAGACAGGGATACTCTTAAAAGCAGTTCGGCCCTCCTGAGCGCCTCTGCGGCTCCTCCGAGCCACGCTGAGGTGGGACCACACCGGCCCGCTGCCACTGCCCCGCGTTCCTAACTCCCGCTCCACAGCCGGCTCCGGCGGTCTCCATCCATCCGCCCCGCTTCGCTCGCTCAGGGAAGGGGACTCAACGCCAAACCTGGATGCGCCGGAGGCGTCCCCCGGAGCACGTGTGCGCGGCCGCGCAGCCTTACCTGCCGGCTGCCCGCCGCTCCTCGCCGCCGCCGCCTTGCCGCCGCCCCGCCTTGCCGCCGGCATCCCGCCGACGGCCGCCGCCAGGCACAGGCACCAGACGGAGCCCCAGGCCGCCCGCATGCCTCCGGAGCGGCGCCGGGGCAGCGCGGCCGCCGCCGCACTGCCCGCCTCAGACATCCCCCGGCCGCCGCATCGCTGCCGCCGCTCACCGCTCCGCTCCGCCGCCGCGCTGCCGGGAGAGGGAGAGAGGCACTCAGATGGGGCAAGGAGGACGAGGGAACCCCTCGCCCCGGTGCCCACGTGGAGGGAGAAACAGGAAAAACGATGGTAAAATAGGCGGAAAAAAAAAAGTAGTGGGGAGCAGTAAAAAAGTGCAGGGGGGCCGCGCGAAAGCCCAGTGCCGAGCGGCGGCGGGGCGCCTACCTGCGCAAGCCCCGAGGCCGGCCGCGCACCGCGCATGGAGGGATGAAGGGAGGGAGCGAGCGCCCGCAGGAGCCGCCGCCTGCCCGCCCGCTGCCGCGGCGCTCCTGCGTCTGCTCGGCGCGGAGCAGGCGAGGAGCGGGGCGGCCGCGATGTCCCCGCCCGCCGGGCCGGGCCGCCCGCCCCGCCGCCCCGCCCCGCCCCGCCGCCGCCGCAGCCGCGGGGGGCCGCACCCGCCCCACTTCGCGCCCGGCCCCGGGGCTGCGCGGGGGGGGCGGTGGCTGCCTCCCCGGGGCTGCTCCCGCCGAGCCCCCGGCGTGGAGCGGGCACCCGCTTACCGTAGGCGTGGGGCTGAAGTTGGCTCAGCGCTCCCGTGGTGGGTCCCGAGTGACACCGCACGCTGCGAGGGACACCGTCGTGTCCCCTTCTCCTGGCACTCTCACAGCGCGTTTTCTGGAAAGAGGCGGCAGGAGGGGGCTGAGTGGGATCAGCCGTGGCTCTGTGCATGCAGTGCTTTGAGTCATCCTAGGGCTCGGGCAGCAAATGGTCCACGCACCCATTCGCCCCGCAGGGCTGTCACACTCTACCCCGACGTGAAGCCACCCGCTTGGAGCACCCTGATTTCACCCACCCTCTCATAATCGCTGTGCTACACTGATGAGAGTAATTGCAGCCTTCTAGCGACTCTGACTGCTGCTGCTAACTGGGCTAGCTCCTTATTAACAAAGTCTGACTAAATATATCAAAGTTACACTTACATTTAAGACTACAACGATCTAGTCACTAACATAGTTATGGTTTGGGATATTGTGGCCGTCTCAGAGACTCCCCACACGGCCGTGTTGCTGAAGTGACATGCATCAGTTAATGCTGACAGCGAGCTGAGCTGCCTCATACAGAGAAGTCACAGCTCTGCTTTAATCCCACTTGACATAGCAGCTCATTCGCCGAAAATAGACGCAAATATTATCAGAGCTGAAAATACTCTGCAAAAGGGGCCCAAAAAACCCAACCTGCCTAAGAATCAAGCTGAGTTTTTTTGGGTCAGAGGAAAAGCCGGGCAGTGTTGAGGTTTGGCTTTCAGCAAGGGCAAACAGCGGAGATCGCTTGTGGCCGCTGTGGAGGGCTCGGAGTTCGCACTGTTGTTGCTGCGACCGGGATCTGTCTTGACACCTTTATCAGGCACGGAGACTCTGACATCTCAATACTGTTGCATTGTGTGGGGGAAGTATTGAGACGGGGCTGCGGCGAGGAAATCCTACATGTCAGCAGAGACCCTCGCCGGTGACACCGTTGGTTTAAATGAAAACAATGGGGGGAAAAGCAGACGTATAAATAAAATATGGTTATTTCACCGTTACAGAGAAGGCTTGGCAGCGCGTCAAGCTGCATGATGTTTGCTCCATAACTGCTGTGCCGGAGGTGCCAGAAAATCACTAAAAATTAAAACAACAGCAGCATAATTATAATTCTGTCGTGGAGTTGTTGGTGTCATCGTTTTTTAGACAAAATTGCAAAAGAAGGGCCAAATTTTGTGCTCAAGTAAACTCACCAGGGTAAGAGTGTTGTTTTAAGGGTATTGTTACAATTGTTACTAAGTATAAGACTTTATTTTTTTTTAGAGGAGAGCAGCAAAGGGAGGGTCGGGAAGTTTCCTAAACCCCCGGCTAAAATAAAACCATCAGTGAGGATTCAGTGTGGTTTCTCATGTTAAATTTTAGAAGTGCCACAGCGGCTCTTCCTCTGTGTCAGGTGAAGGCAAATGCTTCCATGACGCTCCTGGAGTCACAGGATGGAAAAGGCAGATACAAACCTGGGGGAGTTCTAAGGTTGCTGGGAGATATAAAGGTCTGCACCTTGGATCAAGTCAGCTCAGCCCTTTAATAGTTTTGCACTGGTTTTCATTTGGAGAAAAACTCAAAGCTTATAACATTTGGAAGCCTTTTACAACAGGAAATCAAAGGAGTATTGAGATAGTCCTGTATGAAGGACTTTGAGATTTGCAGTTTTCCCTAGAGTGGGATATTTTTAGGTTTTCCATTTATTAACCTCTGGTGCAGCACACTCATGTGGGGCTGGGAAGCACAGATCCAACTAAGCGCAGATTTTCTGATGCTGCTTCATCACTGTGGTGGCCACCGTAACAGAGCCTGGGATGTGGTGCTTTGCAGCAAAACCTGCAGCTCTGGACTGTGTCTCAGGCATTTTTTTACTATTAAAAAAATGTACATAGACTAGTAAAGCCTTCAGAACACAATTGCATTTCTTTTAGCACTGTTATGCCATAAGCCGTATGTTAGCCCCCAAATTTTTTCTTCCTCCTCAAGCTAGGAGTGTGTACCCCCCTTCATGCAGTGATACTCTCTGTGCCAACATGTTTGTTCTCCTTTTACCCTTTATAAACATTCCTTTCCCAGAACTTTATATTTGTTTATCCCCTTAATATCCAGAGCTGACAGTGATGAAAATCAACTCCCTTTCAGCAGCTCAGGGATGGTGAGTGCCTGTCCTTTTCTGAATGAGTGGCTGAAATACAACGTGATCAGCAGTCCTCTCAGTGTTCAAGCTTGTCACTGTCAAACACCTCCATCAGTCCAGACCCCACTGAGTGCTTGGCCACTGAGAGTGGCTGTCCTGGGAAGGTTGTTGGGGATCCTTGCAGGCCCTGGGGGCATTGGCATGTCTAAAACCATCCTCTCTTTTCATGCCTTTCCAAAGCCTTGCCTGAGAGGGAGGCCTCTAATCTCTCTCTACGAAAGTGCAACCTGTTGATAGTCTCAAAATAAACTAAATGAAGGCTGCTGTCAGCAAAATTGGCTCCAGGTGTTAATATTTTTAGCAGTCTCTTCTGCCTCTCCGTCCAGAAGATGGGGATGGGACAGCCAAATCAGATGCTTGTCCCAAAGCCCTTGGGACTGAGACTATGGAGGGGCATGAAGGGGGAGAGAGGTTTTAGCCATCCCAATGTGTCATCTTTGGTGACATTGCTGGTGGAATACATGTGGCGAGACTGGGTGCAATGCCACAAGCCACTTTTCCTTTCTCCTGCAATCCCTCCAGTGCACTGTAAAGGCTCTGCCCTGCACACCTTGTCAGATGTATTGTCAGATGTAGCACGGCATGCAACAGGGCTCAGGCACCACCCTGAGCTAACACAGCAGTGCTGGGCTCAGCAAGGATCTGGCAAAAATGACACTGGGGACTGGTGCCCCTGTACATCTGATACTCACAGGAGTTGCTTCCTTAGTCAACAGAAAGCAATTCCTGAATCAAATACTAGTGGGAGCAGAGCAGTGAGGTAGGTGAAATTTTAATTCAAATTTTAATATGCTGGCAAGCTTGATCAGAGACACGGTCACATGAGTCACAGAATCGTACCACGTTAGGTATATGCAATAAATATTGCCAAATATTTCATGTTAAAACTGGGACTTGTTAGCCAACTTCTGAGCCAGACTGAGTGTTGTGGCCCCACAATCCTGTAGCGAGTTGTTCCTTTAGCCCAACCTCATGCTATGAGCTCACATGAGACTGAATTAAAATATTGATTCAAAGATCAGTGTCAGTGTGCATGAGTAGAAGCCCAAACTGTCCATCCTTGGCATCAAGGGTTAATTAGCATCAGTAGATGCCAACACTGAGGTATGTTTTCCAGAACTCATGTCACTGACTGTTTATATCAATGAGGTGCATTGGAATGACTAAACCGCTTTTTATTAGCTAGCCAGCCCAAAGAACTGCAATTCCAGGCTGGTGTATTGAATTTCAAGCAGAAAAGTCATTGTTGCTAAGATTAAGAACTGAAATGATTGTCAGGGTAAACACTTCGAGCAGTTAAGCACCCTGTGAAGGCTCTCTCTGTGCCTGCACCCTCTGCAAGCTGGTTGCAACACAACCCTATCCTGTGGGATTTGTTTTCCACTAAACAGCATGGAATAGATGAGGAATAGAGGGCTCTGCAAGAGGTGAGTTGTTTGATTTGAAATGAAATAAAAAGAAATGAGTGAACTGGAGAGACATATCGAGTCTCTTCTGCAAGAGCTGCCTATGGGAAGGTGCTGCTAGAGGTAAAATTATTTGGCAGCCTGGAAAGCAAAGCAAGCAATTGGAGAAAGCAGAGGAAAAAAAAAAACTGCAGCAAGCCTGTGGAGGGTGTGAGAAGCAAGGGTTTAAAATCAGACCTTGAAATAATGCTGACTCAGCACAGCAACTGCATATAAAGATGGGGCACTGCACCAGGGCTCTCAGAGGTGTCACTGACCCTGGGTGTTTCTTGTCCTTGAAGTACACGAAGATAATGCTCTGGAGCCTGGAGAAGAGAAGACAGAGATCACTTCTGCCTGCCAGAGCTGTTCGTGCCATGTCAACATAGGACATTTCAGGCAAAGTGACATTTCAGGGCTGCACTTGTGGGTGTAGCAGGACACCTCACTTTGAGGGGCATTTGAAATGAAGCCACAGCTTCTTTAATCCCCCACCAGCCTGTCCAGACTGGTCCCTGTGAGGAGAAATCATACACTGCCAAGATGAGCTTCTGAGAATCCAATGACTGTCCTTGAAGTCCTCTCTCCTGGGTGTGACCAGAGACCACCAAAGGACACCAGCTGTCTGCTGCTGCCTGTCCACCTTGGCTGCTCACCTACAGCAGGGGGCTACAGAAACATCCCTCATCTGCAATCCGTCAGGGATGTTACATATTGGACTCTTCCCCAGGTCCTGGCCCCACTGTATTGCCTGGTAGCCACATCCTTACTCTCCATTCTCCAGGGGCTTTTCCCCTGCTCTGCCCACTCTGAGGTAGGGAAAAGGGATGAATAATGAGTGGCATGGGAACTTTCAGAATAAACAGCCACATTCTAAACTAAATATGAGCTGAGGTCTTTCAGCTGTAAGGGAGAGCAGAATTTTAATCAATATTAGGACATTATTACTATGACTTTTATCTCTTTCTCAGTGGAACATTGTCTGACTTTAGGGGAAGTTTGAATATGAGGACAATTCAGTCATTCTTAATTCTGCTTTAATACAGGCTCCATGCTCCTGCAAGCCATAGTGCAGGACAAGTGCTGACACAGTGTTGTGTTTGACACCAGTCCTGACACATCTAGACCCCAATTTGTATGACTGTCTTGCAATTCCTTTGGTAGTTTTATTTTTCCAAAGACCACTGCAGAAGCTCCATTCTGGGTATATTCTACTACAGAGACAAGGCATGTGAATCCGATACATATTGGATATTAAATATATAGTACATAATTGGGTGACTCTATAGCTTTTACTGGCCTTTGAAATAAGAAGCAACAGATATAGATATAGATATATAGATAATATATATATTTCAGATTTGATGTGCATGTTCAGCAGTTCTGCAGTGGAAAAGCAACTGAGGGTCTTTACAAACAGAAATAATTCTATAGAGGATAGTTAAATGTTATTATCCCCATGCTACACTAGGTAATTTCAAAGTCCAGGAAGGTGAACTGCCTTCCCAAATACCAGCTCCTGGTCTGCAGCTTGGCTTGTGGGACCACATCCAATTCTGTGACAATAAAGTGATAGCTACCTCAGAGATCTTGTGCTTTTGCAGAAATGTTATTTCCTCATGGAGCGTGCTGGATGTCCAGATCAAACATGATGAAGAATGGAATCTGTGGTCAGGGAGGTTTGGCCTCTATCAGCCCCAAAGGGCCTCTGTGTAGTAATTGTGGCATAAATAATATCATTCACCATTAAGAGAAAAACATTTGTGGTGTGCAAAGCAGCAATTACATAAGAAATTGGATAGGAGGCAAGTAGGCATTGACTTTAAGACTTTGCATGAAGCCAATGCCTTTAATCAGCAAGGGAAATGCTTGAATGTTAATAGAACTAACAATGAAACTGGAGTCATGTTTTGACAAGTATTTCTTAACATTCCAGAAACACTGTGATGCTGTAGCAGCCTCTTTACTAGGGAAGGAATTGATTGCTAGAGTTACAGCACAGTTAAAAATATGAAAACAGCCTTGCCAGCACCTATGGAGCTGGGATGCTGTTCTGGGCAGGGGCAGGCAGTGATTCTGGTGACACTGGAGGAGATGGGCAAACAAATATTTTTAATAAACGAGAGTACTTTCTTTCTAAACTGGACAAATATCCTGTAGGCTTCTTAGAAGAGAAGAGTACTCTGCTGGGAGTTCTTTCTGAGACAGAAATTCTCTCCTTTATTATCCTTTTATAAGAAGAAATTGATAACAATGCATTTTTACAAAACATGGTGATGGCTCCCTCCTCTATTGCATTTTGCCCCAATACTTTTTGCATATACTTTAAACATGTTGGCTCTATCTGTTCTGTATGAAAACCCTGAGTCATTTAAAACATTACCAGAAAAGTGGTGGGGGACAGATGTGTTATTGAGAACCAGCCCTGCAAGGCCTGCATGGATTTGCCATGCTTTGCCCAGCTAATTTTGCTTTGGGTCAGTGGATTGGATGAATCATTAATAAGCATTTGGAAACACCGGGTGCCAGGTGTCGCTGATCTTGAGCACCTTGTAAAAGATTCACTGATAGGTCAAAGGTTTTTGTTTATGGAGAAGACCCAAGGTCTGCCCCCAGGTTTGCCATTAACTGTGACTCTAGATACTCTCCACCCTTTTTGAGCATCTCCTGTCTCTGCAATACTTTGTTGCCCATGTCTGCTTAGGCTGAAAAACCCATACAACTTCAGGTGAAGTTAGCAAACATCTGCGTTGGTAACTGGGCTGTCCCTTTTATCAGTGAGAACTATATGCCTCCAGAATAAGACTTCTTACATTTACATTTCTTCTAATGGTGACTGTCTCTTTCTACTCATAAGGGAGGGATCCTGGATGCTCAGCAGTTAAAGCGGAATTGTTTTCACCCAATTTTAACAGTGTTGCTTTCTGATGGTGGAAGGGACTTCAAGGCTCAGATATGGGAGTGTAAAGAGAAACAGGATTCCACGGAGTGTGCTGCACTGGCTGGAAGTGTCAGAGGTGGTCCAAGGCAGGAAACCCATGGTCTCTGAAGGCTTAATTTCTCCAAACTATCACCTTGGTGGAGGTCAGGATCTGCAGCCTCCATTTCACACAGTGTGATTTCCCATTTATGCATCACCATTAAATCCCAAACCCCACAATTTCTTTGCAAATCCCGCTCAAATATGTTTTCAGTAGTAGTGAAAGGTAACTAGATACTTCTGAAGGCATTTTTACAGCATAACTCCAGTCTTCCTTAAAACAAAACAAAAAAAAAAGGCTGCCAGAATAGCCAGTGTTTCCAGTCAGTGGTTTTCAATCTTTTTCATTTGCAGACCTCCACATTTTTTACCAACAGAGCTTCAGCCCCTTATATAGTTAAATTGCAGACTACTGACAATAGACTTATTTTTCTTGTGAAGATTTGTAGACCATTCATAAATCAGTGCACCCTGGAGACCCACAAACTGCAGTGAAACTGATTGAAAACTGCTATCTACTTCTGTAACTAAATATGTTGCTTTTTTTGCCATATATTTATACTGTCTACTTCTCTCTCTATGGTATCTGGGATCTGTGGGCTAGCTAGTTAGGAGGGGTAGAGATTTGCTCCAAGGCTGAATCTAAATGTTATTTAGGTATTTTCAATTATTTAGTGGCATCCCTATGTGGAATGTGACTATGACTGTAACTGGGAACTAACATTAATGGACAAAATCAAGTTAATCCTCTTAATCACCAGTTTCCTAACCTGTTGTAATGAAGGGAGAAAAGACTTTTATATGAACCAGAAAAATAGCAATTATTGCCAAAAGACTTAATGTAGTTTACTAAGAAATTGCTTCTTAATTGCTCATGATGGGCTCACAGGAGACAGCATGCAAACAGTGCAGATCTTTGGAATCTCTCAAGCCTAGTGCTGGAGAGCAAAGCCCATTTTCTGGGAGGAAAAGTGCAAAGCTGTGCACTTCGTAAACAACAACAAGGAGGCAGCTGTGGTATCTGCTCTGGTTCATATGAGTCAGTTGTTTGTGACAACAAATTGGTGTCCTTCTCTAGATTTTAGGCATAGTATTAATCATAAGCCGTGGTAAGACAAAAGAGTTGCATATTGCCAGGAATATATTAGCTCCTCTTTCAATTGAGAACACAAGTAGGAACTTGGTTGAAAAGGGCATATTTTCTCTGTGGCTGTTGATGCCTCAAACCATAGAAATATGAAAATATTTGTAATAGTTTGTATCTTACTAGACAGTGGAAGGGGGATAATCACTGTCAGGCTGATTTCTCTGCAGACAGCTGTGCAGCTAGTAACAAGAGATATCTGCACATGTAAAAAGGATAGCGAAATCAAACAATCTAAACTTTGAAAATATGTTCCTTTCTGCAGCTGACAGTGCTAAAGTTAACCCAGGAGGCAGAAAGCACTCTGTCCGCAAAGAAAATTAAATCCACTACTTGCTTCCAGCCATCTGACTGGCTCAGAGGGTAATAAAAAAGACAAGGTCACTAGAGAAAAGGTATCATTTTTTCTTGAAGGCTGTGTGAAAAATTTTCAGTCATGTCTTTGCCAAAATAGTCTTGTAAATACTGGAGATACTTGATTTTATCCACCCTGAATTCATTGAAATGTTCAAGCATGTTCTCACAGGTAGCCACAGTTAATCTCCGTAATCTCGAAATGGCTTCCAAGTTTTAGAAGTTTACATTAAGTAAAGATTATCCAATTATAGTTTTCTTTAAAGATAAGAAAGAGAAGGTTGATGGAGAGACATGCTAGATGACTAAATACACTGCTTATACTTCATACACTTTTTCACAGTATGTTGTGAGACGACACTGATTTTGACTGCATGGGAGTGTATGACACAACATAGTAATTGAAGCACAAACACAACAAATTATGACAATCATGGTCATCATTGCTGGTGTCTAAAACACATCATGGCACTATGGATATCATCCTGAGTTATACATTAGCTTTTAGAATGCTTCACTGCATGTTTTTATTTCAGCCAATAAATTACCCATGGCCTGACTCAGCCACTAGAAAATAAATGTTTACTTTTCAGGAAATTGTAAGCATTACTGGAAGGTCTGAAGTCTGATAAATGTCTGGTTATGGATCCTTTTATAGGAGGAATATTGTGTTCAGAGAAATGAAAAGAGCACTTGGGAGTTTGGTGACAGGAGGTGGGCTCACATTCTAACTTTGAGTTCTCTCAATCTCTTACAATGTGTGAAATATACTGTATTTCCTTCTACCTCTCTTCAGCTTTAAAAAATATCCCTTTTATAAGCATGTTTGGGCATATGTAAGAAACCTGCTGAATATTTGTCCTGATAAAACCAAACATTAAATTAATATCCATTTCAATTGTATCAGTAAAGTGTTTCATGGAATGATTGAAAAATAAATATTAGTGTAATGTGTCAAACTGGTAATAAACACTATTTAAAGTAAGGTATTGTGGCTTATCAGAATGAACCTCCAAGCTTAAAGTCAAAGAAAATCCTACCTGCAAGTTAAAATACAGGACATACCTAAGGGAAGTGGTGTTTCACTTGTTCCCAGGTGCCCAAGGAAGCCAGTGACACCCTGGCTTGTATCAGCAATAGTATGTCCAGCAGACCCAGGACAGTGATTGTCTCCCAGTACTTGGCACTGGTGAGGCCACATCTCAAGTGCTGTGTCCAGGTCTGGACCCCTCACTGCAAGGACACTGAGGAGCATGTCCAGAGAAGGGCAATGGAGCTGGAGAAGTGTCTGGAGCACAGATTTTATAAGGAGCAGCCGAGGGAGCTGTGGGTGTTTAGCCTGGGGAAAAGGAACTCAGGGGAGACCTTTACACTTACCTGAAAGAAGACAGTGGTGAGGTGAGGATTGGTCTCTTCTCCCAAGTAACAAGTGATAGGATGAGATGAAAGGAAGCTATGCCAAGGGGTAATTTAGAAAGGATATGAGGAAAAATTTCTTCACTGAAAGGGTGGTCAAACACTGTAACAGACTGCCCAAGGAAGTGGTTCAGTCATTACCAGGGAAGTGTTCAAAGGGTGTGTGGATGTGGCGCTTGGGGATGTGGTTTAGTGGTGAACATGGTGGTGCTGGGTTAATGCCTGGACTCAATGATCCTAGAGGTCTTTTCCAACCTTCATGATTCTTTGATTTTATGAATTCTGGGGCATCATTTCCATCCATGGAGGGTTGTCCTGGCAGCTGGGTGGGCCTGCGGTGGTGCATCCTGAAGGAAAGCCTCCTGAGTGCTACCCTGAGGCCACCCTGCTCTGAGAACCTGTGTGGGCAACTGCTGTAAATACCTGCATTCAATGAGCAAACAGCATGGTCATGTCACCAGTGGCATGTCGAGTCCTAAACATCAGCTTAAGACCATGATTTCAGTCCAACATTGGTCTAAAAGGCAACTAATACTAATTTCCCATCTGCATTGTTTGCTCTTTCCCCTTGTTTTCTTCCAGCTTCCCTTTCCAACCCACACTGAATTGAGGAGGCTGTGTCCATTGGCAGTGTCATGCTGGTGTCATGCTGTGTGTTTTTCAGGTGGTTGAAGGCTTTTTTGTGTTTTCTGTGAAACTAGTGCCTCTCTGCATCCAGAGAGCTTGGTGATGGCCAGTGCCAGCTGGGCAGAGCTTGGGCAGTTCCACCTCTGGTCCGTCCCCGTCTGCCATCAGATGCTGAAATGTTAACCATATGCTCAGGGCTGAGAGAGAATGAGGAAAATTCCCCAAATCAAGCAGTCTCTTGCAGCAATTTTAACATCACAAGTGGGGTGTGGGGTTTGGGGTGTGTGTGTGCGAGGGGAGGGGGGTTCCTTTTTTTAACTGGGGTCAGTGAAATTTTCAGGGCCAAATTCATTACGCCAAGAGACTGTGACACTCTTTGGGAGAAAAAAAGAGAAATATTTGGACTTTAGCTTTTTCCTTGTCAAAGGTATTTGATGGAGGAAGACTGGAATATGTTATTTTTCTCTTGGTTATTGTGTGCAATATACACTTATCCTTCTGGCTCCTTTTATTCTGCTGCACTCAGTCTTTTTCTCCGCCTGCATTTAGAATGCCCCAACCACACCTGTGTGTTTGCAATGACCCACGTGAAAGGGAATAAAAAGGTTGTGCCATTTTCACACCTGCAGACTGATGTTTACTTTATATAAAACTTCTGTATTTTGGGAGCTGGCCATGCCCTGACACCACAGGTCACCACTGACAAAACCCATTTAGAAGGCGTGTTGTTTTTGGGGAAAAAAAATGCTGGAGGGCATTGCCTGTCCCGTGGCTATGGAGAGATCCGGGGGCATCTTGAGGATTGATACAATAGAGGATCTGGGGTAAGAACTATGAGAGATCTGCGCTGAGTTCTGCAGATACAGAAGAAGCAGGTGGCCTCTAAGATGAAGGGTCTTGCCTTGCCAAAGTCACCTGGTGCTACTTTGGGGGGACTTGCTTCGGTTCTTGGTGTTTTCTGTTTCCCACCTTGCTCTGTGTCATAGATTTTACTTTCCAAGGATGCAAAGACCTTCAAGGGACAGACTAAGGACTGCAGTCCTGTGAGAAGGTGTTGAAAGGTAACCAACCCTTAAAGCTATGTGTATGGTGTTTTCACTGGGGCAGAGAATACAAGAGGCGGGCTCCAGACAATTTGGGCCAGAATGGGTATAAAGTTAGTTTTCACTTCTCACCTCTACAAATTCACAGTGAGTCTAGAATTTGCCTGCCTGAACTTTACTTTTAATTTCAGATGAAAGATATTGCAGGAACTGAGGAATTGAGCCAGGGGTGAGTTTCTCAGAAATGAGAGAAGGTGGAAGAAAATGAGGAGAAGCTGAGTGGGCAGGTGGAGTGAGGGTCTCTGCTTACATATTCTTTACAGGGATCATTTCCCCTGATAAATGCAATGCTACACCTTGGTAGTGCAGCATGCCAAGGATTCCCTTGAATCCTGGAGCTTAGCAGAAAGGCAAGGATTGTGTCCAGGGTGAGTGCAAATGTGAGGAGAAAACAGTACAGGCGTCAAACTGCTATGGTGCATGAATCCATCCTGAGTGTGTGATTCTTCAGGGTTTTGTAAAGCAGCCAGCAACTGCTTCTGCAACATCAGGTACCCTTTGCCCACAGATCTGCCTCATGAAATGAAGACAAGGGCTCAGGAACTGTTGGTCTCTGACTCACTGCTATGACCTCCTTCAGATGCTGTGAATCTTCTAAGCTAAAGAGGGTTTGGTCGTTTGTTTGCTGTTATTTTTCTCTGTGGCCCTTCCTCAGGATTTTGTTAGCATTGCAAATTCCCATTGCACAATCAGCATTCTTCCAACAGACAGACAAAAGCACTCGAAACTAGCTGCATTTATCTGGAATGCTCAAACTGAATGAAAGATGGCTGGATCCTCAGGCGCTGGGGGTTACACCATAACTCCATCCACCCCAGGGGAGCTGCACTGATTTACCACAGCTGAGGATCCCCTTGGAATTTAATCTGGAGAGGGTTTGGCAATGTTCTGATCAAAGGCAACCTCTGCTGAGGGCAAATTCAAAAGACTGAAGGATGGGAACACTATGCTTTTGGGATTATGCTCTACTCTTCCTTAGGAGATGGCCGGAGAGTCCGGCTTAGCCTGTTGCACAGCAATGCTGTTGCAGATAACAACCATCTGCATACTTGGCAGCCTCCCTCTCTGGTTGCATGTCCACCCCTGAGGCAATTGCTGTCCCTTGGATGGCCTGTTAGACCAGGTTTAGGCAGACTGATAAGATTAAAGAGGTGAAAGAAAAGATATGGCAGCGGCAGCATTTACCCTTGAAAGTGCATTTGCTCAAGGGCCATCAGGCAGAGCAGTGTTGGGGAAGACCTTTGCTCCCAGCCCTGTGTCTGGGCCAGGTCCACCTCAAGGGATAGGTGGCCAGCACCAGGCAGGTTGCTCTAGCAGCTGGGAGCAGGATTACATCCATGCAAATATGTCCTTCGGGGTCTAGCAGGTTTTAAACACTCAGACTACTTGCAAATAAGCAGCTAGTGGTGATGTTTTCAAGCAGGAGAGTTGGGTTTGGTTTGCTTTGTGTTTACCCAGCAGAATTTCAGACACTTCGTTACAGCTCTGAAGAACAGTAGTGGAAACAAGCTGAAAAATGAATTATTTCCTTTTGTCCTCAGCTTCTGGTTACCCATTTACAAGACTCTGAAGAAACTGAATTTGGATGCTTCCCTGAACCATCGGGTATTTAAGGCAACTTCTTGGTCGTCCCTGTCTAGCTTGAGCTGCTCTTTGCATGTCTTTGGAGTTGCTTAAATCCCATTTTCTCTTTGTCTTGCAGCCATTCCCATTTGTGTTTCCTTCCAGTTGCCTTGTGGCAGGACATCCTCTGCAGATGCTCTGCTTTCATTTTTGGCACATATCTGCTCTGTATCTCTTTTACTAGGTGATGCTGGATCTTAGATCTGATGAACTCTGAGTCCATTCCGCCATCACTGTTCTGGCTGAAGTACAGAGCAGATTAATCCACACCATGTATCTTTAGCAGCATACAGGTTCAAAGTAGAGGCAAAACCCACCCAAAGAACAGGTAAGTACGTGTGTAGTTACTCCGCTGTGCTGCTGGCTTGGACTGCTGCTGCTGAAATGTTTAAAGCTGCTTCAAGATTTGTCTACAAGTTATCTCCACTATAGAGGAGCCTTTGATCGAGTTCTGCACTGTCTGAAGTAAACCTATTTAGTCAGATACATCATTCTTCCCAAGGAATTTGCATCCAAAGTCCTTTGGCTGGCTCTCTGGGCCTTCAGAGGATTTTTCTGGTTTTTCTACCCATTTATTAACATGGGAATAACAAATGAACTGGAGCCTGAGTGATGGCAATTTAAGCTGTGGATTTTTGAGGCTCAAATCTTGGTTAACACTGCTGTGCTGACTGTGGATGTGATTTCCTTCCAGACATTCCTACTGAGCTGCACATTGCTGCCAAGATATGTAAATTGCCTCACTTAGATTTCTTTGCTTTCTAATATCACATTGAGTTAGGCATTACCTGGCTTCTTGTTCAGTCTGCTTTTTTAAATAGCTAATTATTTAACTTGGTTTTTTGCAGATCTGGACAACATTTTGAACTCTGCTTATATGTCAGTACAGCTCTCACCTAAAAACTGTGCTGCTGCTAAAATTCAAGTGATGTAGGGCACTGCTGCTGAGCCACATCAAGCCTGTGTTGCATCTATGTATGCTTTTTCTACTGATGAACTCCTAGGCAATGCCAAAGAGGAGAGGTGAAGGAAAACATCCTTGTGTGACGTCAGTTGCCTGTGTGAAAGCATTTAACTATGCACTCTGCACCATGATATGAAACATTAATAATGCTTATTCATTCTGCTGGCATAAAGAGACAGGTTGAATCACCACAATGGCATCAGCTGAGGCAAATAAAGTGTATTTAACAAGTCCTTCAAAACCAGTGACCTCTGGAGACACATCACAGTCAGTACTGCTGGTCATGTTTTACTAGCATCATTCCTAGAGAGAAGTGTCTCTTGCCTTAAATAGATCAACCGACTTTAGGGAAAGGGCCTGGAAAAGCACAGCCCCAGTAATGGTTTGAGAGTGAAGCTCACATGGAAATAACCAAGCCAAGCACCTCAAAGCCTCAAACGGGAATCTCTTCAATCTAAAACTGACCTTGGGAGATTGCTCTCCAAACCTTGTGTTGCAAATGTGTTAGTTTTTCTTGACAAAAGGAAGGTGGATATTTGATTACAAAGCTTTTTCTCAATTGTTTAATTCATAAAATTAATCATTAATTTCATCAGCAGTTTCTGTTTTCTTTGTCAGTGTCCTGTGGCTGAAGTTCAGTAAAGCTTTTTGAGGCTGTGGCTGAAAGCATCTCAGTGCTGGGAACCACCATATTTTATTCTGTATTTTGCGTTTGTCAGCATTTCCTATAATTGAACCAATTTCTGATAGGAATTACTCACCCTCCCTCTTCACCCAGCAATCCATATTTGCAGCAACCTGTTTTCTTTGGGTACAACAGTACTTTCCTGTTCATTTGGGTCCCTCTGGACTACATTTGGGCCACCTTGGATTTGTTCTTCAGAAAGGACTAAAAATGCAAGTCCCAGGTTGCACGGATGCTTTAAAGATTTGAAGAGTGGAATGTATCTTACACAATTTTGAGTGACTGCAAGTAGGCACTTTATGGGGGTAGGCATCTCCTCCAAAGGGATCGGGACTGGTGTCCCCCACAGGGTGAGTTGCAGAGCTCCTGGGACCTGATGAAGGGGATTTTCAGCCTCCTCTGATTCATCCAAGGAATGTCCTTGACTGAAACACTGCTGGCTTTAGGTCAAAAAGCTAATTCAGTAGAAGTCTAAACTTCTGTCCTTATGGTGTTTAGGAAACATCCTGATTTACTTAATTTAAACAAAGGCAGATATCCGGTTAAAATCCCTGTAGCTGCAGCAAATAAGTGCCTTATTTCAGCACTATGCTTGCAATGATGGCTACCCACCATAAAAACACAGTTCAGGGGAATAAGAACATTAAAAAAATGGATGTAATACTTGAATTAGACGCAGATTTGAAATATGTGAGGAAAGATGGAGCAAGTAGTAAGAGCTGGCAAAGAACAAATAGACAGGACCTGGCGACAGCATGCTTAAGCCAGCCTGTTGCAGTGTGTGTTTTTATCTTGTATTTGATTTCTTCCCTCACATGGAGTAGGTGAGAAAGGGGCTTGCACTGCCAGATGTCCTGGAAAGTGATGATGGTGTGGAGAGGGCATGTGGAGCTGCAAAAGGAGCTGCAGGAGAGATCTCACTATTGTTGGTGGATGCACCACAGAAGATTGAATATTGGCAGGTTAGAGACAATGACAGGGTGTGCTCGAGACACACTAATACTTTGTCAGATTACTCCTGCAAATTTGCCATACCTCTGGCCAGATGGATACTCCAGTGTCTCCAGCACCATTGTCTAAGTATCTCATTAACATGAATGGATGTCATGGTTTAATCTCAGCTGGCAACTCAACCCTGAACCTGGGTGGGGTGTGGGAGAGAACCAGAAGAGTAAAAGTGAGAAAACTTATGGGTTGAGATAAAAGACAGTCTAGCGGGTAAAGCAAAAGCCTCACAAGCAAAGCAACACAAGGAATTCACTCATCCCCTTCCCACGGGCAGGCAGATGTTCAGCCATCCCCTGGAGAGCAGGGTTCCATCACACGTAATTGTGACTTAGAAAGACAAATGCCATCACTCTCCTTCCTCTTTCTCCTTCTTCCCTCAGCTTTACATGCCAAGCATGACACCACATGATATGGAATATCTTTTGGGTCAGCTGGGGTCAGCTGTCCCCTCCCAACTCCTTGTGCATTCCCAGCCTCCTTGTTGGAGGGGTGGGGTGACGAGCAAAAAATGCCCAAGCAGTGCTCAGAAATAAGGAAAACATCCCTAGGTTATCAACACTTTTCAGCACAAATCTGAAACAAGCCCTACACCAGCACCTATGAAGAAAATTAATGCTATCCCTGCCAAAACCATCACTAGGGGTCTGTCAATACATATTATCATGGGTTCAGAAAGGCAGAGAGAGTTTAGATGTCCTCCCTGGGCTTATACAGGAGATTCAGCATAAACACCCAATCTCCCCAAAGTCACATCTTAATGAAACAAGTGTAGGAAATTATATAAAAAAAAATTGTGCTGTAAAAGACCTTGAGAGGTCAATGAGTTGTTCCCCCAGCCCCTTCATTGCATCGGGAAAATAGTTGGTCTTGCCTCTCTCTTTGACACAGCCCTTAGTCAGGGAGGCAACGGGGTTTGATTCCTGCAGCTTTTCTCTGTGCTGAGTACACTCTGAAAGCTATGGCTGGACATCTACTTATGTGGGCACAAATTATTTCTCTTCTTTAGCTGAATTAAAGCAGAGCAGCAAAGAAGATGCAACCTCTATGGTGGAGCTGGTGTTTTGTCACATCCTCACTGAGAGACACTGGTGCTTCAAAAGGTCTTGTATCTTTAGGACTGCTCTTTAGATGTGAACAACTTCAGACCAAGCATTCCTTTAACCTGGCGTTAACAAATTATTCCTGCTTTCAGAAGTGAAACTGTTTTGGTAGTGGGCTAGAGAGGAGAGTGCTTTCTTGGTTTATTTTCTGTCTCTTTCTAGTGGCTGGGGTTTTCTGAGGCACTTCCCTGATTAGGGTATCATGTATGAGAAAACAGTCTGACTGCAGCCCAGACTCACACTCTTTGTCAGTGCTTGAGGGATTGAGGAGATTGTCAAGAGAGTTGATGAGTCTGGTAATATGGCACAGGATAAGACTTGGTGTTCCCTGTTTTATCGCTTTGTAGTGACTCTAGTGCTGCGAGACTGGAGTCATGTTCTTTTCTTTGCCTTAGGATAATGATACTAACTGGAGTCATCCTGGCTCTGAGGTTAGACTCATCTGGTATAAAAAAAGGCGAGTTCAGAACAGGCCACCCTCAGACTCTAAACAAGAATGCTGTCGCTTGGTTTATGAATTCAAGATGTCAGGTTTTACATCCCGAGATCTATTTTCTGCTATGGTTTCTATTCAAGAAGGGCTCTGCCTTTGTAATGAGTAGCAGCTGATGAGGTCTTACAGCTCAGTATTACGCAACCAAAATCAATCAGATGTATGCAGGAGCCCCTGGCATGACATGGTGAGGAGCACGACCTGGGGCCAGTCCCATTTTGGGAGCCTCCACATTGTCTCTGGGTCTGGCTGATATCTCTCTGTGTATGGACAAGGATGGGGTTTGCTGCCTTTTTTCTCAGAAGGCAAGCAATGAAACCTGATCATCTTGATTTTCTTTCCCAAACCTCTAAAATCTACTCTGTCAGGATGCTATGGTGTCCTTTGGGACAGAGCTGTGCTTTAGCAGTGACTGTACCTCATCCTCCAGGCAAGATAAGTCTTGTGGGTGCAGATAATATCTTTTATTAGATCTCTTATTTTGGCCTAATAAAAAATCTTGCCTCTCCCCACATCTAGTTCATGTCCTGAGGGCATTGTGGGTACCACAGCACCTAACCCACCCTGCCTGGCATTAAAAAGCAAAGACCCCACATCAACCCTCCTGGCAGCCAGCTCAATGTGGTCTCCCTTAATCCCCTTGATCTCCCTAATTCCCTCAAGAAAAGAGTGCCAGGTAGCTGATGAGTTGATCTAGGTAAACAATGGTGTTTCATGTTCCAAGAATGATAAATAAATTGCTTCAGGTCAAACCAAAACAATTTATTTGCATTTTCTTGGCAAACTGGGGAAAAAAAGGAAAAGATTCCTGTAGGGTCACGACCAAATAGTTTCTTCAGTGCAAATCCAAGATGTTTTATTTTATTTATTAACCTTTTCAATTGTTTTCTTTTGATTTATATTAGTTTGTAAAACAAAAAGGCTGTTTTGAGACACGAATGTGAAAATGTTGAAATGAAACATTTTGGTATTTCAGAAAAAACCCAACCCATTTTGTTTAGAAGATGTTGAAACAATATGTTTTGAAATTTTTTCAGAATTCCCCTCCCACTCTTTTCTCTTTCTTGCCTTCTTTTCTTTCCACCCTCTGGCTGAAACCATTAGCTCAGATCTCCCTGAATTTGCAAGGAAATTAATCTTCCAAAAACTTTAATTTCTAGCTTATTTGCTTAGTGTAAAAAGAAAAAAAAAAACAAAACCAAAAAACACAAAACCCCAAAAAGCCCAAACCCCAACATAGATAAAAACAAATAAGAAATGCACTGCGGTACCTGTGAGAACCCATTCTGAATGCTGGGAGATATGGATCGGGGAGAGAACAGCAGCTGGGTACTTCTGAAACGGACTTTGCACTGGCCCGGGACACAGGCAATAGATAGTTTTGCCTTTTAAACCTCTGCTGCAACCACTACATCAAGATGGTTTTTCTCCCACTCTGGGGGATGTGAGTGCTAAATTGGTGTTGCCTCCTTGTCTCTATCTTCAGCCCTCCAAGCCTGCAGCAAAACTGGTTGGGAAGGTGACTTTCTTGCTACCTCAAAGCAAGGCACCCCCCAGGGATGGAGGTGGTGCAGTTGGTAAGATTACTGCTTCATATCGCCAAGAAATTCTTGGGGAGCAGCAACTCCAGCCAGTCTGAGGGTGCAATGCATTTGCTTATTGAGCTTTGTTGGCTGTTTGTAGAAGACAGTCCTTCTCTCAGAGCCCGCTGCTGCTTGGCTGAAAGTGCCACATGGTTTGCAACTTGGCACAACATGCACTTCACCAGCATCAGCCATGGCCCTAGATATAGGTAGGAGGTATTTGGGGCTCAATATTAATTGCAAAAAGCCTATTGCTCATACCAGGTGGAGGGCAAGTGAGGTTGTGAGCATAGAATCATAGAATGGCTTGGGGTGGAAAGGACCTTAAACATCATCTAGTTCCAACCCCTCTGCCATGGACCAGGACACTTTCTGCTAGACCAGGTTGCTCAGAGCCCCATCCAGCCTGGCTGTGGAGCTGATCCTGGCTGTTTGGCCTCTCTGTGCAGCCAAGTGCATCTTTTGGGTAAAAAGCCCTGGGATGTCACCACCTTGGAAAGTGCAGTCCAGGATGCTCTGAGCAGCACAGCAAGCTTCACCACATGTTATGCCCTGAGGCATGCAACCCTGGGTTTTGTGTCCCTAAACAGGGCAACCTCTCCCAGCAACACCCAAAATGAAGAGAGAAAAAGGAGGAGCATGAACCCTCGATGACATCCCCATCACATATCATATGGGCTATGAGAGACAAAAGCCAGCCTTGAAGATAACTACTTTCACTCATATCCAGCTGCTGCTCAGACCTTTCGCACTTCTCTGTGCTGGTATTGTCCCTGCTCTGTTCTTACCCACAAGAATAATGACATGAAATGTGAGAAGGAGAATATTTTTTTCTCTGAATAAAGCAACAAAGTAGCCAACAAATTGGTTCTTTGAAACTGATGGGGTGGAAAGAGTCAACTGGAAATAATTCTTGCTATATAGCCTTAAGACCTTTTCTGTGGGAAACAAGTAATGTGTTTTCTTTTGCATTTATAAACATCAAGTAGCCTTTTTATTTCAGTACATTTGGGCAAGTAAGAACGGACTGGTTTGTGGGGCAAAGGGTGATGGGAGTGGTGGGGGGTATAAGCATACTTAAGTTTTTTTTGTTATGATGTGAGATAGAGCTCCATGAATGCAAGGAGGGGTTGATGAGGTTGCGTTGTGTGGGATAGTGCTGTATGCTTCTCACACATGGAAAAATGGGACAATCTATGGTCCTTGCTGGCATGCAGGGAGACCCCAAATGTCTGCAGCTCCCCTAGCGAGTATTTGAAGCTCATCCTTATTGCTGCCAGATTTTTGCTTATTTTCTCACAGGCCTCAGTATCTTTTGCCACAGTAATAACAAAGTTCAGCTACAACCTCTGGTGCACCCCTGTTAGAGGGATATTTGAAGGGTGTAGGCACACAACATTACTGTGAGTACAGGGAGTGGTATTTGGTGCCTGAGAGCACAGTTGGAGTTCCACAGAGGCATTTAATGAGCAGCAAGAGGGAAGATGTGTGGCTCAGCCATGGCACCAATGTTTCACTATCTGCCAGTCACCTGAATCCCACCTTCACCAGTGATTTGAACCTCTGGACCACTGCCACAGCTCTGCCATCTGAGCTTCTGCCAGAATTAAGTGATCCAACCAGGACTACGAAGGACGTTTACGGCAAGGCCGTGATCCCAGAACCTCACTCCTTCCCCTCCTTTCCTAGCCACAGAACTATTTTCCCTTTAATTTGCTGATCCACATGCAGCCCACCTGCATTCAAGGGGTATAGAAGATGACTGAAGGAGGACAAAAGGAAGACATTTGGGTTTGGTAGCATTTTACATCCACTTTACACCACTTGGAATAACTGTATGCAGTGCAGAGCAGTGGAGAAATAGGCTCCCTTACCATGGGACTATTATATTACATATCCCATAAAACAAGCCCTTCATTTTGCTCATTAAAATCAGGCATGCTTGTTTGTTGGTGTTCAGCTGTACAATATTTCTTCTATTTGTGGATTTAGCTATAAAACCAAAAGAAAACTTTTCTTACAGTTAATTTTCCTTTTAATTGCTCGTAGTAGAGTCCCTCTGACTCCAGACTATTTCTATAATTGCTGGACCACATTCCTCCCCCCTGTACCTCCTTTATAGGGTAGGAGTGCTATTTGCTTCCCCTGTGTTCAGAATTCTTGTTGAGATGAAGCTGTAGAAATGTAACCATAAATTAAGGCTCTCAGCTCTCATTCTCATATGTTTGTTATTCCTGTTGCCAAGTTGAAAATGGCATTTTCTTTTTTTCTTCAGAAATAAAAGGAAATTTTAAAAATCCTGTCAGGGTACCTTTCTTGCAATCTGAATCTGTACTTCAGTGGAGAGACTGTGCTCTGGTTGCAGTGAGAGCATGAGGACTCTGAAGCAGTGGGTGAGAGTTCTGCTTTGGCCCCTGAGTTGCTGCATGGCCCATGGCTCTTCATAGTGGGCAGGGCTTTATTCCAGAGTAAAGTGATGCTCAGCACACCAGTGTTCCCAGGCTCTCTGTTCCAGCAGAGCTGCTCCTAGGTCCTGCTCCAGGCCATAAACCCTGACTGCATTGTCAAACCATCCTGGCAGTGTTTCACAGCTCTTTGTAGTTCAGTAATACCAAGCTGGTTTTCAGATGTAGTTGGAGATGTCCACTCTTTGGGGCAGGCAAAGGACCTCATAGGAAGGCAATATTTGAGATGCTTTTAGTCTGCACCCCCATTGCAGAAGGAAAACAGTGTCCTGACTCCAACCCCAGCTAGCTGTGCCTCTGCCTCTCATCAGCCTCCTCTCCCTGTTTTTTTGGGGGGATTGTTCATGTCACAAGTAATTTTTCCCATTCCCCATGTGCCAGAGACTGATCTCTGCTAACATCTCTGCTCACTACAGCTATGTGCAGTGTAGGGAAAAAATTGAATTTCACTCTCCACTCACAAAAGTGATCTCAAGGAATGGCCTCCATCTTGGAGTAAAACAACCCACAGGACTTGCACCCTAATTTTCATCAGTCCAAACTGCACTGAATAAAATTCCCTTTAGTCTGGCTGAAATTTGGTTACTGCTGACAGCAAGGTTGCCAGGGCTGAGGAATTCCTGCCACAGCTTAGTTCAGCCATGGGCAAGTATGATGAGCAAGTAATATAGGTGAAATGAGTTGATGAGCTCTAAATTGATCTGTCCCTATCCTGTATGGCCAAACTTTGTGAACGAAGATTTGAGAAGGTCTCTCCCCATGTGGGTGTGCCCTTCCAGCCTGTGCAGTGGATTTTTTAGGTGAGGCACAGCGTGCGCAGAACTGGCCCCACCGTTTAAGTCCTAAGGTCCATCTGCCATGGCCGAGCAAGCTTGGACAGTGACAGGGAAGTCCTCAGGACTGTCACAGCACCCAGTACTGACCGGGGCTGACCCCGCTGAGCATCTGAGATCTGACGGGATCGAATGGCAGGGAGGCATTGAACTGCCAGGGGACAGTCCCACTGAGACTCAAACTCATGACCTTGGGATTCAGAGTCCGGAGTGCTCTCCATTACACCACAGGACTGCGATCTGTCCCTATAACTACTGGAAAAGGGCAGGTTTACCCCAATGGCATAGTAGGTGGAACAATGAGGACAGACTCTCTCGTGGCTCTGAAGGAACTGTGGACAACATTTTTCCAAGAAAGCGCAGTGAGCCATGGGCATCTTACCATGGAGAGACAGAAGATAAGGCAGGAACTAAATGCTTCACCTGGTTTGCCCCAACCAAAAGCAGCCTAAAGGTGTCTGGTCCTGGTGCAAAGGATGTGCTGGCCATGCTGGTTGGGTTGGAGGTAGGTCTCTCTGGCCACCCTACAGTGGGACCCAGATGCCTGTGCTGGGACACTGCCCAGGTTGCACTTTAGAGTCCTTGGGCAGCAGCAGGTGCAAAACCCATCTCACACCCAGCTGGGGGGGATGCAACTCCTCTAGGGGTTTGACACCAGGAGGGGACTCCAATGGTTCCCATTTTTCACCTTGGCTGACTGCGCATCTGGTCTCAGCTGTGGATCTCGAGCTTCTCTGCTTGTGCTTTTACCATATGTCTCTGAGCTTGTGACAGCTTGGTTCGTGCTCCAGGGTAATGCTTATTTACTGCCAGTAGGTTCAGTAGTTGCTGGGGTAGACAAGTTATTTACAGAGTTTCTATTTCCTAATAGTCTTATAATGCAGCCCACTGTTGATAGTTTGTTTGAAAAGTCACTTTTCATATATAAACATGTTCCAGTCAGTTATTATTTGCTTTTCTAACTCCTGTTATCAATAGAATTTATTATTAATATCTCTCCCCACTTCATTAGAAAATGTTGTTCTGGAATATTTGTGTGTCTGCAAATGATAAATATTGAGATTTCTGCTTTTTACATTTGTGAAAGGGCAATTCATTTATTCAAGTACTCAACTTTTGACCCGATCTTTGGAGTAGTCACTTCTGCTGGTTGAATTATTCATTGTGAATAAATTATCCCATGGATTTATCTCCCCCTGTTTGTGAAGCGTATGCTGAGTTATCCTGATTTCTGAGAACAGACGATCATTTGCGAGAATTCGCTGAATAGTTGAATACCCGATGCTTTCCACAGTAGCCACAGTCTGCTCACCTCCTTCCCTGTCTGTTTTCCTGGAAACAGCCAGGAGACCTGCAAAGAGGGAGAAGATCAAACCCAAGACCCTCTTTTGGGCAGAAATAAAACAGCCCTACTTAGGTCAGCTTGAAGAGGCTGGGATGGAAACTCAAAGCCAGTGGAGCAGATCCTGCATCCCACCACTATCTCCTGTGCCTGCAGCTTCTCTACCACTGCATTTGGGCCAACACGTATAATTTAAGTCCTAGGGATCACGAAATGTAAAAAGAGCACAAAACCTAAATATAAATCTGTTCTGCAGACAGCCATGCTTTCAAGAGAGGTCTTAAGGAATGTTTTTCGTCATTCCCAGTGAAACTCTAAGTCTTTCATCTCTAAAGGCTTGCAGAACTGCAGATGAAAAGCTCCTGACTGGGAGCACTTGGAGCTCAGCTTTTGATCTTTATGCTGCCTGCATGCTTGGCTGAGGAGTGCTGCTGCAGCCCTGTGTCCCCCTTCCAAAGGGCAACAAGTGGTTTTTTCCCCTCTCCCAATTTAGTATTATTCCAGTGTACACAAGGGATGGGCAGCCCTACTTTCTGAGGGTTAAATACACAACAGCTTTGGATATCAATGTTCTCGCAGTACCTCCAGCAGCTGTCTTCCGAAACAACTTCACTGGTCCTTTCTAAGGAATAAACTTTCCTGGATAGTTTAGCTTTGATTCTTGCTGGGTTTTGGAAAGGGCTTTTCAGAGGAAAACTCTGGCTGCTGTGAGATGGCTCTAAAGTGAAACAGAGCATTGCCAATCTCTGTGAGAGACAAACAGCCTCGGAAATGCAGAGCTATCATTTACTGTTAGAATTCTGAGGGCCAAGGATTGAAAAAGTGAAGTAGCTCAGATTTTCAAGGAAAATCGTGTGTGAGTATAAGAAATTCACCTCTGGGAATGGTCTGGCAAGTGAGGGCTGCTCACCATCTTAGGGGTCTCCCAGGTAAAATTTGGGAGAGAGGATCTGATTGTCCACTGTCCTTTACTGCCACAGAAATGGAATATAAACCTTTGCCAGGCCAGAAATCTCTGCTCAGAAGTTGGTATTGATTTACACCCACTTAGCACTCAATTTGTGCTGGTTTAAACGTCTGAGTAAGGCAGTGGCAAATCAGGAATATTTTGTGGTAATCCTGATCCAAGTAATAGTGTAATCAAGAGTAATGACCATGGAGGACTGGCTTTCTTTTTGCACATGCACTTACTCTTCCTCCTCAGTGGAAACGGAGTTATTGCAAGGAAGGATCAGCGGGTGCTCAGCACATCTCCCCAGCACAGTTATGGCTGAACTAATTCATCATCTCATGTTCTGATATATGTTAAAACCCTTCCTAAAACAACCCTCTGCCTGTAAAAACTGTGACTCCAAAATAACTTGATGGAGAAAGCTGGTTTAAATTAGAAGGAAAAGTGTATTTTAAAAGCATTTCAGTTAATGCAACCCAAAGCCTCCTATAGCGGGGACAAGTTATATTTTCATACCTGCTGTGTTACTGAGGGGAACTCCCAGGGATTGCTCTGACTGGTTGATGTTAATGCACAGTTTTTATGCATGTTAATTAGGACTTTTGGCAATTTTCACTAATACGTCATATGTATTTTTTTAAGCCCTGTTTTGTCAGACCCTGTGAAAGAGAGTAAACTGGTTATAGGTGAACCAGGACATGAGAGAAAACATTTCAATGCCACACCATGCCAATCAGAATACATTTTGCAAAGTGATTAAAATAAAAAGGGGTAACTTGTCTTGCATCAGTAGTGCCGTTTCTGAGATCGTTCTGGGAGCACATCTGTTCTCTCCTAGGGGCCTGCTACCTTTCCCTCAGTGACAGACAAGGCACAGGTTGTATCTGCCCACATCAGCCTCTCCAGCTTTTCTCTTTATTCTCACACTGGGGCTTCTCCCAGACTTCCCTGAAATCCCTTGAAAGGTATGGGAGGTTCACCAATATCCAGAAGTCAATGAGTTAAATACCATAGAGTCAGCACAGATGTACTGCACCAGCCATGAGAACCTGGTGAATAAAGGCTGTGCTCACCCCAGGTCTCTCATCTCACACCTAACCCAAGTATAGTTTCCCTGTTTGCTGTGCGATTCTGAGCTCAGGTTTGAGCAGTCCAGTTCTTCTTTCTTCTGTTTCGTGAGTACAGCAGCACTGTGCCCCCTTGGGGGTTCTGAGGACACCCCAGCAGCACTTGGATGCTGCTGTTATGTCACCCATGTAATTCTTTGCACCCTCTGTGCACTGAAGGCCTGGGATAATTTTGTAGACACAAAATCTCACTCCAAAAATTAATTGCATCAAGTGCTGTGGAGTTTTGCTTTAACTTCTCTTCCAGATTTATAAGCCTGACAAATACCATTTTTCCCCCCAGCTTGCTGGCCATCTGCTGATCCTCTATAAATATAGCTGATATAGTGCTTTGTCTTAAAAAGGAAGAAAGCACACATTTACGTACACAACCTGTAAGGGTTTGATGCCAATGAAAGGCCATATTGGTGACATTTCTTACATGTCTCTCCTGGTGGGATTTAGCATCCTGGTGAGTGGTTTCAAGCAACCCAGCTTTCACCTTTCCAGAGAGGCACCATATAACTTGAGAATTGCACTCCAAGGCAGGCAGGCAGGCAGGCAGGCAGGCAAGGAAGGAAGGCAAGGAAGGGAAGGCAAGGAAGGGAAGGCAGGGAAGGCAGGAAGGAAGGCAGGAAGGCAGGAAGGCAGGAAGGAAGGAAGGAAGGAAGGAAGGAAGGAAGGAAGGAAGGAAGGAAGGAAGGAAGGAAGGAAGGAAGGAAGGAAGGAAGGAAGGAAGGAAGGAAGGAAGGAAGGAAGGAAGGAAGGAAGGAAGGAAGGAAGGAAGGAAGGAAGGAAGGAAGGAAGGAAGGAAGGAAGGAAGGAAGGAAGGAAGGAAGGAAGGAAGGAAGGTCTTATCTCTGCAGAGATGAATGTTCAAACATGCTGGGTTATAAAATGTTCCCTCAGCTAGGAAACAGCCCCATCACTATGCAGATATTCTCATATCCCTGCTCCGCTTCACTCCTGGGCTGTATGCAAGCCCCTGGCATAAAGATGTGCATTCCTGGCTCACAACTAGGAACTGCCATTTTTGGATATAAACATTTCCTCCTCTGCTCCTGGCCCTTGGAGCTTTGAATGGTTTTTGCAATAAGGGAGTTCTTGGCATTTTATTTTCCCTCCCTGCCTTGTGAATCAACTTGTTGGCTTGTGGGTAGTCCCTGCAGGCAGACACAGGCAATCAAGAGGCACAGCATCTCTCCAGAGCATAAAGACATGGCCCTTGTCTGGTTTTGTAGCCTGAAACGTCATGGCCACACCCTGCCAGAGGATGGGAAGGGCAGAGGATGGATTCTTCTCCAGGGAGCTGGGGCTTTGAACACAGTATGATGGCACTGGGCTGGAGCACTTTAGGCAGCTTCTCTCCCCAGGACTTGCCTGAGCCAAGTGGAATGAGTGACAGGTTTCTCCTCCGAGACCAGTAAAGAATAAATCTTCCATCGCTACAAAGCAGCCTCAGGACGACATCTCCCTGACTGCTCCTCCATCCTGGGACCAAGAGCCTCTGCAGCTCTTTCATGTCTCTGTATGAAGGTCAAGGCTGGTGTCCCGGGCTGGGCAGGGTCCCTCGCCCCTGCCCTGCCCTCTCCTCTTGCTTGCCCTCCCTGCACAAGCCCCTGAAGTGTGTGAGTGGCCAGACAGATGTCCCTGGCTCCTCTATCACTCCACAGCGTCCTGAAACCCTGCAGGCAAGGGCCCGATGTGCCCATGGAGGGGGAGACGTGGCCCATTGTGCATTGACGAGGACTGGAAGACAGTAAACAAATAAATCAAAAATAATTGAAATGACACCATGGGAAATAACTCCCTGGGGCTTGCAAGCAGACAACTTCTTCCCAAGGAAAGTTACTGGGGATGCTGCCTTGGAGATGGCAATGTAATGACAACAAAAACAAAACCCACCCCAAACCATGGAGCGTTTTACTTTAACTAACGGGTCCCTTTTAAGTGTAGGATATTGACATTGTGTTTGAATAGGGGCACCGTAGGAGCCCAAACTTGTCATACATGTATTTCCAAACCTTCCACCTTCTGTAGAAACATCAAGGGAATACATTTGAATGGAAACAAATTCAGCTAACGCCTATTGATGCAAATGGGTAATTTCAAGTGCATTAAAGAATGTGGCCAGAGACGCTTCAGCAAACAATCCAGATCATGTTTTAATTAAGGTATTTTCTTTCTTCTTCTTCTTTCTTTCTTCCTTTTTTGTCCCCTCCATTTGTAGGCACAATAGCAAAGAATCCTCTTGGTCCCTGAGAAGACAAAAATTACACCTAAAAACCAAAGCTGTCTAAAAACATGTGCTTTGATAAACATATATGGACATGAATTTAATTGTGTCCGTGTGCTTTCACTCTGCAAAGGTGACAGCTGAGCCAATCAGCTAACTAATTAACATACACTGCAAACGAGATTCCTCTTTTCTCAGGACCGGGACAGATGGCCTGTGCCACTCAGCCAGCTTCCTGCACCTAATCCCCTGCTCCTATTTGCTCCAGTGGCTGCAGATATTTGCATTCACTCAACAATAACCCATTGAAACAAATCACTCCCTTTTTTCTTGCCACCTCCAAGAAAGCACTACACACCACTGCCAATGTGGAAATGGTGTCACAAAAGAACCAATTATTATTTACGGAAAAATATCAGAAAAAGAAAAAAAACAGGATTGCTGCTAAAAATAAAACAAAGCCCTTAAAAAAAAAAGGGAGGTGGGGGGTGAGAAAGAAATAAAACAATATCTCTGAAAGCTTCTAGTTCATAAGGGCTGCATTCAGAGTGCCTAGAGCAGGTTTTCATATTTTTTTCCTGCTCCTGTTGCCATTGAATCCGATAGTGTGCTTTGCTTGTTAACAAGCTTTATGCTTTATTTTGGACAATGGTTTTCTGCCTTGGCCAACAATACAGATTCAGATTTGTTTTCTAACAGTCCCTTTTCCAATGGCCCACCCATTGCCAAGAATAAAAATGGTTGTAAAGCAAGATTTATTCTCAACAATTATCTTTTATCTAAACACATCCCTAGATGCTCCATGGAGAAATCCAGGGTGTGCCTGGGTAGCCTGAGGCTGCATTTTGTGTGTTGGAAAATGCTGGTGCTGCAACATCCCCAGCTGATTCCCACCAACTGTTGCTGTTCCCAGGAGGTCCAGGGCAGACTCTCAGGAGTGATTTGAGAAGGATGAGCAGATCTTAGAGTGGGTAATAAAACTTCCTTTGCTTATGCTGCTGTTTTGGGTACCCTTCTCCAACCTACCCACAGCCCAGGATTACACCCCAGGTTTCTCAGAAATCAGGCTGTGATGGGTTTTTCTTGAATTTCATGGAAAGAGAGGTTTTAAAAATATGGCACAGCATGTACTGTGATGCTCTGCAATGTGTTTGCCAGGATGCAGAGGCTTTACCATGGCTGTGAGAAGAGTCCTCACCCAAGCACTGGAAGGAGGCAGCTCCCAGAACTCTCTGGCACTGCAGAGCAAGAAGTAGACAGTGTAAGGGGAAAAAGAAAGTAAAACCAATGAGGCATTTGGGAGATGAAAGAGAAAATAATTTGGGAAAATCCTTCAAACTTCACTGATACAGTCTAAGGATAAGATGCATCCAGAAGGGCTTTTTCAATCAATTGTTACTACCTGGGTCCAAATGAAGACCACGGTAAATGGACTGGTAGGTCCCAAAAACACACCTGTGTCTCAGTGTTAGTAACAAACATTACCAGCTGCTTGGATCAGGCATGAAATGATTACTTTAGATTTTTTCTTTTTTTTCTTTTTTTTTTTTTTCAAATTCAGAAGAAATTTAAAATATCTGACATCTAAAATCCTTCTCTGCAGTATTTTTGGTATGTCTTTACCTGTTCCATCACATTCATTTTGGACTTTATTCCAGCTGACTGAGATGATCCCAGCCATTGATTCACCTGCTGATTGATGTGACCAATTAACTGAGCCTTCTTTCCTGGTTTGTGAGAAGTGGCTAAATACACAAATGCCTGCTCTTGGAAGTGGCAGAGTTGGTTGCTTGGCTTCATGTTTGGCTATTGGTGCCTCGAGTGAGCTCTTCTGGGAAAAGAGATGGCTTTCTGACATCCCTCTGCCTTGGTACAGGGGTTCACATAATGGGATCTAAATCCATGATGGGTTAATACCAGCATTAAATAATAAATATTAGTCATACATAAGAAGGAGCATGTAGAGACACACTGAATGTCTTCCTCCCCCTCTTGCTGTCCCAGTGCAGTACAAACACTTGCACTCATTCTGGGGGATCACAAACCTCAGAATTTCAATAAAATTCCACAGGAATATCCACTGAAAAATTCAAGATGCAATTCCAGACTGAGGACTGGCAGGGAAACTCCTCAGCAGATATTTCCAGGTCCATCAAGGGAGTTGAATGCATGAAAGTTTGCCTCTAGTCTGAGAAAATATTTGTACATGCTTAATGCCCAGACACTCAAGTGTTTTGCTGGTGAAGTGAGGATTTTTGCTGATGTGCACATGAACAGATGTCCCTCTGGACAGGTAGGTCCAGAGACCAGGGCAACCTTGCTGCCTTGATGGTGCACCAAGAGTATATTTGTAACAGAAAACAGAGCTTTCTAGTGATGTCAAACCCCAGCTACTTTTACTTGTTTTCACAAGATTTATACTTTCCCTCTGTATGTTGTCAGATTCACATGTGAGACCAAAGCAGAATAGGAGAGACTCTTCTCCATATATTTCCAGTTCAACCAGAGCGATGACAAGGAACCAACTAACATCTGAGCAGGCTGTGATGAAACCTTCCTGCTTGGCTTCTCCTTTCACATCAACAGCCACACTACGGGGTCCTCATTTGACCTGCAGCTCCTCAACCTCAATCCTCAGAGGTTGGGTGGCCTAATTAAAACCAATAGAAAATGAGAATGCAATTTTGCACACTGCACCTCAGCCTACAAGTTGGTTTGATCATTCCTGTCACCTTTTTCACGCTCCTAATACTTTTTCCACATCTGTCCCGCATGGGAACAGTTAAAGGAACATAGCTAAGAAGCCCATTTCAGGGATGATGGGCTCACTTGCTATTCCCTCTTATCTTTCCAACAGATCCAGTCCCTTCACAGAGGCAGGAATCCATCCCTGCTATTTTCCCCCTGAAGCAGTCATCGAAATGAATATGCAAGGTGGAAAGATTGCAGCCTGGTGAAAAGCTGTGCACTCCTTTGCATCCTAAATAACCACGGATCTCTCTGTAAAAATAACTTCTCAGAGGAGCGCACGAATTCACTGGCTGGTTTGCATGCGATTAAAAGAAACCCAACAACAACAAGAAAATCCCCTGCATTTTTAAGTCAGAGTTATTTTTCATAGCAGAGCTTTAAAAGTCCTTGTAAATGTGAGATGCCAGTGGTTTCTCATGCAAACAAAAGATCCCGGGGCTTAGCTCTCTGCTGAGAGGGGAGGAAGCGTCAGAGTAGGAGTGGGAGAACATTGAATCGGGCTGCTCTGACAGCTTTATAGCCCTGATACAATGGGCAGAGCCTCGTACTGATGAGTCTCATTCCGGCGGCCCCGGCATCGCCCCCCGCGACTCCGCGCACATTCGCGCCCCGCGGCTCCGCCGATTCTTCTCCGCGGCCCGACCCGACACAGGCGTCCCGGTCCCGGCCCCGCACCGGGGCCCCGCACACCTTTGTGATACCCCCGGCAGAAAAAGCGGCTGTTTAGCAAAACAAAAGGACTCCCATAATCTACTTATTGTGCCTCATTAGGATTGCGGGCGCCCTCTTCTAATGGGAAAGTTATAGGATCAAGCCGGCGGCGCGCTGCGGGGTTACCGCGCCGGGTAATAAAGACATTTTTTCCCCGTTCATGTCCAAGCATGACAAGACACAGCGGCTCGCTCCCGAGAAGCCACTTGACATCTTCATTGTTCTACCTTCGCCGCTAAACACTTTTTCCACCGTTTCTTGGGGTGCGCATCACGAATGCAAGAGTAGCGTTTTCCAGGGAGAGGGGATGCGCTTAGGTTTTTTGTCTGCTCCCGGCTGCAGAAGCGAGCCCGCTCGGGCAGGATCTCCGCTCATTTTCAAAGGAGAGTCCTGGGCTGATGTTATCAGGGATAGTTTATATAAATGCGAGCCTAGGTTAATTCAGAAAATATGTCGCTTCTGCAACAGCTGTGAACCACACAATGTTATCGTGCTCCTGATATGCGGGCACTTCTAACATGACAGTCCCTAGGTGATAGGGGTCATATCAACCTTTGATGCTGAAACACATGCAAATTCCCCTTAGAGTTGGAAATGCAGTGCTTCTGGGGGCTGTTTAAAGAAGACATTGTTCAGATAGTGTTTCTCACTGAAACTGCAGTTTCTTATTTCCAAATGAGAGGAGCCAGCTCTGTTGGATATTACAGAAGTCCCTTAGAAACACTTGAGAGAGAGCTTAAAATTAACCATTATAGCTCAGTTTAAATGGATTTATGGAACATAAAATAAAACGAAAACTTGACTTGTCTAAGAAACTGTAGGGTCAAAGATCTGATGTTCTTGATAAATACAGCACCCAGAGTAGTGCTACAGAAAATATTTGTGAACCACTGAGCATTTGACTTTTGCTTTATATGTAATTTAACTCTAATGAACCATATTGTGTCATCAGTTTTGAAGTGAGAGTCCTTGATGAAGCCTTCATGGGAAGGGCTTAGAAAAACAGTGACACGGTAAGGACACAAGGATTTCAAAGCCCTTCAGCAACGTAAAAAGTCTCAGTCCCAAGCACTTTATTTAGGCAAAACACAGGCGTTTTCAGCATCAGAACTCAGACTAACCACACAGATTGTTTAAAAAAAAAACAATTTAAGAGTAGATTTTCCTTGTAGGAAGCACATCTATTATTTAATGGTTCATGACAACGCTGCATTTAAATTTGTTGAAACACATTTGAATAATTGTTGAGGACTATCACACCCAAGAGAAACTGGGGAGGGAATTTCGGGAGGTGCAAGGTCATTCTCTGCTTTGCCTGAGATAAACCTCCCCCTTCCAAACTGCCCTAATCTTACCCTGATATCCCAGTGCTTACAGAAAATCACTATGGCCTCTTAAAGACAGTGAATAGTCAACATTTGCTCTACTCAAAGATAAAGTCAGTTTATAACATCATCTGAAGAGCAGCCATCTCCATGGTGGTAAAATAAAGTTTTAGAGCATGGTATATTTGACCGTTATTATATTGCCAGTGTGGTAATACTGTGGTGGATTTCTCTCTTTGTTTTTGGTTTGTTTGGGGTCTTTTTCCCCATGTCTCTCTGAAGAACCCCTTGCACACGTAGTCACTGAAGTATTAGGGGTTCTGTGAGGAAGTACAGTATGCAAATCTTTGCTGTGAGTGATGAAGAGCCCAGATCTATGAGCCCCGGCAGTCCTGCTGCCAGGTCACACATAACCCAGTTCTTCTAACTGCATGCAAATGTTTGCTCTCCCATCAGTGCAATTTCAAGCACAGTCAGTGCTTGCATGCATGAAGTGCACCAAACCTTCGAGCAAAACGCTGTAGCCAGCAGATATGGCCTTCCCAGGAATGCAAGGAGGAATGAAGAGCAGTCATTGTTTTTTGGAATCATTTACTGAAACAGCCCAGCTGGGAGAGCAATAGCCACCTAAGAACTGCCAGTGAGTGTAACCTGGGAAGATTTTGTCCTTTCGGGCAGAGCAGATGTATTTTGCAGAGTTCTAGGCAGTGACAAGTCTTGGAAAGTCATGGGTAGTGTTTCATCCAGTAGCCGGCAAGAAGACCAAATCTCCTGGAAGTAAAATATTTCTCATGAGTGTTTAATAAATAAATTTTCCTGGCCACATCCACTAAGCTGTCCCTTTCTAGAAGAGCAAATACACAACGAAGCCCAACCAAAAATGATGCCAAGCTACCCTGGCACTGAAAGAGCGATGCATGGGCTGAACCTGGAGTTATGCCATTTTCCTTAATCTGTTTGTAGGAGGTAACAAACACCCAGTTTCTCTTGTGCATCAGCAGCTTTGAGGCCTCTTTGTAAGCAGAGCTAAAGTCAAGTGCATCAGTAATGCCGGTTATTGTGGCAGACACCACAGAGAGAGCATTAGGAGCTCCCTCCTCACCCAGGGAACACAAACAGGGTGTGTTTATAGCCCAATAATTGCTTGTTTGTATAAAGTAATGATGTCCCTGTTTGGCTTTTAGGCCAATTAGTAGAATAAAGGTGGTAAAAACACCAACATAATTAGACTAATGACTATAAAACACTGACATTAAGTGTAAAATCTCTAGCCTTTTTGACACCCCAGTTTTATAGTGCAATATAAGGAGGGCAGTAACATTAGGATATGGAGGAGTTCCTCTGCTTCTGAAGCTGACTTTGAATGTCCCTGCACGGTCAGATGTGTTTCGATCGCCTGGGGTGGCTGACTGTGGTCTTGTATTAAAGGAAATTTGCCTCTGCTAATTATTTCTTCCACTGCTTTTTTCCTTTGCTAATTAAGAGTGGCAGAGATATTTGATCATTATTTTTCCTGGTAGTTAAAAAAAGACAAAACCAAACCCCAGCCCACCCTATATCCCCAGGCTGAATAAGATGCTTCTCCTTGTGTTCAGGGTTTCACTGCTTTACCAATACATTACCAGCTGAGATTGTTGGGAACTCACTATAAGCAGTCAAAGGCATCAAAAATCAGTCTTTTATTGGCAGCCACAATGCCAAGGCTGTGTTTGGTGGGTGAACAGAAGGAGAGTTATCTGGATGTGCAGCTCTCCCTGTAAACATGAACAGCTTCACTGTGGCACAACTGGTCCCTCGTGCAGTTAAAAAGGGACTGTGAAGATTGGGAAGGCCAAGATTCAACTAGAATAATTATTCACCCAGTGTTCTTCTAAAAGCAATGCAATTTCTTTTAAGGGTCTCTCTGCTGGTGTGAAAGCCTCTTTGGTTCTTTCAGTGTCAGAGTCAGCATGTGCTGTGCTACACTGTCCGTTTGCAAAACTACCATTGCTAAATCCATCCTTCTGCAGTGAGCTGATTTGTGCTGGAAAAATCCACTTTTCAGTGCACAAGAACAGCACAACTAGGAGGCCTTGCAGCATCACCCAATGGCACTAAGTGCTCAGAACAATGAGGTTGTCCTGTGTACCTGCCACAGTGGTAGAAACTTCATCACAGTGCACATTTCACAGCATAGCATAGATCTTCTGATGTGTTATTCAGTGTGTTGGCTGACCACAGGATGGGACAGCTGATGGTTCTTTCAGTTTTTCCTCATAGGTGTGTGGGGTGCAGAGACATTGCAAACACAGCCCTCTCTATCAAAGTCCCCAAATCTGCCCCTAGTATTCTGGACATGATTACCCTTACGACCTATCCTTTTGCTCTACTTCTACACCTCAACACTTGCCCTGTGATTCCTGGCACAGTTCTCTGAAGAAAGGGGCTCTCGTGTATGTTTAAGGCCATACGAGAAAACAAGCTGTCCCATTTCAGGACTATGTGAGTAAAGCAATGGCTCATCTCAAACTGTTAACATAACTGTCCTCTGAGGACTTGAAGGGCATGGGGACATCTGCAAACAGCAGAGAGCTTAAAAGCCAGCCTTTACTCCCAATGGGGGTTATTGCATACACTGCTGATTCTGCTATCCAGCAAAACTGCTAGCAAGGATTCTCCTGATCCATCGGGGAATGTGGTCTATGCAGAGGAGCAGACTAAAGAGTACTCACACTATCCCTACCTTTCAGCTCAAGGGAGTCAGGGCTGTGCTGCAGGCATGGGGAGCCAAGTGAGATGAGCAGGAGAGTCCCTCATCTTCTTCATTGTGTCCCCAGAGAGACCTTAGAAACCATACAGACAGATGAGCAGAGACCTGTCATGTAGCAAATGATATAGTGATGCTTAAAAGGGTTTTTTCCCCCTAAGGGCATATTTAATAAAAAGAAATTTTGGGGGTGGCATCATTTTGACCTTAAATTTGAACTCTCAAGGCTCAGGACTCTCAGAATTCAGGCTAGTTTTGTGGAGAGTTTTTAGAATTCTTTTAACAGTTTCAAGAGATGTAAAAATGTAACTTTTTGAATTAAAGATGATAATAGAGAAGCTATCTCTTGACCAGGAAGCTCAGCTTTGGGGTTTTGAAGCATTTATCTTTTAGCAAGGGGTGCATCTTTCTTCCAGCCTCTGCTGAAGCTCAGAACTCCTGCTCTGGACTGTCTTTCCATGGGTTATCTAAAAAAGGTTCTGCCTTCCTTCACTCTTTTCAGATCAAAGGGAACATTATCGGCTTACAAAGCATCCTTGTTTCTTCCTATCTCCCAGTACCTTTGTCTTGCTAACCTTTTCTCCAGGGTCAAGAGATTGGGACCCAGGCTGCTGGGAGCCCTGTATCCCCTTGAACAAGGGTGACTATGGAGGTATTTTGCACTATAAATCACAAAATCATGGCTGAGTTTTCTATTCCCAGGAGAAGTTGCTTAGTCTGGTGATATGAGCCACCAACCATTTCAGGTGGAAGACCACTGAGTGAACTGAGTTCTTAGGATAAATTTGACCCCTCATCCTTAATTTGCAGCAGTGGAGGAAGAAACTACTGAAAGGCATAAAAACTTAAGTTAAAGACACAGTGTCACCCTTTGCTTTGAATTTCCTGCCTTTTGTCAGGCTAACTGCTCAATGCCATTTAAATGCAAGTTTTCCATTGGAGAATCCTCCCCCAGCAAGGCTTTCATGGAAAGTTTTGCAGTACCCATTGCCTTCCTGGCTGCAGGTTGGGGGATAGTTCATCCAAAGCTGCCTGTCATCAGAGAGTTAACTTCATCTCCAGTTCTCACTATAGCTGGGTGATGTTTCCTTCAGCATTGGAGCAAAGAAAGGCAGAAGCACTCCAGTCTCTGCCACTGGCTGGTTTTGTTCTACAGTTGTGCTACTTAAGCACTTTCTGCCTCAGTTTGCCTGTCAATTCAATGATCAACAACTGGTGTTGGGAGGACAAATCCATAATATTTCCAAGTGCCTGAACATCCGTTATGGGTTACACTGAGGTTGGAACAACTTCTTCAGAAACACTCTTTTGCTAATGATGCATTCTTTGTCCTTGCCAAGATAGCCAGATGGCTCTTAGTTAAAAAAATAAAATTAATTTTTTTTGCTAGACTCACATTACAGTATGCTGCTGATAAAGCACTTGCTTCTTAAATATTTTCCCCCTTCTATCTATCCCACCCCTGTCTTGCCCCTAAACAGATTCTCAATTAACCATGAGAACAGATTCTCAATTAGGAATGGGCAAAACTTGCAAGCTCATTTTCAGTTATTTATATGGTTGGTCAATGTTTTTCTGTCTCAGATGATATTTCTGATTGGTTTTCAATTAAATAAAAGCATCTGCTCACTGGAAAAAATGTTTCAGCTTAACTGAAGCTATGAACCAGTCTTGTTCTTCAGTGAAATATGTGCTATCTTTTTTCCTGTAAGTGATGACCTTAATTTTTTACCTTAACTTTCCCAGAGATTGCTGAGTCCTGAAATTTCCCACTGATTTTGCTAAGGTATGAGGTAAGAAGCCTCTCTAAAAGCCAAACATGTGAAACTGAGTATGTAGTTACTCAAGTGTAGACACGTCTGCTTCCAAATCCTGCATTGACTGGCTATACTTGGTTACACCTGGTTTCACCTGGAGAATACACAGGTTGTCCTTCACCTGTTATGCTTTGAAGAGAATCCAGAATAACTCCATCAGATCAGTGGAGCTGTAGTGAGAGAGGTCACATAATTGCATGGATGAAATGCCTGCCTGACAAATCACTGCGATTCATGCCATGACTTGGAAATGTAGTGGATGTGCTGAGGACCAGATTATCCCAGAAATCCCCCCAAATGTCCTCCATATCAGACACTCACGAATTCTAGTTGTGGCCCTGTGGACAATTCAGGAAGGACAGAGAGAGATTAATTCACCTTGTCTGCTAGGCTCATGCAAACCCCAGGACAAAGTTAGTTATTTAGGAAGCTCAGGCAAAGATTTGTCTGCCCAGGTGAGATCATCCTTCCTGTCCTATTTTCATGTTTGAAAACACAGCCCTGTCCTAAAAGCTGTTTTCAGGGTTTCAGGAAGCAAAACCCAAATCACCCTGGTGCACCATGAAGGTGGGACAGCTTGTCTCTTGGTGCTGGGATCTGTGGCTTGGTTTAAGCACCGGATTAACCACAGAATAGCTAAGCTCCTATAAGGCTTGGGAAAACATGCTGCCCTTCCATGCTTAGTGGGTTTGCCAGGCTCTCCTGTCACTTAGAATGAATGGGGAAAGAAATAATTATTTAATTATGTGGGAAGCCCTTTAAAAGACTAATCAGCAAGGAATTTCACTCCAGTAGTAACAGCTGGCTCTCACACTATGAGTCACAAAGAGAGATATTAAAAGGCTGTTTTTCTCAGTTAGTGAACTTATTAACTGTGCTCTCCTCTTTTATAAAAATGCTGCATTGTTCTCTAACAATGGTCCCCAGCCCTTGAGAAACATGACAGCACACTGAAGGGGATTGGGGACTCTCTTACTGTAAGCTGGGGTTTACCTAGTCCAGGATCTCACACTTCAAAACCCTGGAGGTTCAGGTGAGGCTCTTCCCTGCAATCAGGTGGCAAAGGGGTCTGTCATGAGAAGTGCAAAATAGAGGATGCACCAGGAAGTGACACGGCAATTCATGCTGTGACAGCCAGGGATTTGCTTCCCTGCTGCCCTTTCAGCCAGAGAAAAGTGCATCCTAGCCAGCTTCCCTTTGGAGAAGCAGCAGTTTGCCTCAGTGCTGTTGGGATGGCAGAGAGGAGATGAGCTCAAAGCTTTGGGTTGGGCAGGATGAGCTGAAAGGTATCTTTCCGAATGAGATCGGGACATCAAGGATGGAAAAGGAAGAGGAGTCCTTTCCAGGACAATAGCTCTCAGTGGAAGCTGCTACTCAGGGCTGTGAATCATTGCTGACTCAGGAAGGCCTGACCAGGCTCTGCCTGAGAGCTTCTCTACTCATGCCACTGCTCAACAGTGGATTCAGTAATGGTAACAGCCACAGGGCACCTATTAAACCTCAATGCAAGAAAGTGGTTTTAAGTTCAAATGGCAGCTTAAGTGAAATTAAATGAGGGAAACAGTGTCTCAGCCTGTGTAATTTCAGGCTATCTGTCATTATCTGTGTGTTTACAGTTTGGGCACAGTTTGTTCTCCTCTGCAATCTGCAGCTGTGTAACAAGCACTTCAAAACTCAGCAGACTCCATCAGTCCCTCCAGATCTATCAGCCAAACCCTTGGTCTTATCAGAACACTGCAAAGGGAATAGCTGCCTTTCTTTCCTGGGCCTGGCAGCTCTCTGAGAGTTTAAACACATGCCTCTCCAAACACAACTGGCCCAACAGCGCAGTCTGATTGTTGTGGGAGCATGGGATGGGGAGCAGATCCCTTCAGCAAACAGGGACGCAAATGACTGAAGAGGTGCTGGTTGTGTGGGAGAGCATCCAGGCAGGGCCTGGGTATCTGTTTGTCCCTAGTGGGGACCGGAGGTGTTTGGGTGTGCATATGTGGGTGACTATCTCTGTGGGTGGGAAGGAGGGGAGGAAGGATTGAAAGGGAATGGGATTACAGTTTACTGAATAGCCATTTCCCATACACACAGCGATTTGCTGCTTTGAATTTTTCTTAAGGAATATTTTTCTCTGTGCATGTATATAAATTTCAGTCCCCCAAAAGAGACTTCCCTCCTGCCCAAGATCAAACATTTAAATGTGAAAGATATTTACAGGACCAAATTGAATTCCTACTGTTTCAGACAGTGTCTCAGCACAACACAGAGTGAAGGAATCTCAGTCCAAGTGACACTGGGCTCTCTGCCACAGTAGAGAATGCACAATAATATTTACCTTGCACAGACAAACCGGTATGAACACAACCATCCTCTCCTCTTCTGGGGCCCTTGCTGAAGACAGTCGGCTCAGCAGTCTGGCAGTAATGGATAAATCTCAAAGGGCAATATTTCAGCTTATATAAAGGGGATGAGACTTCCTGCCAAGAGAGCTTCTACAATTTAAATCAGGGAGGATTTGGCTGGAGATAAATCAGGTAGTCATTTCCCTGGAGGAGCTGCAGTACCATCAGAACTCACCTGTCTGCTCCACATTGGAGCCAAGCTCATCCTCCCTCGGGCAGCTCCAGGTATGAATTGGACATTTAGGTTGCTACAGGAGAGGGAGGCAGTGAGGGTGATGAGAGGCATTGGCAAACTCAGGCATGCATAAACACTGGAAAAATAAGTGTTCAACTGGAGTACTTTCACTCAGAGAGGAGAAGGAAGGTCTCCTGCCAGGTGGGTGAATTGCCCCAAGGGATCTATGTTCAGCTCACTGCTTTGCCTCCACCTTTTTATGCCATCAGTCTCTTGGTCTTGGTCTGCTGCCACCCAGCACCTCATTCAGTGTCCTTGGATGTAGGTTCAGAAGTGAGCAGGACTTGTGTTTGTCCTGTCTGTGCAAGACATGGGATGGAAAGGACGGTGAGCAGCAAGCAATGAGCAGTTCTTACTTCCCTTGCTCACATCTCCACACAGCTGCTGTAGTGGGGGAACACACAGCATCATTGTGGGGCTGTGCAGGTTCACTCTTCCCTCCCACTCCAGGGCAAAGCTGGGAGGACTGGTGGGTCAGAGCTGTCTGCACAGGAGCTTGTCCCGAGGCTGCTCTGATAGAGCTGCTGGAACCAGCCCCTCCTCATGAGACCTACCGGTTTGGTAGCAGACACGTGATTCCGGCTCTGGGCTGTCTGCATCTGTCCAGGAGTGGGATTTGCTCCCAAGTTTTTGCACATGCATCTACCTCTTTTTGTAATGCCAAAGCTAGTAGGGTGCAAGCCACAGCACTCTGGTGTAAACACAGCCTGCTTCGCCCTCTTTCCTTCCTTTCACTAACTGCCCCCCAGCACTTTACCTGGAGTTACTGAATTGAGTTGAAGCCTTGCTGGGCTGAGGGCAGAGCAGGCTCCACCCGATGCTCATGGGGAGGTCTTCAGCAGCCAGAGATGGAGCTTCCTTTGCCTCTGCCTTGCCTGCCTGTGACTTTGTTGCATAAATAAAAAGCAATTTACTCCTTATTATTTGTGTTTTGTTTTGATACTCAGTGGGCCCACAGCACGCAGAGGAGGTACACACACAGGATGTTCTCCAGCATCCCAAGGGTGATCAACAAACTTTTAGTCAGTGCTCTGGAAAAGAGCTCTCCTCTAGGTTGCTTTTGGTATGTGTATTACAGAAGGACATGATTGCCCCTGCTTAATTATGTGCTCTGCTATAGATGCCATTCTCAAATCTCACAGGATGTTTTAAAAAACAAGGAGCAAAAGTTATTTCAAGTTTTGTAAACTGAAAATTTGATGTATAGAGGGTTACGGGTTCCATCTGACCACCTTATACTGGTTATGTTATCTGTTGCTCTGGGCAAGACTGGGAGTCTGTCAAACACCTGAAGGGGACTAACACATTATTTGTGCCCTTCTGGAGGCCTGAGGGACCCTGAAGGCTGTGTCCAATGGCACTGGATGCCTGTGCATAAACAACTGAATCAAGCCCTCTTAAATCAAGTCACTATCAGGGGAAAGACCAAGCCAAAATCTCCTGCAACAAGGGTTGTTTCTGCAAAGAGCACATACATACTGTTCACTATCAAAGGGTTTCTGCCCTGGGCTGCTATGAACGCTCCTTAACAGATAAGAAAATATGTCTTTATATTTGCCATTTGATTGTGAAAGGAGACATTTTAATCAACATTTGTCCAGCCTGTCTGATATATAAATAGTATTTTATTCTATTACATTGCTCTTATCAGTGTCCTTCAGCCTGTTTGCTCATAAACAACAGTGATTATCTTTCCTGTAGGGAAACTGTGGCTTTCTTTTTCTGAATTGGGCAAAATTCCTTCTAAAGTTAAGTTCTGTCAAAATCGATGGATCCCAGCTCAGGTGAGTGTCCTGGGGGAAAAAAAGAAAAGGAGTCAGACACAAAAGTTTCTCAGAGCTAAATTCAGAAACATGAGGACAGAGTGGGAGGGGTAAGGGGTCCAAGAGGAAACCAGCAGGTAGGAGCTTCCCCAGGGACTGGATCTGAGGATGTGAGCCTGGTCAGGTAACCCCGGTGCAGCTGTGGTGCAGATGCAGAGAAGGTGTTGAAGATGGTATTTGTGAGATAGACAGGGTAAAAACAGCACTGGAGAACTGCTTTCAGCCTTTCTTCTCCCTCCATCTGCTTTTGACCTGCACGGTGAACCCACATCTCAGCGTAAAACCAGGTAAGCTCCAAGTGACATTGTGGTTTGTAGCTTTCAGGTACAATAAATAGAGATTTATGATGATAGCTATATTGGCTCTTCCTACAAAATCCTCTTTTCTTTCTGATATTTGAAGTGTCCAGGTCTATCCCTGTGCTGCTCATGTTGAGGATGGATGTGGTTTGTTCTATGAAGTGTTGTAAGCAATGGCGACTTGCAGTTCAGTGCTTCAACATAGAAATACAAAGCTTCCCAAATCTGAAGGATTTCCAAATTCCAAGTAATGGTCTGGTGGCCCCCATTTCTGCAAAAACAAAGCCAGACACCAAAGGCACCTGTTTAAAGCATAGAGTACAGAACAAAATCTAAGGCCATGGCTTGATGCTATTTCTACTCTTTCTGCAACAGCTCTGTTAAAAGGCATTTTTTGAGAGAAAAATGTGACACTTAAAAGGTAACATATTCTTTTCACCTTCTAGTTTCCAATTCAGTTTGTAACTTAGCCCCAAGAAGTGGTCAGGGTCTGCTTTCTTTTCAGCTTAAAATCTCTTTTTTCATGCACTGGATGTCAGCGCTCCCGAAAAGATTAAATAAGGCAGAGGTAATGTAGATTTAAAGAATTTTCCAGATGAAGTGCCAGAGCACTTTGAACTGAAGAAGAAAGAGGTTGCTGTGCAGGGACTGGTTGGTGTGGGTTGAAGGCGCCGTGTGGGTAAACGTGCCATGTCCATGGAGTCATGGGAGCTGGAAGAGCACCATTAACTCTGCACCATGGGGCACAGTGAGATGTTTACAGTGTGCTGGGAAAAAAATAGTAACAGGACTGTTTGTTCAGTCATGTCCCTGGGGAATGGTCCTTCCTAAGACATATGAGACCCACTGTCCAGGATCAGGGACTGGAGGAACCTTGCTCAGCTGCCCTGGGGCTGTCACTTTAGGTATAGTGGGTATGTCCCATGAGCAGCACTGATGGGGCAGGGGGGACCTCCATTCTCCTTAAGTTCTTGCCCAGAGATCCAGCTCTGTTTAAAGAGCAAATCCACTCCAAGGGGAGACTGGCATGGGAGGAAGAGCTGTGAGGCCAACACATGTCCTTCCTATGTCCATTCCATGGCTGTTCTAGCAAGGGAAGGGATATCAGATGTCAATGGAGTCAAATGCTGCTGTTGCCACCAGCAAAAGAGGCATCAAGGGAAATTTCTCCTGCTTGTCCTTGGAGGAAAGATTCCAACCTGTTTCAACACTGGGGATGTCTAGGCAATGAGATGAGCTGTCACAAAGGATAAATTACTCCTGTTATCTCCAGATGGATCAGATCTCTGACAGTATGATACCAGCTATTGAGGAGGAAAGTTCCAGGGAGACTGAGGAAGCAGTCACTCTGCAATGCTTTCAGAAGGTACAGAGTTACCTTCTGGCCATGGGCACTGGGTGGAGGAAGAGGTGGAGGGAGGAACAAGATTTAATAAAAATAATAATGTTTTAAAAAATCCCCTTTGCAGTTCAGTAACAGCTCTTCCAACATTCCCAGACCAAATTAACTCATGAAAAATTCCTGGCAGGTGGGTATGAATTCCACAGATAGATGAAAAGAGATTTGGATGTAGAGTGAACAAACAGCTTTGAGTTATGCAAAATGGTACTGGAGTGGCTAGAAAAAGAACCCAGGACTCCAGCTCCATTTACTCCTCTCTGGCTGTTTTCTTTGTGCCATTAGACAGTCAGGAATACTGTCTGCTTTGTGAGTTTTGTATCTCTTTACTTGAAGAGCTGGAAGCAAGGCAGCATGGAGAGCTATTGGGAGACTGAAGCACTTCAGTTATCTAATGCCATTGAGCAGATACTCATCTCTGCTTGTTCAGGCTTGTTCACCCTTGGGGGTACGTGGGTGTGTACATGTGGGCAGTAGAGGATTATCTGGGAGCAGAAGGCAACATCAGAAATACAAGTTTTGACAACAACTCAAGGGCTGATATTTGGGTGCATTGCACCTGCAATCAATTTGCTTCTTTCAGAGCCCTTCATCACCCTGCCCGGGCAAAATTTCAGGGGCTGCTGATCTGGTGAGCTCTGGTGAAAAAAAATTTGTTTTGAAGCACATCTGTCCCAGTCCTTAGTGGAGTATGGAGGCAGAAGTGATAGTAGGCATGCTGATCTCAGTTCTTCTTCACTACAGGCAATTCTGCAACACATATCCAGTCCCAAAATCACCACTGAATTGCTATTTCATGTGTCTATACCTCCATGGGATAAAAAACACTTCACTGCTTCTAGTAACAAATTGCAGACTTACAGTCAAAAGACTCAGAGCTGCACAGTAGATGCAGGATTGCTCAAGGGCATTTTCAGTCATGACATAGCAGGGAAATCGTTAAGTAAAATTCCCCCTTGACTCTACAGAAAGGCTCACAGCCCTTACTTCAAACAAAAGGAAAGAGCCCCACAGCTTCTGTCAGTCTGAGCTGATTTCTGAATCCCTAATGTAGCCCTGAGTTGTGTGATCCAAGACAGTGTTTACCACCTCAGTGAGAATCAGTCCCTACATTCTTCCCTGCTTCACCTTTCCAGCTCTTGGCAGCCTCAGGTGCCTCTGAGGAAGGTGAGGAAACCTCAGCCAAAAGAAAGAAAAGCTCCTCATGGATTCTGCAGGCACCCATGAATGTTCTTGGGTGACAATCAGTCCTGTGTGGACAGGGACATGACATTGCCTGGTCACTCAACAGCCATTCTTTAACACATCAACAAATGGGGCAGTCATGGGTTTTTCATCATTTTGAGGCAGCAAGGGCTTGGTTTTTAGGGTGCTGAGCACTCAGGACCCACTGAACCTCAGAACCAAATCCTTTGGCAATCACTGATGCTTCACAAGTGCAAAGCTGGCAGCCTCAGGCAGGCAACACTGAGGGCAAAGGCAGGGATCTTTTCAGCTGTAGCTTTTAAATTTCAGCACAGGCTGGATTTTACCACTGGCATGAGGCATTGCACATGTTCTTGGGTACCGAGGACCAGACGGTCGCATCCTGCTTTCACTGTCTTCCCCTTCCTGGACCTTTCATAAACACAGATGTTTCTTCTCCTCTGACAAAAATCATTCATGAACAAATCAATGGGATGTTTCTTCCCCCTCTTTTTCCCTCTCATTTTTGTTGTATTCTTGACAAGCTTGAGCTCCATAGGGGGGAAAATAAAAGAGCAGCCCAGCCCCTGGTCCTCCTCACATCCTGCTGCAGTGCCCATTTTACATGGTACAAAGGTCATTTAGCATAGCATGGAGCCCTCAGCAAGTTGCACAAGGCAATTTCTTCTGATCCGTGATGGAATTCCACTCAGCCAAAGTCCTTATTATTATGCATTTTTTACACATTAGGATTTTCCTTTTGTTGGCAGCCAGATCTCTTCATGAGATGTTAAAAAGTGCAGAGGGGCTCTCTGCTCCACTTCGGGTAGCTAATCCTGCCTTTAAGGCTGGGATAACTGCTTCATTACGGGATGGGCTCAGCTTTAGAGCCACTGACGTTTGCTGACAAGGATCTCAGAAACCAACACAAAACCTGTGAGGGAAGAAAACCCATCTCTGCTTCTTGCAGGACAGCCACAAAACAAGGGCCTGAGACGGACTGTAGTTCCTTTTTGCTTTCCTTTCCTACCCGCCCCCTAAGTTGTAGCTGCTAATTTTCTAAATGTTTTCCAGGATGGCAAACATGTGATGACTCATTTGCACCTGTAAAAAGCAATCCTCCCAATTTGATGGATGATATGGCAAACCTTAAAAAATAAAGGTTTAACTGGTAAAGTGAAATAAATAGATTCTCCCCCAGCAATGAATGGAGTGATGTCACAGGCAGAGCAAGCATCTGCTTCATGCCAATCATGGCCACGTGTCTCCTGGGTAGTCAGAATAGTAGCTTTAATAAGTGTTGTTGTCCTCAAGTAATAATTAGATTATAACTAAACCTAAAAAAAAGGAGCTTTTGTTTATAGCTCTTATAAAATAGTATCAAGCTTTATTAAAATGCTTCTGGCTGGAAAAAACATAATCAAATCCGGTCCTTCCATCATTGGGATATTTCAGTGGTTTTAAACCACTTTGACTTTATCAGAAAAGATGAATTCAAACAGGAACAGGTGCAGAGAAAAGCTACTAGGATGGAAGATAATCAGGGCCTGGAAAGCCTGTTTCATGACAGAGGACTAAATGAGATTGGCTTGTTAAGCCCAGCAAGATGAAGGGAACATGACTGCTGTTTATAAACATAGCAGGGATGTAAATACGAAGGAGGGAAAAAGAGCTATTAAAGCAAAAGGCAGGGTTGGCACAAGAACAAATGGACATAAACTGGTCACTAATAAACATAGTCAGGAAATTAGAAGATGTTTTCCAGCCACCTGAGCAGTGCTGCTCTGGAACAGGCTTTCAGCAGCAGTGGAGGGACTGAGGGCTGCACTGAGCTCGAATGGCATTTGGGCAGTTTCTAGCAGGGATGGCATGTGCTGAGAGCTGGGGCTGAATTCAGGACCCTGGGAGAATCCTGCTATCCCACCTTCATCTGTCAGTGCAAATATTTCTTAACAAGTGAGGGGGGAAGGAAAGAAGATGGGAAACTGTAACAATGCTGGCAGTTTGTTGGGAAAATATTGCTTCTGGGGTAAATAATTTCTCATGGAATAGAAATAAATAGTGAGAAAATTTCAACCAGCAGAATAAGAACAAATAATGAAATGTGCAGTAGCAGCGAAATGTTTTTTCTGGTTTATATAAGAAGCAGATAGCAGAACAGGGAATGACCCGAAACCTCATTTCTTGATGACAATATGAGCTTTCTTCCCTGAAATACAATAAAACCCAGAAAAATTTTACTGGGCAAGATTCTATAAATCTGGAAAGGGACCACCTCAGTTGCCAGCAATGAGCAGACAGCATTTGGTAAGTTATGAAAGGATAAACTTAATGTATCTCTTTCTTTCTCTCACCTTCCCCATTGAAAACATGAACAAGGACTTCCCTTTGACATACTGCATAAGGAAAACAGGGAAAGGGTAAATTAGCACATTTAATTCCCTTGCTGAAAGTGCCTTTTTTCCCTTTTGATTTAGACAAACTGAAAAGTTTGAGCAAGTTCAGCAGTCTGCCACAGTCTCTTTGGCTGAAACTTGTCTGATGCATATGAAATCTTTAAACAGGTTTTGGCTCAGCAGAAACACGCTGTTTTTGTTTTGTGAGTAAACCTCAAGTGTTATTTGGAGTCTCACAAACGCAGGTGCAGAGCAGCGTGTTTTGGTCAATCTGATTCTGTTCTTGCCTGAGCAAAAGGATTTTGGTTAATGGGTTTTTAAGTGATCTGATGTTCATCTCGTGAATGATGAGAGGACAGAAAATAAAAGGTCTCTGTTCAGGTTTTAGTTGCACTCCATGGAGACATGGGGATACCGAGGAAAATAACTGGGAGGACGAGATCTTGGTCCTGTTTTCAGCAGTTCCTCTACCGAGTCAATGGTGGCTCTGTCAGAACAGTATGTTTCCCTCAAGACATTGTTCCCATCCTGTTTTTCTGGTTTCTCAGGTACCTGCTGAACTTTTTTTTTGCAATTAAGTACAAACTGGTCCCTCTTCAGTAATAATAAAGGCAAAGAAAGGTAAAGCAAATAGTTACTAAATGACCAAAGTGACTAAACCAAGCGTGACACTTCTAAATAGACAAGTAACCCCTAGTACTGTGAGCAGTGTATCAACGCAAACATAAATCAATAGCAGTCAATACTGTACCATAAGCCATTACCATATGTACTTCAGCCATATGTGTCCCAGGTCTCTGCCCTAGTTACATGAAGCACTGTGCTTCTTTTCCTATGATTCAGTTTTTAATTCACGTAATGCCATGGAAAAATTACACAGATGCAAGATTAGTAACCAGGTAATAATCTGTTCCTAATGGTTCAAATGCAAGATCAAAGGTGGTTAGAAAGGCTTGGGCAAGGGAGCCGCTGTGTTAAAACACAGAAGTGAATGACAACCCATCGCTAGGAGACATTTGCTAAGAGACATTTGCTCAGAGGTATTTACTGCACATATTAGCAGGGATAATGCAGAAGGAGTGAAGTAATGATTTTACATTAGTATTTGGGTAATGATTTTACATTAGTATTTGCCTTCAGTAGATTCTCTCAAGAAATAATTTTTACCCTGTTCTTATGCACATACTATTAACTGTCCCTGTTTGCAGTTACAAAACTCAAATCTGCTGGGAAATGTGAGAAAAAGCCAGACAGTATATAGAGATGTGGCAATGGACTTAAACTCTTGATTTGCTAAAAAGTGAGATGGAAAAGCAAACTAACATGCTTACAGAGTGGGTAGCTGTCAGGACATAAAGAAGCACTGGTCTTACAGGTCTGCAAGCCAGGTAAAACCTCATTGAAGTTTTGAGGGTGAGAAGTTCACTAAGGTGATGCAATAAGTGTGGCATGACAGTGGTTTAGTCCCATCGATCTCCCAAACAATGCCTTTGAGTGAAGAAATTATCCATTATATGTACTAAAGAGGAGGATAACTTCTGGTTTGTGAGTTTCCTGTTTGAGGGATGAACATGCCGTATGCATAAATTAATGATTAGTCTGTTGCAGGAACACTTATTGATTTGGTTTGTAAAGTGCGTTTTTGTTCTGCCCCAGAAATGCCCTTCCTGTTTTGTTCATCCTTTAAAACAGAATTCTTTTAGAGAATGGAAACCCTACAACTACTCTTGAACTTGGGCCAGTGAACTTCATATTAATTAGTTTCTATGACAAGGTCATCATCTAGAAATGGGACAAGGGTGTGCGATTTCATTTAGAAAGATGGAGGGAAAATGGGAAGGATGTGGGGGAAGAAGGAAGAAAGGAGGAAGCTGGAAGGAAGGAAAGCATACAAAGATGGATCAAAAGCGTCAAGCTCAGATCCATTTCTGAAGCCTGGCTGACACTGGCACCAGCCCAGCTTTAAATAACAGATTTTTATGCTGTTAATTGATATATATTGAAATGAGGCTTTTGGGCTGGTCACAGACCCAGAGCCTCATGACAAAATGCAGTTCAAGGTGCAAGTTTGGATTTCAAGTGTCCTCCGATCTGGGTGTGTTTAGATGTGCAGTTTGGCATCACGTTCTCTCTTGCCTGAACAATCATTAAGCCATAGCTCTATATATCCTGTTCTGAACTCACAGAGAATGGAGGAGAGTAAACATTTTGCTGGCCAAGGTTGTGCTTTGCAACTGTCTCATGCTGATATGGCCCTTCCTTGCTGCCAACATCTTTTTTGTCCTGTACTGAAGAAGGATCTTCCTCTCTCAGCCTTTATCCCATAGCCAAGAAAGGATGTATTACTAACACCAGCCTAGCCATCAGTGGATGGATGATGATCCACAGTGCATCTAAACAGCTTTTCTGAAGTGCTGCCACAGTAAAGGACTTGAGCCCTTGACTTTAAGCTGAGGATGGCAGAAGTTTTGTTGACTTCAGCCCAGATTTTTTGCAGATTGCTCCTGGTCATTTCTTCTGAGCTATTTTGCACCTTTTGGAGAAAGACTTCTGGGATAGAGGATCCTCACTGCACCATTCTGGGCATGAGCCTGACCCCACACATGAGGAATCACACCTGCCAAAGGTTCAGGGTGGGTACATCAGAGCTACAACTTCATCCAGCTCTGTTGTTAGCCTGTGGCCACTCTGCTGATATACTTGCCATGAAGTTATACAATGCTCTGTCTTATGGATGGGAACCTGTACAGACTGTCCAGGCTGGAAGTCAGATGGTAATGCTGCTTCAAGGTCTGTTGCCATGAGATGCCAGCCCTGTGTGCCATCGATGTCAAGTAGTTGCTGCAGTTACAAGGCTTCTTGCTTCATGCTTCTTGCAACCCCTTCTTTCAGGGGTTCTCACTGTACCCAAACTACACTACTAAAATAGAGTTCTGGTTTGGATCTGACCTGAATGCAGAACTGGACAGTATGTTCAGATCACCAGAGCTCACAGGGCTTAATTTCCAGTTCAGATATTTTTATTATTTATTTATTCCTCATATACAGTTAATAATTTCTGTCATTTGCTAAAGACCCTTTGTGTCATCTGAAGCTAAGAAAACTAACTGAAAGCTGGCTAATAAATACATATATGCATACTACTGTATCATGATTGCCTGCTCCTAGATGATTATTGCAGGGAGACCCAGATTTCATGCTGGTGAAATGTATTTAAACATGAATATCAATTTGAGACTTCAGTTCTGATCATGCTAGATGACTCTTAACAACCATGACCAACCTCTCCTCAAATCATTACCATTCGTATAGCCACAAAAGGCAAACGATGAGGGAATGAGAAGCTAGTAGGGTCTCAGGCTAAGCATACAACAGTGGGATAGCTATAAATGAACCTTTTCAACCATAAATTACATGTGGCCAGTAATTCCCTTTTCTCCTTCTCTCCCTCCCTCCCCATCCTCCCCCTCCACTCTGAAAACCCTGGGACAAAGGCTTGCCTCTCTGAAGGATGCCTTTCTGGAGGATTAAGCAGCTTTTGTTGACAAAATACAAATTACAACTCCTTTGCTTGGTGTCCCGCCTTCTCAGCTGGGCTCCAGTCCCTGAGGGACAAGGCTCTATTACCCCTGTGTAGATGAAGAGCTCAGAATAGGCAGATGTAATTATTAACACCATTCAATGGAGTGTCTTTCTGAATTATCAATTAAAAATCTCTACTGTTTTTTCCTCACAGTAAATAGAAAGCTGATGGCGGTTAATCTATTGTGCAGCCGAGCTTTATATGCATATTTAAACCGTGTGCTTCTCTGCTTTTTTATTCCAAGGGCAGTGTGGGGTGAGAGGGACTCCCATGAGGTAGCACAAAGACCCCTGTCATTTGATTGAGAGAAGAGTCTTTGGAAAAATATTGTCGCCTTCTACCCTGGCAAACAGGTCCCGTGGAGATAGTCAAACAGGCCTGAGATGCCTGATATTGTGGAAGATGACAAATGAGTGTTCCTTGCTCATGCACCAAAGTGCTTCTGAACAGCTCTTTTGATGTGCTGCTATTGAAATGCAGAGTTCATGGGCAACAGACACATGAGCATGGAGTGAAAACAGAAATTAAGCAATTTGATTAAAACCAACAGCCACGCTGAGCTGGGGTGCCAAGAGCTGTCAGCTTTTTGGCTGAGGAAGAAGACTGATGCACCAGGTTTTGGGGAAGCGGCTGTGAGGATGGCTCAGGAGTCACGGGTGGAGTTTTGTGAACTCTCCTGCTGCCCCATAAGCATGTCTCCTGTTCTCACTAGAAAAAACTTCCTTGCAAACTTCCCTAGACAGCTTGTTTCAACTCTGTGGTGAGCTTAAAAATTTCCACCAGTGGTACTGGGGTGTTGAACTACCACTTATATCTTCCAGTTCCAAAGCCCTGTCCTAACATTTCCAAAAATTTTTCTCACAAATCTTTTTCTTTTTTTCTTTTGAGCAACTTCTCTGCAGTCATAGAGTTGGACGTATTGCTTGTACAGATCAAACTCCTGATACATGGCTAAATTTTATGCACTTTTTAGACTTGTGTGTGTTGCCTTTTTTTCATAGCTGGCGTTCTCACCAGATCCACAAGTAGAGTGAGACAAGTTTTTAAACATTGGAAAAGTGGCATTATGCACAGCAGGAATTTCAGTTCAAGGGTTTCAATTTCCAAAGTTGTGTCAACTCAAAAAGCACCCAGAGAAGGACAGAATAAGCCAAATTTGGGACTATCTCTGGCCTTGGAGAAGTAGAGTTAAAAATGCTATATCAGACAGAAAAAATAATAGCTGCTAAAGAACTGGAAAGCATTTGGGGCTGGACATGTGCCTTCAGCAGTTTAGAAGCTTATTTTATTAGCACTTAAGTCCTAGAAGTAGCATTGAACTCTTGACATACTGGACCACTTCCATCTATTGCCTAATTCAACCCTTATTCTCTTTCTCTAGCTCTTCAGAGCTGTGATTACTTAATACCACGCAATACCTGAGCTGTCATTTTTTTTAATCTTTCTTTTTAATGATTTAACTCCCCTTGCCCCCAAAAGCTGGCTGACCATAATACACCCTAATGCACATGCAAGTGTTTCCAAACTACGCTGTTCTGCTCAAAAGGCTTTCTCTAAGATGAATAGCATTTGAGCTTTGTCCAATTTTTCTTATGTGGTATGTGCCCTTTATTTACTCCATCATGTATATCTCACTCCATTTAAAATATTCACAGTTTGTTTTCAGTGCTATCTGGCTGGCCTTCAGTCTGGGTTTAACAAATGTTAGATGTTATATTCACTTGCATATATCAGTTTTTGTCATGAACCAGAAGGGGGAAAAAAGAATTTAAAAAAATTGCCTTCACCATGATTTAAATAACATGTTCAGATCCTTTATTTTTTTGTTTTAAATGCCTTCATCTCTTGGCCTTATAAGGTGCAGGCTGTCTCACACTGAACTCTAGCTGGGTGGCCTCAGTCAGGCAACAGCCCTGCAAGCTCATCCCATTAAAGTCGCTATGTTTGCTTCTTATTTCAACAAACCAACCTGGATTTTGAGGCAGGAAAAAATGAGGAAAGAAATCCTAGGTCCATTTCAGAGTCAAAGGGTGTGAAATTCAGTTGTCAAAGGTCTGCAAAATGAAGGATTTCTGTGCCTTTTTTTTTTTGACATTGACAAGTGCTGTTCCTTTCCTTATGAAATCTGAAGAACCAATCAGCCCATATCTGAGTGCCACCACTTTGAGCACCTCTTCACCAGACCTCTGGTACCACTTCCATGAGGAAAGTGTATGCCTTCCTTATAAGCAATGATAACCCCACTGAAATACTTTCACTGGCTGGGAAAACTGAGGCATAGACCCTTACTTCAGCAGAAAGTTGCCAGACAAGTCAGCAAGCAGACTCATGTGAAGAGCAATGCACTGTAGGAGGGCTCAAGGCTCACATGCACCAACAAGTAGTATGTCTCACAATGGGAATACAACTTTGCCACATTGCAGCACATGCCTCAGGTGCCTGTGTAGACATAGTGATCCTTCTCCTAGGAATCTGTAGTCCAGGAGTCAGAGTGAAAGGACAATAACCTGAAGACAAGAGACCTGGAGGCTAAAGATGCCAATGCAAAGGAAGGTCATTGTTTGGCTGTGTAAAGGGGAATGAAGTAATGAAAACAAAGCATGGAGTCCTGATAGAGAGTACTGGTTACTGAGCCTGGCTTAAGGTCTTCCATTGTCACTGAGAGGCTATGCCATCATGTCACTTCCTTTCCTTGTAACATCACCTACATGCTCCCCAGGACAGGAGTGGTTTTCAGAGTCAATCAAGAAAGGAGCCCTCACCACAATGGTTCCCAGGTACTTCTGACTTGCAAATAAAAAGCCACAAGTGAATGTTCATTTATGTTTTGTTTATCCACAAAAAGAGCTGCAATCAGGACCCTGGCAACTACAGGCCTGTCAGCCTGACCTCCGTGCCTGGCAGGGTTATGGAGCAGATCATCCTGAGTGCAATCACACAGCACCTTCAGGGTGGACAAGGGATTAGACCCAGCCAGCATGGGTTTAGGAGGGGCAGGTCCTGTCTGATCAACCTGATCTCTTTTTACGATCAGGTGACCCACCTGGTGGATGAAGGGAAGGCTGTGGATGTGTCTATCTGGACTTCAGCAAGGCCTTTGACACTGTCTTCCATAATATACTCCTGGAAAAGCTGGTAGCCCATGGCCTGGACAAGTGTACCCTCTCCTGGATTAAGAGCTGGCTGGAGGGTTGGGCATAGAGAATGCTGGTGAATGGAGCTGCATCCAGCTGGCGGCCAGTCACCAGTGGTGTTCCCCAGGGGTCTGTATTGGGTCCAGTCCTGTTTAACATCTTTATTGATGATTTAGATGAGGGGATTGAGTCCATCATCAGCAAATTTGCTGATGACCCCAAGCTGGGAGGGAGTGTCGATCTGCTGGAAGGCAGGAGGGCTCTGCAGAGGGATCTGGATAGACTTGAGAGATGGGCTGATTCCAATGGGATGAAGTTCAATAAGGCCAAGTGCCGGGTTCTGCACTTTGGCCACAACAACCCCATGCAGTGCTACAGGCTGGGCACAGAGTGGCTGGAGAGCAGCCAGGCAGAAAGGGACCTTGGAGTACTAATTGACAGGAAGCTCAACATGAGTCAACAGTGTGCCCAGGTGGCCAAGAAGGCCAATGGGATCCTGTCCTGTATCAAAAATAGCGTGGCCAGCAGGACCAGGGCAGTGATCCTTCCCCTGTACTCTGTGTTGGTGAGGCCACACCTTGAGTGTTGTGTTCAGTTCTGGGCCCCTCAGTTCAGAAAGGATATTGAGGTACTGGAGCAAGTCCAGAGAAGAGCAACAAGGCTGGTGAAGGGACTGGAGCACAAGCCCTATGGGGAGAGGCTGAGGGAGCTGGGATTGTTTAGCTTGGAGAAGAGGAGGCTCAGAGGTGACCTCATCACTGTCTAGAACTACCTGAAGGGAAGTTCTAGCCAGGTGGGGGTTGGTCTCTTCTCCCAGGCACTCAGCAATAGGACAAGGGGACATGGGCTTAAGCTCTGCCAGGGGAAATTTAAGTTGGAGATCAGAAAAAAATTCTTTCCAGAGAGAGTAATCAGGCATTGGAATGGGCTGCCCAGAGAGGGGGTGGATTCACCATCCCTAGAGATTTTTAAACGCAGATTGGACGTGGCGCTGAGTGCCATGATCTAGTAAATGGACTAGAGTTGGACCAAGGGTTGGACTTGATGATCTTGGAGGTCTTTTCCAACCCAATCGATTCTATGATTCTGATTCTATGATTCGTGACTTGCTGGTAATGCCCCCAGTGGTACACAGAGCCCCACCTGTGACTTCTCTGGGGCTGTCACCATATCCATGATTTCTCTACTGTCCCCCAGACAAATAGGACGATGAAAGGAAGACAGAGGAGTTGACTCGGTGAAGTGTCCAAGTAGATACCAGGCACTACAAGGGCTATTCAAATTCAGACAGAGAGCAGCACAACAAGAACCAGTAAGAAGCTCAGTCAAATTCACTGGGGAAATAAAGCATGTACAACCAATTAAAACAGTAAGGCTGATTAAACCTTAGCATAAACTACTGAGGGGAAGCAAGACATTTTCAAATCAATTTTAAAATTTTTCATTCAATCAAACCCCTTTCATGAAATTGTTTTGATAAAAATGAAAGTAATTTTGCTCAACAGAAGTAAACCAGGGTGTAATCCCTTAGGAGGGTGCTTTCCAAAAGACTTCTTTTTGAGTTTTACAATCTCCTGAGCGCTTCATTGTTGAGTTTTATTTTCATAAACTCAATCCTGTCAGTTAAGTGTCAGCACTAGCCTGGCAGTTCACAGGAGGACTTTTATCCTTTTGTGTCTCACAAATGTCTCTGTGCATAGGGAGAAAGAGTAGAGGGGAGGAGAGAATGCTGAAGTGACTCATCCACAGAGCTGGCGAAGAGTCCCAGCAACCGTCTGGTGGAAGGGTGCACCCTGCCAATGCTTGCAGCCAGGAAGAATTGCTTAGCAAGCTCTTATAAGATGAAATGGCAAAGCAGCAAATGCAAGAGGGTGAGCTGGATAAACAAAAACATCCCCCGAAAGAAAACTCTGGGAAAATGAATTCAGGCTGCTCCACCCCAGGGCTGTAGGTTGCGTTCCTCCTCAGCAGCAGGAGCTGGCCTTGCTGCTGGCTGCTAGGCCAGCTCCAGCCTGTGTTTGAAGAGGCTTTGCAGCCACTGGGAGGAATGTGTTCATCTAGCAGCTGTGCAAGACCCAGCACTTCTGCATCATGGACTGAATGTTGATGTACTGTTTGTTGCCGTGTTAAGAGCCATGACCTCATGCCTCTGCCCTGTGGAGGAGCTGCCCATCATTCACCTGTTTGACACCTAAGTTAACAAATGCTTTTCATGGGGTACTTGCAGGCCAAGGTAGGAGCTGAGCAAAGGTCTGACCCTCCATAGCCAGACTCATCCACAGCTTTCAGAAAACACAAGCTGAGTTTGCTATATCAGCAGCCTGATGTTGGACCTTTCTTTTGGTGTTGGACTACATACCCATATTACAAGGGAAAATGGCTTTAAGCTGCAGAAGACTTGATTTAGATTAGACATTGGGATGAAATTCTTTTCTATGAGAGTGGAGAGACACTGGAAGAGGTTGCCTAGAGAAGTCATGGATGCCCCATCCCTGGAAGTGTTCAAGGGCAGGTTGGATGCAAGTTTTAGCAACCTAGTTTAGTGGAAGGTGTCCCTGCAGGGGACTTGGAACTAAATGATAATTAAGGTCCCTTCCAACCCAAACCATTCTGCAATTCTATGATATAGACACTGCATACAGATTATGATTACTGATAAATCTCTCTCTGTGACTGTCACAGGAGAACTCATTTTTCAGCTTTTGTTTGGAGATGGGGTGATGCCTGTTTCCTCTATGCAGAAGTGACAAGAAAAGGCACTATTCTGTTGTCTGCGGGTTGCTCAGTGATACAGGGAAGCATATCCTGAATCACAGCACTTGGTATCATACTGCATCCTGCCAGTAATTGTGTAAGCATATATGCCTGTGTCATCCTGTGCTGGTGGGGACACTGGGAACACTGGGGACAGATGCTACCTGCACCATAACCATAAAGGGCAGATACTAATTGCTGAGGAAGAAAGACTGTAGCTTTAAACCTGGTTGGTGACTTATACAAACCATAAAGGGAAACGGGTTTCAGAGATTTTGATGTATTCATTGTGAGTGTTTGATATACATCACAAAATCTCAGCTTTCACGTGCCAGGATGCTGTGCTAGCCTGTGGTTATCATTGCCACTCTGGTGTGAGCTCTTCCTTTCAGACCTGGACTCAGAGCTCAGCTGCAGATGTGTTTGAGTGGTGATTTTTGTATCTCTGTCTCTGGATGGTATGAAAGCACCAGAACTTAGTTTCCTACAGTAACTCTCCAAACAGCAAGGTTCAAAGGTGTATAACATTGATCCTCCTACAAGAGCAGGATGGCTCTGAGGGTGACACAATGAACTGGGAAACATTTTACTGGGAAGGCCCCGTTTGAATCAGGATTGTTGTATTTGGGATTGAATCCCATCTGCTGGGGCTTGGGGACCCTTCCCTTTTGCAAGAAGGGAAGTTTGCTACAGCCTCAGTTCTGCTGGGAACTTGCTCTGTGTGCTGCTGTTTACATAGCAGCTTTAAGATTCAAATTTCACTGTTGCTTAAGACAAATCCAGGCTGTGCATTCCTTGATTGCAGCTGTTTTGCATCCCAGGTTTGCAAACCAGGACCATCATTGCATTACACCATTACAGTAGTCTCAATTCACCCAGAACTAGATGCTGTTAATGCACAGGTGTTTTTAAATTATGCACAGACTGCTCTGTTCTAATACACTTGTTCCTGTAACAGAAGCACAAATATAAACTGGTGTCCTGCTTGTGCAACTGACTTCAGATCTGATTTTTCCCAGATTGGTTCAGAATTTTGGAGTACCACTAAGATCCCAACACCATGGTCTAACCCCTGAACTGGGTCTTCAGATCCAAGGAAATGTTGGAAATGTTGACACCTCACTATAAAAGTCATGTCTTTAAGATCTGAATCATCATCTGAGCGTATTCACACATATGAATATTTCTCTGTAATGTTAATGCCTAGAAGTTCCTTTTTTTCCTAACTGAAAGATGAATTTTCATACACATCTCTTCATTCCAGCTGATGGACCTTTAGCAAAACCACAGAATGTTGTGAGACCTGTAGTAGGACCATGGCATTTTTGTTTGCACGTGTCTGGGTAAACGTCTGACTGAACCCAAAAGTCTCTATGAACTTTTTATAACTGTTTTCCTATGGGCACCTACACAAAAAATCATAAATTTTAAATGAAAACCAAAAAAAGGAGCAGTGGTTGCAAAGAAGAGGCCAAGAATATGGTTCATGACGGTTTAATGTTTCAAATTCAAATTAGTAAGAGTTTGTTGCCTATTTTTCAAACATTTCTTGATTTTTAAAGATGATCTCAGGAATTTTTAAAGTTTTATCTATGATTTTTATAGTATGGAGAAATTAACCTGTGAATGCTGAAAATACACAAGTTATGGCAGCACTTTAAACAAGTTTTCTTCCTATTGTGTTCCGTGGTTTTCTTTGCGTACACATACTTTTTTTTTCAAAATCGAGCTATTTATGTTGAAGAGATTGGAGACAGAAAACAACTTTCAGCATTGGTGATGGAAAAATGACTATTTCAACACTGCCAGCATTTGACACTTCTGTTTCCAAATGACTGAGACTTTCCAGAGACACAGTACCCTCGTGCTGCAGAGAAACAGCTTCTTTATCCAGGCAGCTTATGCAGTAATGTGAAAAGAAAGGTGCAGATCAAGTGACACAAGCCTTGACAGTGCTGCTCCTTTCCCATCTACCCTCCCATCCAGGACCTGAAAGGATTTTTCCCTTGCAGGTGGTTTGCTATTTCACCAGCAATAATGGGTGTACAACTCAACACAGGCGAGCTTGTAATTTGGAAATCCCTCTTGTACTCCTCCATCAGCTTGGCTTTTAATTTAGAAGGCAAACTGTTTTGTTTATGATTTATCCTAGAAAATTTCCAAACTCTTCAGTGTCCTCAACACTTTCTAGGAGGTACTTTGAATGATATTTACTGACACAGATTGGCCAAGATGAGATAAACATTATAACTGTAGCAGCATAAGCATATTTATCATTAGAAAAGACAAAATAGCTGTTTTCTTTTCCTGTCATTAAATCTCACATGGTTACATGTTGGTAATCTATTGGCTGGAGGGGAATTTGTCATGTGTCATTTCATGCTGGTCTTTAACAGCTTGGGCAATATGACATGGCAAACTTTTGTTTGTCATGTAATGGCGGAGTGGGACAAGGAAGTATTGGTTCAGCCTCTGTGACTGCCCCAGAACACCTTGGCATTGCAAAGGGTGTAGGGCTTTTCAGAATTCAGGGCTGACTGCTGCAGTCCTGTGAAAGTGAAGCCATGTGGTTTCAACAGAGCTTTCATCCATCTGGTGTCTGTGGGTTGAGTTTAGTTTATGCTGCAGAAGTCAAGTTGCGAATGAAGTGTGGAACAGCTTTGACCATTGGGATGCCCTTAGTTTGGGCTCACATTGGGTATCATGCTTGAAAAAGCAGCAATCTTTACAGCCAGGCCTGTCTTTCCAACAGGAAATTGAATCAGATGGTACATATTTGGATTCAATTGCAGTAGCAGAGGAGATCCCACAACAAGAGCTTTGGTGACAACTCTCCTGGGACCATGATCTTTACTGACAGTGCCATTGCTAAATCCAGCACCACAGTATCATCAGTGCTGTTGTTAACATTCTGCCTAGACTGTGCTGCCATGGCTGCAGTCACGCCTTTTGCCAAGTCAACAGTCTCAGATTCATTTCCTTTGTGGATAAGACATAAAGAATAGTTTATAAACACACATGGATCTATGCTCCACCTAAAAGTAGAAACATCCTTTTTCCTGAAAGTAATACAACCTCATCACTCACACAGATTTGCAGTCATTATACCAATAGAATAAATGATTCATTATAAGTGCTCAAGAGCATAAGAATGGTTGTATAAAGACCCTGGAACCCCACTACCCCATGTCCAAACCTTATCCAGTCACAAGTGACAACAAAGGGCATAGGAAAAGGGTAAGTACTTCCTCGGCCTGGTCACATCTTTGCAAATGTGTAATGCTTGAATAGTCATAAATGAATGGTGGAGAGACATGCACTTGAGTTGCTAAAAACATCAAAAGTTATTTGACCCTGGCACGTCATAAGGTTAAGAAATGAGGTATAAAGTCGTGGAAAATGAAGGTGGGTTGTGGGTGTAGCTGAGGATCAGCAGTGGAGGCAGGACTTTAACTGCACTGCTGGGAAAGGAAGATTGCACCAAGGGAGGAATTGCAGCCCAGCAGGACATCCCCTGCAGCCTTGGGAGACAGCACTGCAAGGCAGTAAGGGCTAAATGAACCATTGCAAAAATTGTTTTGCATTTCATGTGAATTTTAACAATCCTCCTGCTTCTGAAATCACCTCTAGACTTGATGATCTTTCATGTTAAGATTTTCAGCTTTAAACTCAAGCATGTTGGCCCATTTTTAAAATTCCATCTGTTGGGCAAGGCCTCTAGTCCTTATGTCTAAACAATACTACCAAGAGCTGGTGAAAAGCATTGATCCTCCCTAGTTGTCTGCAGCTCTGGCCGTATACAATCAGATGAGCCAAAATAAACACAAACTGGGCAACTATTCCAAGAATGAAAACACCTCATTTGTTGAACCTCCAGGTCTCAAAGACTCTTTGTCCATTTTTACTTCAAACTTTCCAGAAAGAAAAACACATTCCTCCAGAAGATCATGGATGTAAAATTCCAGATGGATTGTTGCAGACTTTAAAAATTAGGGAAAAAAAAAGTCTGAAACTGGGAAACTACTGTAACATGAATACTATTTTGAACTAATGTCTCTCCTCAAAATACTCCCCAATATAGCAGTATTGGACAACATGATGTATTTGGTAGCTTGAACAAACTGGCAAAGTGCTGGTATTTTCAGGATTTGAACGGTACAAATTGCACTTCAGTGCACTAGAAACACTGAATGCATTATGGTACATTTAAATAAAACATTTTACTGAGTATTAAATGAGGAAGCATTCAGCTGGTTTTGGCTGGAGACTCATGCATTTAGAAAACCTGAGCTTTTTTACACACTGTAATATTAGTTATTTGGCAAGAGACTCTCTAAACCCTCATTAGTAAGATTGCTGATTTGGCAGCAGCGAAATGCATCTGTTTATGAGTAAATCCTCACATTATCTTTCTCTGCTCTCCTATTTTGCCCTTTTCCATTAAGTATTTCTCTCTGGAACCATCCCACCTCTGCTTTCATCTGATAGCCCTTTGGCCCTTCTAAATGCAGGACTTCCTGCAGGTGACAAATGGCTCCTTCCAAAGGCCATCAACTACAAAAAGTTTTGAAACCAGCCATGCTGAGGTTCCCATCTCCTTCCCCTTTTTAGTGGTTTAGCATTTCAGGCAACAGTCAAGCCAAGACTAGCATCTGACACTTGTGTGTGGGAGGAGGTTTTCCCCAGGGGTGATGTATAAAATTTGCTTGTTTATTTTTTTTTAGCTCTTTAACAATCCCTGTTTCTTATTGTGAAGAATGATTCTAATGAAGTTTGAACTTCTGAGTTCTATGTTCAGGGCTATTTGCTTTGTCCACCTATGAAAGTCCTGCATCAAGAAACTCACCCACACATGAGATCTGGAACTCTTTGATAGTAGCTTGCTCTGCTTCCCTTGTCTCTGGTGGAAAGCTGATAGAGGTGAATTATATCCATAAAAAAGGATTTGAGAGGGATATTCTCCCTTCTAGAGGCACACTCCAAGATTCAAATATGGGCAATTTTGGAGCACTGTTTACTCTTCTGCCTGGTGCGAAAACTATAAAGCTGTAAGAATAATTGATCTAGAAACTAAGTCTAGGCCATGCCAGCTAATGTGAATTAGCAGTCACTAATTATGAATGTGGGAGGGGGGAAAAGCAAAGGTCATTTTGACCCATTCTACACCAAAAGCTTGGAGTCTGTTCAGAAAAACTCCTGCCTACCAAGACCCACTAAAAGCTGTGCTTTGATCTCCGTACAATGCACTCAATTAGAGGGAGGGAATTTTCAAACAAAAGCTTTTTAAAATTTCCTTTAGAATGAATAATTTTGAGGGTGGTGGAGGATGGCGGCAACAATTGAAGGAAATAATCACTCACTATTTGCCCAGACATTTTGCTACAACATGAAAAACCATGAGGAAGCACCTTTTGGGAGGTGGGTGCAGGTAAAAAACTGTACACAGCCTGCTGGGGTCTACATGGGTGCAGAAGATGATATTTACCCATACACACATGGCTTTGTACGGCCCTTTTCTGAAAGTGTTTCACCCTATGGCCTCACTTTCTCCAGTAAATTTAAGGCCCACAAGACTTTGGAAAGGAGAGTGGTTCTATATCAAAATGCATTCATCTACCAAAGTCTCATATTAGGTACAAAGAGAGGCAAAGACAGATATACAGATTACCACCCTGCCCATTGCATCATTAGGAGATGTTCTCCTAATGCTGTGAGGAGCTTTGCCTCACAGCCTGGGCTATGGGACTCTTAGTAGACCTGAGTTATCGTCACAGATCATCCTCATTTTTCTTAATTCCTACTTATATACTGCCTCCCTCTGACTCTTTCTAATGTCAACTCTGCCAGTTTCAACACTCGGTTGACCACAGCCCTGTGGAAGTAAGATTTTCCATTCTCTTCTTCCTGTCGTTTGATATTATCCAGTACTTTTTAAAGATTAAGTTAAATATGAACCATGAGATTGTTGCCTGTCCAGTGCTGTCAGATGCTGTACGCAGAGTGACAGTAAAACACAGCTCTCCTGATCTGGCAGCATTTTGTGGTAGGATAAAGACTGGAACAGTGCTGGTGATGGCAAAATCAGTCCATATGGGTTTAGCAGTATTTTCCATACAGGAGATTAAAATCAACATGCTGAAAGGGAGTGGGAAGCTCTTCAGAACCAGCACACAGAGTTCAGATTAAGGTTTTGGCTGGAGTGTCATGAATGTAAGTGAAATGATGTTATTTGTAGCAGATTACTGGAATCAAGCTCAGGGCAGGAGGAAGCCTGTAGAGATACGTGCCATCCATGTCAAGTCTTTTCAGAGAATGAGTTACAGATAGGCCTGTGGAAAATGTTGTCTATTAAAAGGCCTCTGGGGAAATTTCTGTCTTAGAAATCCACCTACAGCTCATGCAAGGCATTCAATTTCTGTGAAAAAATCTGGGTGTGAGGAACAGAACGGTGATGGTGTTAATGGGGAACAGCCTGAAGCTCTCCTTCCACCCAGCAGCTTGGAAAGGGAAAGACATGATCTGGCACTTGCTGTAATTCACAACACAATAAGGCTGTGAATGCAAACCTCAGCTGGTATTACTTGCTGAGAACTTTAAAACCAAATCTGAATGCAATCTGTATTTCTGTTTACTCTATGTTTGTAAGTCCTGCTACCTTTTGAAAGTTTCCTACTCCCAGAGTGTGGTTAGACGTGGTGCTTCCACTAACTCAGTACAAGGACCAGAAAAGGGCATGCAGATGGATTACAGGTAGGAGTGGTTGTAAGCAAATTCATGAAGGAGATGCCTTGATTCCTTCTGACTCAAGACATTTGGTAGTGGGAACCTCAACTTTCCCTCCAGAGAAAGAGTGGTACTTCCATGATCATGGCTCTGATATCTCAGTTGACCTCTGGGGGTATCTCCTCAGGTCAACTTGCTGAGATGCTTGAATTTGGCTGAGGTGCACATGAGCCTTTGCTGGGAGGAATGGTCCTAAGGGCACAGCTCCTCAAGCTGGAGGGGCCCATGTAAGCAGTTGTATCAGGTGAGAAAGGAGATAAATCCCAGAAAATGTGGCACAAATAAGTTGCTGGGAGACATCCTAAGGTGTTTGTCTAAACTCCCAGTGCAAAAACACTGTGGCAATATAAAAGAAAACACTGTCTCCTGGTACCACACCTGAAGGCATGAGGCACTCAGTGCTGCAGGGAGAGGCTTAGCCATATTTAAAAAAGTATGTTCCTGGTAATAAAGAGGATACCTGAGTATAAGTTACACATCCTAACAGCTTGTATGTTAGGAGGGGTAGTAAACCTTCTAGTTAAGAGATTAAGTCATTCCTTAACTATTTTAATGAAGGATGGGTATTCTGAGAGAGAAGATTATTTAAAATTTGCCTGCAGTCATGATTTAATGCAGTTATCTCAAGTATTTGCCACTGGCTACTGTCAGAGTCAAGATACTGGATTAGATCAGCTTTGGGTCTTCTTTAAAATGTCAGCTTCTGTATTCTGAGGATGGAGGAAGAAAATCTGTAGATCTGTAGATGAGATATGCAGAAGATAAATACAATTTTCATGTCTTTCCCATACGCCTCACTTACTTCTCTAATGTGGCATGAAGAACAAAGGGTATCCAAGCCTAGATGCAGTGTTTCAAAGTCCAGCTGCCTTTGCTAAGAGGGGCTCAAGTAAGTGGTAACCAGTATTTGGGTCTTGTTCTACTGTTGAGAGATGATTTTAACAAAACAATGCATTTCAGACACTGTCTCAATTCAAGTGGAATTTCATCCATCCCACAGAGGTGTGCTCTGACCTCCCAGGCCATCCCATCACCTATATCACACCCATATCATCGGTATTACACAGGCAAGTAGGAATCTGATACCTTCCACAAAGCCCTAATAGAGACACAACATTTTCCCTAGGACTTTGGTCCCTTAAAGTTTGTTGGTCCATGAAAATGCCCCAAATCACTAACTTCTACTTATGTCCTTGAAAAGATCCTTGATGCTCCAAGAGACGAATGAAGTGTCCTAGTTCCATGGAGATTACAGTTCCTGTTTTAATGATTTTTCTACGCTTTGGCTGATGAGCACAGTAAGCATCAAAATGAGAATTTAAAGAAACAAATGCTAACAGGTTAAAACAACAACACCACCCACAGGAACACAAACAGAACTTTACTCTTCTTTTTTTTTTTTTTTTAAGTGCAAGAGACTCCAATAATTTATAATGGATGGAGTTCTTTTGATCTCTGTGCTATCCACTTAAGCTTTTCCGTACCGTTACTCAACCATGCAGGGCATAAGGTTAAAGGAAGAAGATTTCCATGGTCAGATGGAGCAACAAGTTATTTTTCTTTGAGCCTTAGTTCTTTTTACATGAATGTGATGACAGCAAGTTATACAAAAATGCACCAACTCATGTGTTTCCCTCTCCAGTCTTTGATAGATGACATATGTGCATATATCCCAGCTGTTACTTAAATAAAGCTGCATGTATACAATATGTCAGAGGCAACACAGGCCAAACTCTATGATAAAACTACTTAAGATACATAGGGTAAAATCTATATTTTGTCTCCAAAAATCCTAAACCAAATTAAACTGACCCAGCTCAAACACACAGCAGCCTTTTTCCAAATCAGAAGAAGATCAAGGTTCAAATGGACCCTTCTGATATTTATGGGACATCTGTTCCCCTAGCCCAGTCCCAGTATGTTTTGGCACCAGTTAAGTTTTCTCTTACCAGTAGAGAATGAGTAAGCCAGTGATAGACACATAGCTCATGTTCCTAACAAGACATATATCCACCTAAAATAGCAAATTGATTTATTTGTAGCTAAAACACACAGATGAGACATGGGTTACTAGATGACCCACCACCACCTTGTCTGATCTTAGACAAGTCACTGTGTATTGCCACCAACTCACCATCCTCCTTTACTTTAAAAGGCAAAATGCTACATTGCCTTGCTGTTTAACGTATAAAGTTTTCAGGGTTCTATCTTTCTATTTGCATACCAGCCACCTGTGTTTACATCAGGCCTTCACTGACCGTCATTGTGGTATCTACATTAAATCAAAATGCCCTCTCTTCCACAGATACCAGCAGCTCCCCTTCATTAATCAATTAACCTGGGAGACCCAGGAATGCAGCTGCATAGACACCATGAAGATCCTGGCCTTTTACAGATGAAAGACTTACTGAAGAACAACAACATTTTTGAACATACCAAACCATGATAAATGGATGTAGGCAAACACAGGTCTTGACACTCTCTGTCAGTGCACAAAAAGGGCCTCGCAGTATTTTGTGATTCACAGACCTGTCTAATCTGCCACTCCACGATGACTCTGAGTACATGAAAATCCTCACTCACCCATCTGCTATGAGAACATGTGTGTTGAGGGTTAGATAGGTGAAACATCTCATATCTGTCAGCAATGCCTGCAAAGTGAGGAGGGAGGACTTTGTGAGTGATTCACACAGTTTCTGGCTCAAGTAATGTTAAGCTTCCAATGTCTGCAAGCAAGTCTCTGCTGCTGTAAAAAAGTGCAGAAGCAGGTAAGAAGAGAGAGCAAGAAATGCACATGGAACAGATCCTGAGTTTTGTCATGTCAAAACAAGAGCTGACATAATCCAGCAATAAGCACTGTTAACCTGATCATGAGTCACCTGTAAGTGGAGCATCTCCATTTCACAGCGTACAACCTTCTGCAAAATGAGACTGTCCCAACGCTGGGCATAGATGAACAAAAAACAACAGAAGAGTCTTTTGCCAGCAATTTCAAAAGCAGCCCCAATCAAACCCTCCCAGGGAGGAGTTTTCCACATTTATTATCTGGCTTATCAACGCTGTCTTAAGCAGAACCTAGATGTAGGCTTTGTGAGTGCCAGAGCACATGAACAATGGTTGAAGCAGGGAGGGCGATGATAAAAAGAGAGTGGAAAGCACATGTTTCAAGTTCTACCTTTTCAAGCAAGTGTTGGGGCCGGGAAGCTGAGCTTGGGCTGAGTGCCAGCATTCCCTGCAATTTAATCCTAGCCCTTGGAGGAACAAGCTGTTATCCTTGCTCCATGCCAGTGTCTCCCCCTTATCTCACATTCGAAATTCTTTAACCACTTCAAAACAAAATATCTCCAAGGAACACTTCAGAAAATGTGTTTTCTTTTGTCTCTTGAAAACACTGATGAGAAAAAAAGCTCTTTTGTGTAAGAAGCCTTTCAAAGTCTGGGCTCTAAGTGCTCTCTTCTGTTCATTCACTTTCCCTGAAGTCTCACCCTGGTGTAAGACAAATAGTCTTTTCCACATGGAAGGCTGAAAACCTGAGACATTGAAGAGGGAAAGCATAGGCAATGGGCAGAGCATCAGGCATATAGAAAAACATTAAAACAAGACCAAGGGGCTAAGGAAGGCCCACAAATGTGCCTGACTGGAGCCAAGACACACCTTAACACCACTTTCTTAAGGCTTGCAACCAGCATCTTGGGTGATGAGATGGCTGCTGGCTTTCCAGGATGATGTTGCGTCCTTTCCAGCTGTTATGGAGGCATTCATCTTGTCTGGCTCACAGTGCAAAGGGATTCTACTGAGCTAAAACACTGGGGGTTTGTGTGCATGAGCACTCAGAAAACCTCAAGGAGGAGAGTGATGAGGGAATTGGGAAGCCCCAGAGGCTCATGGAGTAAAAGGTGGATGAGCTTCAGGAGGAGTTCAGGGCTGCCTCTCAGTTGTTTTCTTACGTCTTCTTGAAAAAGTAGTGTGGATTTTACTCCACAGCATCAGTGGGAGCCTTTTCTTGGCCTTCAGGGTGAGGATGTGTCAACATCCAAACAACTTTGCACTCAGCCTGCTGCAAACACAGCCCTTAGAAGGATAATATGAACAAAGAGAGGGTTAATCCACTGCTGCAAACTTATTACATGCCATACAGATGACATAAGGCACAAAACTGATAAAGCAAATATTGCCAGTGACAGCAGATAGCCATAACACAACCTGGCCAGTTCTTTGGACAAGGAACAGTGTACTGCAAGAAGACTTTGCTTTGGCTGCCTGTTCTCTAAGACAGTCATGCCCAAACTACCAGAACTTTACTCTAACCAAGGGGCTGTAGGTACAGAAGAGCATGGTTTGTGACCCTCCTAGGATGCTTGAAGCTCTGTAGTTTATCTGCCTTCAGTACCTTCATGAGTGCTCTCACCCTGCCTAACTGTGTGTATGTTCTCTTGGTGTCCTGCTCTGTCACCTTCAGGACAACATGGATGACCAACAGTGAATTCTTGTCTGTACAATTTCTCAGCAAATTTTTTTTAACCATGCTTTCTTTTAAGATGTTTGAAAATAACAACTCACCTGAAATCTGGTCCTTTGTAACCATATGGTCCCTTGTGGCTTCAATCAGCATTCCTGTGGGCTCCTTGGCTTCCAGATTTCTCTCTCCTTATCTGATTTTTCCTACCTATGGCAATAATAAGGGGTTCCTACTCAGAGACACCACTGAAGAATGTCAAAAATTCTGCTATCTTTAAGATAATCAAAGAAGTTATGATGCTTTAAAAGTTGGTATATTTTAAATAAAAAAGACAATTTTTTTCAGAAATTGTTAGGTGAGGTGTCCTGCTTGTGTTTCTTGTTGAAGTTTTGAACAGATTTGCCAAATCATCCCATATGGGATTCATCCTCAGTGCATTATGGAAGACTGTATCTGGTTCATATGATTGGAAAGGTGTGTTTGATGCTGGTTCAGAGAACTGTGAGAACAATTTGGAGACTGCAACTGCATTGTTATCACAATGACTTTATCAAAAAAGAAAAAAACCCTCAAATTTCTGTCCTATGGTAAAATCTTATGTTGGATTTATAAGAGACCTAAAAGATTCAGGAGCTGAAAAAGTCATAATTCAGAATACAAGGTCTTTATCTGGAACGGCAAAGTTGCTGAAGTTTAATAACATGATCTTTTGAGACTCAATTCTCTCCTCTTTTAGGTTTTTGTTGTTGTTGTTTTGCATTACTTTTTCCCCCTCTAATGATTTTAAAGCCATGGATTCACACCCTGTGAGCAGCCCCTATTGTGCTCTGGCAGAGAAGGGCTTATCTCTCCGAAGTAGGCGTCACGGTGACTGTTTACGAACAAACCACACAAAACTTGGCTAAATCTTAATGGGCCTATTTACGCAGTATCAAGGGTGAAGTAGACTTGGACCCCACAGCAGTTCAAATTACATGGCTTTAAGTGAATTTAGAGCTTGTCAAAGGAGCTAGTTTGACAACCCAGGAGACTAAAATCCTGTTTACCTCCTGAACAGATATCACATGGACCACTCACAAGTCTCCCTCTGTCCTAATCCGCAAAGGATAGGAGCTGTTACGGCTCCCAGCTACCCAGCCTGGCTCTGAACCTCAGCCTGCAACAACCTGGGCTTTTAGCTCTGGAGGCACCTGGTTCAATCCCAGTGTGTCAGCCAAGACAGGGGCATAATAAACTTCCCTAACATGTTCCAGTCCTACCCCAGAGAGCTCCTTTTGAGGGCTGAACAACACTATTCTGTATCCAGCAAGTCAGATACTGCTACGACACCAGTATGGAGAAGAAGCGTGAAAAAAACCCAACAGCTCAGGGTTAAGATCACAATGGACAGAAAGAAATAGAAAAGGGAATGAAAGAAAGAAAAATTGAAATTAAATAGCAGGAAATGCTGGATTTCCTTATACTTTCCAAAACAAAGTTACAAAGGCAGCTGCACTCAGTAGAGCTTTCTGTTATTAGATTTGGGAGATCTCTGCAACTTCATTTTCATTTCCAGCAAAAGCAAACTTTCAAGATCCCTTCAGTGATGGACTAGCCTCCTCACACCCCACCCCTTTTATGAAAACGTATAAAGACCTTTTTACCCCAGAGTTTGGTTGTTCTGGAAAGGGACTAACTAGATCTGTGTTGGCTGAGAAAGGTAGAAAATTACTGGCCATGTCTTCTGTTCAGAGGCAGAGGATATTTTTTTGGCCATTCAGGCTAGAACCAGGATGGCTGCTAGGAAAAATATCTGCTGAGGTGGATATAAGGCAGAATGGTATGCAGGGAGCTGACAGCTACCTGGGTTAGTAGGTATCTAGCTATCCACAAAACAGACAACACCCAGACAGGAGCCCTACATTTTACCACTTTATTGCTGATGTTCACGTCCAGCTGAGTTGTTAGATGAGTGGAAGGATGCTTGCAGGTTTCTCCAGGATTTGGGTTGGATACCTAGGGAAACCTGCTGCATCATATGGTTTCCAAGATGCCATTGCTTGTGCAAGTCCAGTTGTAGCTCTTTATTGGCTGTTGAATGGTGGGGTGAGACCTTCATAAGGTCTGTCTGCAGCTCCCTTATGTTGAACAGTTGGTGTTGCACTCCCTAATGAGATGTGGCTAGAAGCTGTCTCAAATGGGGGGAAGTGTTTCTTTGTTTTGGCACTTCATTTTAGTTCACAAGCAGCCAATGGAATTTTCCTCTGGCTTTTCAAAAGATCCAAATTCACCTTTGGTCAGAAATGAAACATGGAAAATTTCAGCAAAGGTGGTTGAATTTTTTTGGAAGTTCCAAGCTTATTAAAGAACAAAAATGTATGGAGATGGTTGGTAAATCAGAGCATGCAAATGCAGGTGGGGGAAACGTGCTTTGTCTCCATTGATTTGAGGAGGCAGATTCATAGTGATAAAAGTGCAGGGGTCTTCACTGATAGCACAAGGGTGATGATCACTTTGTGCAAGTCTGGGAGAGCAGATAATTCAGTGGTTTCAGTTTGTAAAAGCCGGACAGAGAAAAATTCTGTCCACTCTGAGCATCAGCCAGTTTCTATTTGCTCACTGTAGTGGTGATTTCACAGCTGTCAGTGGAGCTTCACCAACATAAGGAGAAGCAAACACAACATGCTGAGACAGAACTGTGCACTGAACCAAGCCCTATTTATTCCTATGGCAAGAATAAGCATGAAGACTGGAATATTTTCACTTCCTTCTCCCCATCCCACTTGAGTTTCTTCTTTGGGACTTTTTTTTGTTTTGCCTGTATTTGAACTGCAAATAAGAAGAGAAAAAAATGAACTTACAGGAAAGTAATGCAAAGCAAAGAAAAAGCACCTCTAACGTATTTCATTGCACAGGTGTGATTCTGTTCTCACAGAGTAAATCTGGAGTAACTCTACTCAGCTGAATGGATTCATTCTGGAAAGTCAAAAGTGAGTCTAGTCCTGTATGTTTTGTTTTGCTGGGAAGCAGTAGTAGAGCTGTGGAGCAAGCATTATACTGATTTGTTTAATGAAAACCCTCTTTCTTACACAGTAATCATGGGCACCTCACACTTTTAATTGCTTTTAAAATGCAGAGTATTGCTGCTCTGCAGCAGTAATTTTATATCTTGGCTCCATTTGGCCTTGATTGCATCAGTAGCAGCTAAGAAGTGAGTGCTGAATAGCGTTTCAATGTTTGGTAAAATAATTACTGCTCTGGCTCAACATTTCAATTAATCCTTTCAGTGCTGCTGGAAAATGCTTGTGCCTGTGAGTCCTACCCACATATTCAGTGTAAGGGTCCTTCCCATTCCTTCTCAGATAGTTTTGCACAGAGTGCCTCATGCAGCTGAGATAGAGAATGAGTAAAGAAATGAAGAAGACAAAAATGTTATTTGGTAAGTGTGGAAAAGAGAGATAAAGACATGTTTGTAGATGTGACCTGAAAGTGTGGAATAGATGCTACTTTACATTACATGACAGAGAAAAGGCAGATAGAAGTGTCCTTTTAAAGACCTGGAAGTTCCCCACCTGGACTCAGGATGGATTTCACAGGCTTGCCATTGGTCTTGAATTTCCACAAAACTGCTTCCATTTCCTCACCCTGGGGCTCCTCGATTGTCACAGTCTGGTGGGACAGGGGGTGAGGTGTGAAGACAGGCTTTGAATGTGAAGGCTGTTCAGCCTGAAGAAGAGATGGAACTGCAGTGATAACACTAGGAATAATGGGAACAAATTGAAAGCAGGGAAATTTAGGTTAGATATTAGGGAGAAATTCTTTACTATGAGGGTGATGAGGCACTGGCACAGGCTGCCAAAAGAAACAGTGGACGCCCCATCCATGAAAGTGTTTAAAGCCAAGTTGGATGGGGCTCTGAGCAACCTGGTCTAGTGAAATGTGTCCCTGCCCATGAGAGGGGATTTGGAACTAGATGGTCTTTAAAGATCCCTTCCATTACAAACCATTCTATGATTCTGTTATTCTAGACCCACAGTCTACTGACTGGTGTGCAAGAAATACAAAATCAAAGCCCCTAAATCCTTGGTCCCAGATAGTGGATGATAGTGCACATAGGGCTTGAGCCATGCAAGGGGCACCACACAAGAGTGTTAGTGCCAAAATGCTCTCAAATGGACTTGGGTCATGCGCACCTATCGCTTTCCTTGGCATTGAGGTCCTCCTCTGAGTACTGCTTTCCTTCTTTCTTGGCCGGGGCAGGCCTCACATTGTACTGGGGCTTTTGCAAATGCTGATGCTTTCCCAGCATGAGACCTGCAAGGCAACAAGGCTCTTATCTTTGAGACAGCAAGAAATCCCCACCACTGTAGAAAGCTTGAAACTGAGAACTATGAGGCTCAGCTTTGAGCAAAAAAATTCCGAAGACTAATTACAATTTTTTTTTGAGTATCGTAATTTTTAATCCACTAATTTTTAGTCTTGGCTCACTCTTCTGTTCTGAGGATTAGTCATATTACATAAATGAACTTATCCAGTAATAATTAACTCCAAGATAATTAACACAATGGAGCATAGGAACTAAACTCTTTCAGTGAAATTAACAGCAGTGATGCAGCACTGAGCCCCATGTCTGTTTGAAGCGAAGGTAAAGTGGTGGAAATAACCTTGGGATTTTATTATGCCTGTGTTTGTGACCTTTTTGGAGAATACTTGCTCTGGAGAAGCATGAACATATGAAAGTTCACAGAGAAAAGTGACATTTGACTAATTCGTTTTTTGCAACTGGTCTGAAATGAATTTGAGAAGAAATTAGGGGGAATAAAGAGTAGCCTGTAAAATATAAGACTTTGATCAGAAACAGAACAACTTTGAAGGCATTTAAGATAGTTGCTCTGCTTGTTTAAGCTCCACGTGTAGTTTTTGGAAACAGTCCCTTGTCCCAGGACAGCTAGTCCCATCTCAGATGGGAGAGGTGATGCCAGGACAGAGTGTCCCTGTGGACACTCCATTTTCTTGCTCATTAATGAAGAATTCTGAATTGGAAAGATAACAATTTTGCCAGAAAAAGGTGTGTCTCTGACATTATGGTTCTCACTGCAACACAGCAAGACCAATTTGGCTGCAGAATCCCTGTGTGACTTGGTACTAAGAGTCTGACACCATTAACTTTGGGTAGCCATGGATAAGGTGGAGGAAGAGAGTCCTCCTCTTCCCAAAGCTGCTGCAAGGATCAATTCATTGCCCCAGAGATGTAAATAGGCAACAGCCATGCATAAGGATCACCCTACAGACTATCTCACCTTGAAGAATGAATATTTGTAACAAACAGACCATAAGCCACCCTTGGGTTGAAGCATGTTCTCCTGAAGCATTTGCTGATTTTAAAGGGAGAACAAAGTCAAAACAGCAGAGCATTCCGAGTTGATTTTGTTTATTTTTATTTTAATATTGGAGAAGCATCCTTCTAAATTTTCTGAGTCAATTATTTTCTGTGAACTGTTCTCTCAGCTAGTCCCAGTACAAGGCAACTTTCATATTGCGTTCACAAGAGCGCCAGCCTTGTTCGGAGCCTGTCAGCACAAGGGATTTCTGTTTGTGAACAAAAGTCTTTACACATTCTGGCTCCGAACGTGTGCGCTGTCCTTTCAAAGCCAAAAAGACTCTCTCCCCGTGCCAGTTTGTGTTTCCAAAGTTGCTCTGTGTCCTCTTGTCATCAGCCAAGCTGTGCTGTGCTACTGAACTACGTTTTTGGAATTACAAGGACAGCTCGTGTAGAGGGGGATTGAGGACAAACTCCATAAGCTCTGGGCCAAATATGTCCCAGGCGGTACATGCCCATGTCCACAAGGAGGGTGCTGCTGGGAGCAGATGCAGAAGGATCTCGCTTATGTGGGGTTTGAGGTGCTGATGTGCTTCCCTGCTTCTGTCACACAGTTTTGGGTTTATTTTGGTGGAAATAAGAGCAGGAATTAGGTTGGCTGCTGCCCAGAAACCTTCCTTAAGTCTCTGTGGATGCTTCTCCCTGGGAAGTCACAGCTCTGTTTCCAAAGGAGCTGGGAACTCTGGCACGTAATTTCTCAGAGACACAGAGACGTGAAGTCGCCTGTGGTTAGAGACACAAGCAAGGCCTCACATGTTTGATGCATCGATGAGGTGACAGCATTCACTGACTTCTGGATGAGGCTCACCAAGGCAGAGGAGCAGCAGACCTCACACTGGCACTGGCCACACTGGTGCCCATTGGGGAGATATCTTTGGTGATTTGCATCAGTGTTGAACTGACTAATAATTTAGTATTTCACAGAAAGTTAGATGTGTTGGTATAAAACATCTCACTGGTAGGATGACCACAATTACTGTGTTTTTTTATGGAAGGAATGCTGCAGATTTCCAGCAGCAGTCAACCTATTCCTGAATGATCACATTTGAAATCTCTCTCTTGAGTATTATTTCCTATAAGGGATACGGATTCCAATTTGTTTCATAACCCAGTGTCCTTAAAAATTCTGCCCTCTCTGGAGGTCTGAGCATAGGGGAAGCTTGTGAGGTATGACATATATGAGATTTAAGTAGGAAAATACCAGAAACAGTTCTAAAAATACTTGGTACCAAGAAGCCTTAGCAAAATTGCAAAAGGGCATTGAATGTCAGGACAGTGTAACACATATTTTTTTCACCATCAATTTTTTATTAGATAATTAACAAAGAGTTGTACAGTGTTACTGCTGTTCTGTCCTCTATCTCACATATATGCCCACAATCTCTGCTGATATAGAGGTGTTAACCTCAGACTGAAATTAGCATAGGCAGTGACATGAAGATGAACTAAATTAATTTTACACATTATGTGTTTTGCACATACAGACATGAGAAAGGTTCCTAGAATGCCTCAAAATTTTTTTCTTCCTCGTGAACACTGTTTTAGAGCTTACCAATGCAGTGAAGATATAGAATTAATGAATCATCTCATTTATTCCCTCTGTTCTTCCTATAAAGTCTCAGAAACAGTGGGCTTCACTGTAGAAATTGATAGCATTTTAAGGTAAGCATAATCTCTGCAATTTAAAGCATTGCTTACAACAAAATGTTACAAGATGTAAGGAGCTTCTGGATTTTCCCCATGGAGATATTTTGGAGGTGGCAAAAAGTATCATTCCTCCTACAGCCTAGAAAAGGACAGGCCAGGTCTTATATATTTCTAAAGAGGATACTTTAAAAGAAAAAAGGGATTTATAATGTACCAGCAACTTGGTGAAGAAGAAACACTTGTCTATGACTCTACCATCACAAGTGCCAGTCTGACCATGTTACTTCAAAACCTGAAGATCTCTGAAAAATGGTTAAAATTCCTTTTTTTTCCTGCCCAGTGTACATTTTTTGAGGGAATTATTAAGCATGCCCATAGGAAAGAAGGTAAAAGGGAACACTAGCAAAGTGAAACAGTCTTGCAGAAAATATTGTACCTGACTGTTATGCTGCGAAACGTGAGACCAGGTCAGGTGAAGAACTCTGTGATGTCTACTGACTGAAATCTTCTTGGTCTCTTACTGAACCAGGGAAGGAATGTGGGACGGCTGGTTCAAGTCCCTGCTCCTCCACAAAGTATCTGTATGGCCCTGGGCAAATTCCTTCATTGCTCTGTGCCATGGCTGTTCATCTATGAGTGGAATCAAAAATACACTTACAACCTCTCTGCACATGAGGGAATAACTACGCTGTATTCTGAGGTACTTATATAGAAGAGGATAATGAATTTATTGGTTTTAGCCTTATACCCAAGACCAGGAAGATATTTTTTCACGACAACACAAATCGTATTTTTGAGACTATTTAGCAAATAAGCTCACTAATTTCTAACAAAGTGAGAGGTTGAATTCCCTAAATCAATATGAAATGACAATGATTAGAATCATTGCCTACACAAAGAAAAAGGACTTTTGACATTCTGGTCTACTGGAAGGTGTCCCTGCCCATGGCAGGGGAGTTGGAACTCTATGGTTTTTAAGGTCCTTTCCAACTCAAACTATTTGAGGATACTATGATTCTTTAAAATCCCATCATTGCTTGATGTGAAACTGGTATAAGACTGGTGATTCTGCACCCTCAGTGCCAATTCCTGCTGGAAGAGGAGAGCTTACTGTGTATGGAGGCACCAGAAGGTGCTCAACAGGAGGAAAGTCCTCTGAGGTACGATGCCAGCCCCAATTCACAAAACTACTAGTACTGATGTGTTTCTTCCTGCACCATAAGGAACTTCTTAGCTTTAGAAATATAAGCAAGAAAGGTTTCCCATCTTGGCTGTTTGACTTGTGGTTCAGGTACCAATTCAAATTCTTTATTCAGCTCAAGTCCTCCCATCCCCACTGACTTCTCTCCCATGCAGTGGGAAAGTATCTCAGCCTCCTTCCATGAAGTTGGAAAGTTAACAAGTTTTCTTTCCATGCTTCATGTTCTGAAAAAAAAGATTATTTTTTAATAATCTATAGCAGTTGCTCTTAATGCTCTTGCCACATTGTCTTGTTTCTTGAACAATCTGTCAAGAGAAGTTTTGAGGCTATCTTATAATGACAGCTCAGAATTCTCCTCCAAAAGAAATAATTTCCTTCCTGAGCATGAAAAGTGGGGAAAACCATCCAGAATGACATCAGAAACAACTGTGAAAATAATAAAAAGCTGCTGGATTCTGTGAATTGTAATGATAAAGTGTTAATCCATGAGATGGAGAGTTTGTCCACTCTATTATCAGGGCTACGTATTTAATGATGAGGATGTAAACATCCAGGCTTTCCTGCTGGATTTCTTTTCAGAACCTCTGATTACAGGACTGCCCCAGCCCATTCAGGACCCATATTTGTGTGCCCTACTGTTAGGTGAGTACAGGACCACTTTGGTGGGCAATAACTAGATGGCCATCCTAGCTGGCATTGATATCCCCACACAGGCCATAGCCTTCCTGCTGATGCCCATCCTTACTCTGCTCCCAAAGGAGCTTGGCAAGTATGAAGGCCATCAAAGTGCCAGTGTCCATTGGTGAAGTCAGTCCTGACCCAAAAGCTTTTGTTGCAAAAACAGTCCCGAAGACAAAAGGGGACCTTTAGCAGTTCTCTAATGTCAAAGCTTTTCCCCTTCAAAAAAAAAAAAAAAAGGAAGCAAAAAATAAGAGCTGGGGGAAAAAAATCTTAAAAAACCCACAATATGTCTGGTTATAAGCAGAGAGACCAGAGGTGGAAAAGTCTTTCAGAAAAGTGAGGAAGAGAATAAGTTTGAAAAATGAAAAAGTGCTGTGCTGAAGTGTGACATTTCAACATTAATGCCACTGCCTCTAATGAATTTTGTCATCTCTAAGAATTCAGCAAGAGGTTAAAGATACCCACATGAATTATAATAATGTAGCTACATGCAAGTAGTTGTTTTTTATTATATATTCACCTGAATTTAATAGTCTCCTCTTCTGCAATCATCCAGTGCACTGTTCTCTAGGGGAATATTTACATTTTGCCTTTGAATGTACAGGAATTTGGTGGAGGGTTATTTCATTATTATTTCAAAGTGAATTTAAAATCCCCCATTTCACTGTGAAACACCAGATTTCCTATGTCCTCCAGCCACTGTGAGGTCCACAGCCATTCTGGAGTGATAATGATCTCCAGGGACATTATAAACAGTGGTACTTTTCAGAATAACCTCTTTTTCTGGTACCAGATTCTTCTTTGAAGAGCAAACTGTTAATTCAGGAGTTTATTTCCCAGAAATCACACTTATAAAGGAGTCTGCTTCTTTCTATCACTTACAAAGCAAGGGGTTTTAAACTGAGGTGCAGGAAAATAAAAACCAAATTAGGTGTATGGATGAACTAACACAACAAGGGATTCTACATTTTGGATTCTATAGCTAATGTCCTCTTAATCATGAACTGCTAACCCTCATGAGGTGCTTGGAATTCACTCATGCTTGGTGAAGATAAAACACAGCAACAAAGGAAGGTGCCCCCACAGCAGTAGCACTCAGATTCTGGAGAGCTAGATTCAGTTACCTGAACTGCCCTAAAATGACCTTGATAGGACAGTGTGACCAAGCCCACCTCAATGTTTAAGGTGTTTAAATTCTTTCCCGAAATCTCTGCTGTGGTCAGAGGTCTGTGATCTCATGTGTCATCACTGTAGGCTGCTTCCAGATATATGACTTAACTCCCATTTTTCTCAGGAAAATGGAAATAGCAGACACTCCCTTTTAGGCAATTAAAAAAAATTCCATCTTGACAACCTGAATAAATAGTGATATCCATAGTTAGTGATAGCTAATCTTATTCTACTGTGGCCTATAGTGCAAATCAGCCAGTACGCTGTGAGAAAGGAAGCAAGGTAATGGGAAATGGAAATATGATAAATTCTTTTCTCAGCAGTTGCATGGAAATCAATCCTTGTGGCTCTCAGAGAAGCAAGTGGATACCGTTCTTGATGCTGCAATGTAAAGTAACATCCCAGACACTTCCAGAACATCCCCGCCCCCATTGCTCAGAGCCAGCTGTTCAAAGTTTTTATCTCATGAGTTTTAAGTCTCACAATATTCTGGTGAGAAAATAAAATAGCATAGATACCTCCAACAGAGCAAAAAACACCAGAGACCTGACTTCTCCAGAGGAAATTAAAGCCTATGTACTGTCCAGGTGTCCCTGAAGGAACCTTTGCACAAAATTCAGATTTCTGCCAGTTGTCTGTTGCCTGTCCTTGAAGTGACTTTGACTATCTCAATTCCTCCTTTAGTATGTAGGAAAAAGTTTTTGCAGGGATCTAATCCAAAGGTAACTTTTGACTTATTATTAATCAAATGCCTCTTATTAGATCTATTAGTCTTTTACTAATTTTTTTAGACTTCCTTACATTTTCTGAGAAAATGGCTTTCACTTTGAGTTTGCAGAACCACGAACATTTGCAGAATATTTATACTAGAGACTGTGAAACCAGTTCACAAAAGGGGATATTCTGTTTGCCTGAAATTTGCACTCAGTGGAAATGACATGGTACAAATCAAGTTATTTAGTTACCAGTGAAACAATCTTTCTAATAAATTGTGAGAATTTAGCTGGAAGATAAATAAGTTATTATTTTCTTTCTGATAAGATGATAATTGGAATCCTTTCTACATATCATATGGCATTTTTTATGAGCCATGAGAGGAACAATTTATTTCACTTCGTATCTTGGAAATATTGCACATTTTGTTTTTAAATAGCGTATTCTTTATTGACATTGTACAGAATTTTTGGACCCTATTAATGTGCTGTTGAGTTCTTTTCTCATTTTCACTGTTGTATACTGAAGCTGAACTGAGAGCAAAGTGTTCATTTAGGTTGGAAATAAAGAAAAGCAAGTTTCTCCAGATATATGAATGACTACTTTTCTGCTAGAGGTAAAAATAGCAGAATAACTGAGTGCTGTGTGGTACTTTTCCCTTATTTGTGGAACTAAACTAGTTCTAGTGATTTGTGAGACTCACATTTTGTCCCAAATTCCAGAAATTAGTTGTTCTAACACCATTTCTAATCTCTCTGGAAGGCACATAAAAGCCTCAATAGAGCAAACTCAAGACTTTGGGAAAGGTTTGAACATGTATTCAGGAATTTAGTACTTGACCTAAGCCTAAAATATGAAGGCAGTGAGTGCTCTTCTCATTGATACAGGTCAGTTAAAGAGTACAGCTCTGAAATCCCAGGGTTCAGTCATTGATTTTCCTAATAACTTCATTTTTGTTATTCTTTATGTCTTGCCAGAACCACAGCAGATGAAGAAAGTAAAATGTCATCATCCTAGCAATTCAGTGAATACAATTTCTCCATTTATCAAGTACCAGATAACTGACACCAAGGCAAACAAACAGGCAAATATGAGTGTGTTGCTTTATCTCTCAGCTCCCTCCTTACACATCTCCCCAGGGTATAAAACTTATGAATGCTGAAGTGTTCTTACAAGGTTTTCTTTTTAGCTCGATTAATAGCTCTTTAGAGGTCTCCTTCACCGCAGGCTTCTCTGGACACCAATGTTTTGTTGAACTTGTACACCCTTCCTCTGAAACGGAGGTTACTTGATAACCATTCACAACACTCAGTGCATTGATGAACTAGAGTGCAGAGCACCAGTCACAGATTTCTGGAAGAGTATTCTCAGCCAAATCATGAACAAACTCCTGATCCATCAGCCTTTAATAGTTTCACTTAAAATTCATCCAAGATTGTGAAATGCTGCATCAAAACTCATGGTTCTGGGCAGAGCCTGGCGCCATGGTGGTGTTGAACTGTGTCACAGGTAAGGTTTGTTTTTTCATGCAGCCAGTCCACCCTGAAGCAGAAATGACAGACGTGTACTGAGGGTGGCTACCTTGAATTTCTACATCAACAGAAATGTTGATGCACAGATCCTCTGGGCAGGAGTTTCTTCTTGAGATACCAAGTGGTTCTTATGTTCAAAGGTGCAGCTTTAAAGCCTTTCTTCTCAGGCCCTTTTCTTACAAGTGCTTCTCTCTTGTGACTCATTTCCACCTCCCCCGATGACATTTGTTGTTCTACAGAAGTACATGCTTAGTATTTGGGGGGAGGTAGGGGGGGTGTGCCTGTTTTGCTGAAATCTGCTGTGTTTTAAAACAGTGTCCTTAAAAAGACCAAGAGTGAAGTTACTTCTAAACCACAGACTGTACAAACAAGTGTAAAACAAGAGCCAAAAGGATGACCAGAGGTGGCATGTGAGTGAGCATTAATGTGGGGGTTTTTTTGCCAACCTCTTTAATTTCATTACAAGAGTCCTTTAAAGAAACTTTAGCTTTGTTTTAGTGTGCAGAAAGTAAAGTAGCGATCATGGAGAGCCAAACCCTGGGAACACTACTGAAGTTGGAAATCTACTGAACTGGATGGAAGAGTTTCTCCAGAAATAAGGAAGCTGATGACATAGAGAGATGGGGAATGATCTTCTGTATGTGTCCAGGCCTGATAGAAAAAGAACACACTTAAAGTGCAAAGATCGAAGTTGAACTGTCACTTCCTCAGCCTTGGTGAAGCCTGTCACCCAACAAGGCAACAGTGGCCCCATTGCTTGAGCACCAAATTATTGCTGTCACCATCGCCCTCACTGCAGCTATCTCATTCCAGAGCAGTAAAGTGAAGCGTTTCAGTACCAACAAAGCAGCTAAAATGTTCCTTTATACTGGATATGGGAGAATACTGAGTTTAAAGAGTTATTGCCTGTTTTGCCTGAAGGGAGGCCAGTGAATTCACAGCTACAGACTTGCACCAAACTGCACCAAGCTTGTTCTGCCACTTTCAAGAAATTCCTGACCTTTTTCTCTCATCTCCATTCTTCCATATTTGCCTTGCTCCATTTCAACCTCTGGAAGCTCTTCCCTTTTTTTCTCACTCAACTATCTCTGACTGCCTGTAATTTTAACTCTTGAACTGACCACTCAACCATATTCTTATTAGTTCAGCCCTACCATCATTACAAGTAAGTCACCTGCAGACTTGGACCGCACAGCAGTTTGTACCTCACCTCTTAAACAAAACCACAAACACAAAAATATGGCATTGTTCTCGGGGGGGGGGGGGGGAAAGAAAAAAAGGCTCTTTTACTCTGCTTTGGAGTAAACTTAAACTGAACAGGCACTTGTAGTTGGAAATGTTCTCCAGCAAAGTGATGCACTCTCAGACCACACCAGGTCCCTGAACCAAGACCTAGGAATGGGGTCTCTGGATTGGAAACCCACAGCAGATGGCAATGCCTGACTTACCCTACTGCCACTGAGCTGGAGAGCCTTGAGGACCATGAGAACACAGGAATAGGTCTCTGTTTTGGCAATCATTGGTTGCGTTGGCTCCTTCAGGCAGTTGGTAGTTAAGGTGTAATGAGAGAACAGCTTGTCACATGGCAGTACCAGAGCTGGGAAGAACAAACACTCCACAGAGGATTAAAGTCTCCTTTGACTGCCTTTTTTTTTTCCTGGAGAAAATTGCTCACAGGCACAGGAAGGCTCATGGCAGCAGACCCTGACATGGCATCTGGGCCAATCCCTTAAACACCCCTCAGACCTTCCTTGTGCCTTCCATTCAGGGAAAAGAAACTTCTTTAGACTTACCTAGCAGTGAGCCAATACAATGGAGGTCATAAATGCACAGAAATATTACAAGAGCTTCTTTAAACATGCAAACTGCTTTCAATAATTCAATAAATAGCTGCAGTATTATCTCTGCATAAAGGAATTATTTTTAAAGTTAGTAATGGCATATGCAAGGAATTAATGCAGGTACTAAAGTAGTTTATTTACAGAAGTGAAACTGCCAATTCTAAAATGAGCACTGCTATATAGATTGTGAAAAATGTCTGTTGTGAGAAGGAAGCACAAAATTGCATCCTGAAAATGAGAAGCACTCTGAAGGAGAAATTTGTGGTAAGGTAAACTGGAACTTTTCTTCAGCAAAGCACTTAAAATGAAACTGCTCCTTTCTCCTTATTCTTCCCAAGCTGCTGACACACATAAAAATGTGTGTTTGACCAGCAGCTTATTTGGAATATTTCTCCTTCTGTAACAACTATGTGTTATTTCTCTAAACAATATGCCACTTAATACCAACAGAAGTCTCCTTAGCAGATAGGACATACGTGCAAGGGTTCGACCTGTGTCAGAGTTTGGATCTAGGAAGAAAACCCTGCTAGACTCAAGTATTTACTTATTTAGTGATTCTTTCCAAGTCATATTTTTAAGCTGTAGGGGAAACAATCCTGAAGAGTAAACCGAGTGCCTAGGAAGCTGAGGTACAGAAGCTTGCTGTGACTGAGTTACTAGTGCTCTCTTCAAACAGTGGCCCCACTGAAGAATTGAACTTAAGTGTCTTGGCACAGTAAAGCCTATGTGTTGTCTTTGGGAAGCATTTTCAGCTTAATAGGGACGAAGTTGCCTTTATGCCTGATGCAGCAGCACATTTCATTTCACAAATTTCCTTATCCACCCATTTAAGCAATTAACTTGGAATGAATGAGATGCCAGATGAATATTACTGCCTCAAGAATCAATAGCTGGTTCTGAGGTGGCTCTGGAGAAAAGAGGGGTCTATATTAGCCAGCGGAGCATTTTGATGTCTTGCCAAAGCTGCACCCCCTCAGCAGTTACCTCAAAAGCACTGTGCCCATGCCTCTGGGTGTTCCATTTCAGCAGCAATTTGTGCCCTCTTGTTATCCTCCTGCTCTGGCTTATGGGAGCAGAATGGTGACCTTTTGGGACGAGAGAGCACAACAGAGGCTTTGCAAGTTCTGTGCCTTGCTCCCTGTCTGGGGACAGGAGGCCCCAGGGACATGCAGTGTGCACTTCAGGCATGGGCAGGTAGTGTGAGTAAAGATGGTGTTAATTATTCCCAGTGCCACCATACAGTTTACAAGTTTTAGTAGCAACTTCTTAGCTGGTAAAGTTGACCCATATGTAGTAAGCAAGTCGCTTTGCTACTTCCCACAACTATTGTGAAAAGAAAAGAGATGAAAAGTCCATTGTGGGTAGATAGAAACCTGCTGTCCCCTTGGATAACACAGGTGCACTTACAGGTGACTTATTCAGCTCCTTGTCCTCATATGGATCAACTTCTGGTTCGATGAGCTGCCCCCTCAAGAGAGGTGAACAGTGGTCCCTCTCTCTGGTGCCTTCTAGCAATAGTGATGGGCAGAACTGAATAAGGAATGATGTTTTGATGCTGACAGCTCTCTAATAAGGGGACAGCAGGTTTCTATCTACCCACAGTGGACTTTTCATCTCTTTTCTTTTCACAATAGTTGTGGGAAGTAGCAAAGTGACTTGCTTACTACATATGGGTCAACTTTACCAGCTAAGAAGTTGCTACTAAAACTTGTAAACTGTATGGTGGCACTGGGAATAATTAACACCATCTTTACTCACATTACCTGCCCATGCCTGAAGTGCACACTGCATGTCCCTGGGGCCTCCTGTCCCCAGACAGGGAGCAAGGCACAGAACTTGCAAAGCCTCTGTTGTGCTCTCTTGTCCCAAAAGGTCACCATTCTGCTCCCATAAGCCAGAGCAGGAGGATAATAGGAGGCCACAAATTGCTGCTGAAATGGAAAATAAATGTAGAAAATTGTTGGACCTGATAAAACAGTTCTTAGGCACAGAGGTGGAAACTCTTCTGGATTATCCTTCACCTAAAAGATATCTTCATGGATAATTATTTTCCATTTGTGGGATATTTACTTCTGGAGATGTCCGACTTGGAAAGATGAGATTAGGTTAAAAATGAGGCACATGGAACAAGGGGCTTCACTCCAAAGCACTGTTCCCACCCAGGCAGTAAGGGGCACATTGCAAGGAGATTACTCACCAGCTGAGTATTTGTCAGCTGAGTAGTTAAAGCCATGAGATGCTGTGACAGAACAGTGAACCTCCCCACGCAACCTGTTGAGGTTATTTTCAGCACAGGTCAGCACTTTCAGGCTGAAGTTTGGAATGTGAGTTGTTACACTGTTCTTGCAAGACATTTACTCCCCCACCTCAGGAAGTAAGTACTTATTGCTGTGGTTATGTGGTCTGCATGAGGAAAGCCTCACACACAGGAGAAGGGATCCTGTGAGCTTCTGACAGTCCTTCTTAGGCAATGGGAATGACATCCTTCCAGGCTGAAGAGTATCACCCTGTCCTTTAAAACTGGGCAAAGTGGTGAATGGGGTCAAGAGAGAGGGAGTTGTGCAGTGAGCCTTAGCTGGGGTGACTGCCTGCAACGGCACAACTGCAGCGTGTTCCAAAGCAGCCTGGGATGTCCATTACTGGTCAAGTTCATGCAGATACCTGTCCCTTTGAGGAAATAAATGAGGGTGATCCCACTAGGAATGTTATCACTGCAGCACTGCTAACTGCAGCCTAAGTCACAGTGAAATAGGTGACATTGAGCCGAGGGCTTTTGGATTTATAAACTTCCATGCAATAGTTCTTTAATCCAAGGCACAGCAAAAGAAAGGGGAATTGTGCACATTTTATTTTAAGCATAGATCTATTTTTTTGCACTGGCTTCTTATTTTGACCTCCTAGGTTTGGCCGTCTGTCAGAAAGCACCACATCCGATCCTACTAATTCCTTTCTTTAGGTCCTTCCTGTCAGAATGCTGATGTGGTCTTGGTGAATTCTTGCACAAATTCACTTCATACAGTTTGGCCCTCTGGTGTTAACAATAAGTTTCCTCCTAACAGGGAAACCAATAGCATTACAAACATATGCCTTCATTTACACACAGGTATGCTGACCCTTAAAACTCTGAATTTTGGTTCCAACATGAAAACAGTTCTGGTTCTTGAAGATGTTGGGAATACGAGCTCCTATGAGAAGACTTGACTTCAAGCATAGAAGATTGAAAAAGTTGACATAATGAACAGGAATAACATTTTGCCATAGAAAGTGACAGCCCTGAAATTCTATGGAATAACCTTAAAGCACTCTTTGCTCAAAAGAGGATCCTTCTCTTGGAGTTTTTCTTCTGGTACTGTCAGAAATACCCTTAGTCTGGACTGAATTCTTTTCCTTCTTAAGGCTCAGACTTTTTTTTTTTTTTATTTTCTGCTGAAGGGAACTATTCCAGCACCAGAGCTGAATAAAATACAAGTGTGCCAGATTGGCTTCAGTTTTGTTTTAACAAACACTTCAGTTATGCTTAATTTTATGGCTTTTGCTTTGTCACTGTGTTTTCTCAAACACTACAAAGCTATATTCATTTTAAATGAGCACTAAAGCAAAGTGATCCAACAAGGATTTACAGACGTGTTTATGACGGAAGCAATGTTGTAAAGTCAGGACTGACACAGCAGTGAGCAATATCTGGGCCATACTGGATGTGAAGATCCTCTCTCACTCCCTCAGCCTATAAATTATTGCTGCCACATCACTTCTGAATTAATTTATCTTGCCAGATCAGGTGTTTAGAAAACAAAATCTGGGTAGCTCTTAAATCATAGTATCTTTTATATCAAAGTATAAAATATATGCCAACCATTTTTTCAAATCCATAAGGAAGGGAAATGGATGTATTCATATTAAGAGTGATGGGTTTAAGAACTAAAGAACTAAACTGAGATGTACAGAGCAGACAACTATTAGAACTGGAATGAAATGTCTGGCGGTGTGAGGGCACGCAGGAGAACCATTTCATAGCTTGTTCAGCAACATTTCTGTGATTTAATCCTGGTCTTCTTTCAAGTTTAGCTTGCCAATCTTCCCAGACCAACAGCTGAGGTGGAAATTCACTGAAGAGACTAAATAAAATTTAATAATTGAAGCTGTTAAGCAAAAGACCTAGCACAGGAACCAGCAGGTTTTTGAGTCTGTTCTGTACCATCAGCTCTTCTTTGCAAGGGAGAACCCTTTCACATCCAGTCTAACATGCCTGAGTACTGACTTTGTTTTTTGTGTACACATTTCTAGTGCATGATAAAGGTTATTTTTCATGTCTTTTTTCCCCTTCAAACTACTGCAAATTTGACCCTTTCTCAGGTATAAATGTCAGGTGACACTACTCTTACTGCCAAGGAAGCTTGTTATATAGCAAAGATTTTCAAAGGCAGCTCTGATGTGCTGAAGAGGTATCATGGAGGAGAGATGTTTTAATTCATAAACAGACATGGGATTCTATTTTCATAGCATGGGGGTAATCCATACATGTTAAATGACTCAAGTTGTGAGCCAATGGCCTCCACAAAATACTTAAAAGATAGGAAATTTTTGGCACTCCTAAGTACTTGGAAAGTTTTTCTAAAATCTCAGAACTGGTACTGGAAAATGGGGACATTTAAAATATCTTTCAGCATCCCCCTTTTTTTGAGAAAAGGCTACTGGATACACTATTCTTAACACAAATAATGCTTTAGAAAGTTTTCATTAAATAATAAAATATACAGTCCATTTCTACCAGTTGTGTGAAACAAAATTTGTTTTACAAATGTGTAGATTGATTAACGACTGTGTTAAAATGTAGTAAACATATAATTTTAGTCAAGACTGTGAAAAACAGATGTTCACATATGTATTTCCAGTCCTTTCTGAAACTTATTATCTCCTAGTGGCCATCATTTTACATCTCATGGTTCCTATGCTTCATCCAACACAACAGATCTGAATATCTTCACCCAACAGACCTAACACCTGTTGAAGGAACCTAAACTTTCACATCAGACCTTGTACTCCTAAAACACTTAATAAAGCTCAGCTGAAACATAAATCCAGACTTTGGACAGATGGCTGCTTTGCATTAAAGTTTATTTTCCAGAATTTTGTTGTACACTTTCCATGGATACTCAAAAGAGTAATTTCTAGATATTATGATGTTAGTCCATCAGTAATCTTCAGAGTTTCCACCTCACTTGCCAAAATCTATGAATCCATTTAACCTCCTGTTGACCCTTTTTTTCAACATTGCTAGGTGATTTTCATAACATGGCAGGATTTTACTATCCTATGAGTTGCCAGTAGTAGTCTCTGAGTTGTCCTATTTTTAAGCTACAAGGTTCACTGACATTAAGAATAAACTGGGTTGAAAAAGCTTTTAAGCCATTTCTTCAAAACTCCTGAGAAATGTGTCCCTCCCTAAGTCAGTGGATAACCAGATTGCTAGTGAGGAGGCTTTTGATAAAAACATATATTATTTTTCTTTCCATTTGAAAATGCTGATTTGTCAGATTTTAAACTTTCCAGTGTAAGGTCCAGCTACACTTTTCTGTGGGTTGGGGATAAGCTTTCTGACTGAATGATGAGACTAGTTCCTCTTTTCCTATCACATTGCAGCACTGCCAATGAAAAAATAAGACAGACCTCACTTGCAATGACAGAGAACCAGCCCTTCAATCTGTCTAATTCAGATCAGGGTGTTAAGCCTAGATAATCTGTGTATCAGGTGACCATCAGCCTGTCCTCCTCAATCCTTCCTATTGAAATAGTTCTACTTTCTAAGGTACTGCTGAACACTCATTGACCATAGAGATATAGATGAAGGGACTCAGGAAAAACAGAGAAACAAATGAAATTTTTTTTTCATCCCCAAATACTGCTAACTCTTGCTCCAGTGCCAGCCTTGGGCCATATTGCTCTTGTCTCTTTACATGGGATTTGGGAAAAGAATGGATTCAGATGTTTTATTTGTTCATATGGTAATGTAGCCTTGTGGTACTCTTTGGAGTGTGTGGGGCTGAGCAATCCTCTTGATTGACATCTCTGTGAAGATGTCTATTCAAACCTGCTGAGATCTTACCTGGATTTTAGAAGACATGTCAGAAGCAGAGCTAAACCTCAACATAAGATTCATCAGCAACACAAGTCCTTGCAGGTAGCTGAGTAACTGAAGGAACTCAAATAAAAGCTACATAAATGCAAAGATAGGCTGACAAGTTAGAAAAAGAATTACAAAAGCTACATTGGCTGGGAGACAACTGGTGAGGGACGTGCTTGTTCCAATTTATTTGAGGCATGAAACAGCAGTTAGCAAAAAGGATTATTTGAAGATGAAAGAATTGTGAGGATTCTTTCTTACTGACAGCTCAGATCAAATGCATACTATCTATCAAAATGAGGTATCTAGAGACCAAAGAAATAAGCAAAATATGGAAGACCAAAGAAGAAGAAGGGAGGCTGCTAGAAGAAAGAAGGTGTATTCCTGAAAAAGGTGAAACTGTGTTCAACTGAATTAAAAAGAGGAAAATAATTTTCAGTAGATTAAATATCTTTACTGTGAGGGTGGTGAGGCACTGGAACAGATTACCTGGAAAAGCTGTGGATGCCCCATCCCTGGAAATGTTCAAGGCAAGGCTGAACAAGGGGGATGAGCAATCTGGTCCAGTGGAAGGTGTGTAGTGGCAGAGGGGTGGAAGGAGGTGACCTTTAAGGTCCTTTACAAACCAAACCACTCCATGATTCTACGATTTTGTGAAACATGCAGAAGCAAACAGACAAATCTAAAAATGAGTTTGGAAGCACCTTAAAAAAGGCATAAAAATTGAACAATAATAAATTACCTAAATGAATTATGAATGTCTTGCAGAGATTTTGCAGACCAGTAGACAGTGAAGTTGTGAAAGTAGCAATGAGAAAGAACAACAGCACAAAAGAGAAATGAGTTTTTATTTTCCATTCTTATTCACTATGAGACCTTAATGAATACTTTGCCTGCCTCAACTCCAATAACAAAATAAGAAATATCAGGAGAAACAAATTGTCATCATCACATAATGTTCATCAAAGGACTCTAAAGAAAGGCAAGTTGGAAATAGTGGATCTTCTTGCTGTGGAGTGTGATCTCTTATTTAAACTTGCCTTTTAACAAAATTTCCCAAGCAGAAACACACAAGTTTGAGCTCCAAGCAAGTTGGTAGATCTTATAATAAAGAATTATGTCTGACACATGGGTAAATAGCATTTATTAATTTATGTGGGTATAATCCAACAAGCTTCTGTGACAGGAAGAGAAACCCACTAGTATTCTTTGAAGGATTCAGTGAGCACAGAGACAAGGGAGAATTGGTGGACAAAGTCTGACTGGATTTCTTAATGAAATCAACAAAGTCCCTCACCAAAGCCTGTCAGAGAGCCTGCTGTGAGATAGGTAAGACCTTAATACACATACCTGGGTAGAAGAGAGGAAATGAGGAATAAGTAGGAAATAATGGTCAGTTCCTGTATGTTTGACAGTGGGCTTTCCAAGTGATGTCTGTGCTTGAGCAGTGCAGCACATGCATACATATATATATATATTTATGTGTGTGTGAGAGAGTATATGTATAAATAAATATAAATTAACTCAATGTGTAATGAAAGCACAAAGCTTGCTCACCAGCGTAGGCAGGACTGCTCAGGATAAAAATGAAAGCTCACTATGAAGATATGCAGAGGCAATAAATCAGCTTCACAATACTGATGAAAAAATGCCAGATGGAATTCAGCACTGATAAATCAGAGTTAATGCACCTAAGAAAAAAGCCTCCTCAATTAGCATACATAATGCTATGCTCTTCAGATATGTACTTAGCTATTACCCTTTAGGAAAGAGACCTTGGAAGGATGGTAGGCAGTTCTATAAAAAGCAACTCGATGTTCAGTAGCAGTTCAAAAAAATCACTTTTTTTTGAATTTATGAGCTACTTGGAGAGGAATAGAGAACAAAAAAATCCTTATGCTACTTTGTAAATCCATGGCTCAAACAGATCTTAAGTAGTGTACACTGTTCCAGACTCTCCACCTTAAAAAAATGTGTGGTAAAACTTCTACTGTAGTTGCAATTGGAAATAGACAAACAAGACCTGTAAATGTACATCTCCTATTATACCAGATGGTATCATAAAAAACCCCCCAACCCATAAACACACTATTGAGTACACAAATCCTCTCCAGATCTAAAATATAAAGAGCAAGAAAGAAGTGTTATTATCCAAAATCTCTGGTAGTATTTCTGGCTATGGAGCTAAGTCTATTAAAAAAATATTAATTACAGCTACCTAAAACCTTGTATTGCCTAAAGCAGACCTAGAAAAGGTATAAAGATGCTTTCCATGTATGGTATGGTACCAATACAAGGGTGGAATAAAGAGCTCTGGTATATAAAGTTGAGAGATATGTGGAGAAGGCAATTAGGAAATGACAGTTTGCTGTCTTTTCTAGTACAAAATTTATGGAAGTCAAACATGAAAGTAGTAGGTGGCAGGTTTGAAACCCAGAGGAAGAGTTACTTCCTCATACAACACTGAATTAAGCTGTGAATTTCTTTGCCACAGGATGTTGTGGAGGCAAAAAGTCTACAAAACATCAAAAAGTGACTAGACCAACTAGATCACAGAGGAAAAAAACCAAGTATTAATTGAAAGAGCAGCAGCCAATGGCTTAGGAAACCCATAGGACACCAAGTCTTAGCGCTCAAGGAATTTGCAGGGAAATACAAAGATATTTTTATTTGGTCTTTATGCAATTCCCCTGAGATCCATTTTTAGCTAGTAGGAGCACAGTGTGTAAGGAAAATCATTGCCCTTAACCAGTGCTGCCTTTTGTGTGTTTTCAGATACTTGAACTAGGCAGAATGCATCAGGATCAAGCTCAGGGAAGTGTCCTGACTTCAAAGTTGGAACAGAAAGATGATTCAGTTCAGCCACTTTGGCGATTATGCTATGGAAAGGGATGGAGATAGGAGGCAGTGGCCTGGCATGTTGTGTTGACCTTTATCCTGGTTCAAGCTCAGAGACAACTCGTGCTGTAAGCTGAGGTGTGAGGTTGGTTTGGGAAATGATAGTGATCAGCTTGAAGAGCTTGAAGGTGTCATAACACCTGGCTAGGGGTCACAGTGCCATTGTTTGGTAAGCCAGGTCAGACACCTGATGGCCCTCCCCTCTCTGGGGTACAGCATATGGTGCAGTTTATGGATGGTCAAAGGAGCCCCACACTGCTGTCCCTGCTAATAAAACCTGAGGTTCTGAAGGGCAAAACACCAATTCCACTGTCAGATCTCTCTCTTGGGAGGGATTTTACTTTTATTCAAGCACTGGTATAAAGCACAAGTGCTCTGGCTTTAGGAGGATTTCCTGATTCTCCCAATGATATATATTTTCTCAGAGAGCATTGTTCTTGAATGGAGTTCATTAAAATGAATCTGCAGGTAACTGTTCTGTTCAACTTTTTAATGAATGGCTCTAACTCAGCGTTTAACTCCAAAGGGGCCAGGAAATGAAAATATAGCCCCATTCCCCAATAATTATTAATTTCCTGTCACTATTTTCCTTACTTCAAGAGTTTGGAAAGTTTTAAAAATCTTGTAAGGTTGATTAAAGAGTAATTTGTTAGTGGGATGGGGGAGGGAGATGAAGAAAAGGGACAGAAGACTATTTCTGAACACCAAAATAGCTTCAAATTCCCTCCAAGAAATGACAAATTGTTATATACACAGTCAGACAGGGAGATGTATATTTTGCTTTAAATTCCAATTTCAAAATGTACTTCATAAAGTGAAACCACAAATTGAAACTTCATGTGCTTCATGCTGGCAGCAACACCACACTTAGGGCTTTCTTCTAAATATAATACCCCCAAACCCTACCTAACCCTCCTGCACCTCCTGTCTCCTCTTTAATAAGTAAGAACACAGGGTGTTGTGGTTTCTTGGTGACTTTTTTCCTTTCCTTGGAATCAGTATGGCGGAGGACCAACCATTCACAACCTTACACAGGTAACATTTCCGTGAGTTCCAATGGGAATTTTGCCTGTGCAAGGTCTGCAGTATTTTTCTTGGTATTTATATGACATTAAGAAATGTGTGACAAGAATGAGGAACAGCCTTGGCAGGAGAATGAGAAGCAAACACCATTTTGTAAAGGGATGGAGAGTAGGGAAGGAAGATAATGATGTTAGGAGCACTACGTAAAACTTTACCCCTCTTCCATCTTTGTGATTTTTCCCTTTTAAACAGAAAGGTCTTTGAATTTGAGTCAAATATCTAAAGAAGATGAATTTGGAGGACTGAGTCCTGGTCATAGGAAACAAACCACATCAAAATACTCCAAATAAATCACCTCTAATTTAAGCAAAACTGTACCAGAGACTAAAGACAAACCAGTTCTTTCAGCTTTCAGAAGAGAAGTCAACATCAAAAGAGGAACCTGAAGTAGAAGCCTAGAAATGTAAATCTGTTGGTCTTTTCACACTCAAATTCTCACGCTTCTTCCATTTCCTGTAACAGAAAAAGAATGTGGTCAGACTTGGGGGAATGACTTAACAGCTTTTATTAAAGGGTTGCATAGTCCTCCCATGGATAACTGGAGAAACTTTATAAAGAGAATTTAGCAGTGATGATCTGTCCCAGTTTGAATGCTGTGGCTTGGAAGTTTTGACCCATGAGATGTTAAGTTCTCAGTCTAATTACATGAAAATGTATAAATATGATCACTGGTGAGGAAGAGAAGTATCCTGCAGAAAGATGAGTGATGTAGAATTCCCTTCACTTCTGTGAGAAACATAGGAAAAAAATCTCCTACCATGTTAAGTGATATTGTACTTATTAGAAAGTGTGCAATATATGCAAAGAAGAACAACCCCTTCCACTTTGCTGGGTGTTGAGAAGTTAAATGACTCTGCTGTGAGGTCCTTGTGTGTGGATGGATTTGGTCTCCGTTTGGTCCATTCAGTGACAGCAGCGGCACTGAGGGCACTCAGTGCTGGGTGCTAAGTATCAAAAGGTGGGTGACAGAAGTACCACCATGTTTGACTCTGTGTAAAGAAGCCATGTCCATGTTCAAGTGACCAGCCTGGATGCTTGGGGCTTGTAGAGACTCTAATCAGAGCAAGACATGAATCATACTATGTTATAGGCAATTAAGAGTAATTTCTCTGAAGGAAACAAGGTACTTCCTGTTATTATTCTCAAAAAACATCAGAGAAACATTAATTATTTGCAACAATAACACTAAGGAAACCCCCCAAGCCCCTGGAACAATACAATGTAGAATAATGTAAGTTAATTGCTAAATTTAGTACCTCCATGAAAAACTCTCTACTGACAGCTCTGAATTGCTCTCCCTGGAAACCACCTGAGCACTGCCTTATTTCTAGACATCTGTCACCACTGTTATTATCTAACAACAAGCATAACATGAAAATAATCATTCTGTTTAGGCAGAAACAATAACTAATTGACTGACATGAAATTACATCAATAGTGTTATCTCCTGTTGACTTTTTGATAATCTGTTGATGAACAGTTTGTGTTTTCCAGGATGGAAAACTCTACTTGTTTCCTAGCAGGAACCCTGCAGCAAGAAGTTTTCTTTAATGACTACCTAATTTTGAAAATGTTATTTATAATGCCTTCCAAGTGCTGTTGGTATTCCATTATATATCTGGGGGGTTTGTTTGTTTGTCTGTTGTTTGTTTTTAGTTGGTTATTGTTGTTTTTCCAGGCATCAGTCTTCTGCAGAATGCAGACTAGTATATTTGGTATGGTAACAGCCTTTCCAGCCTAATTTTGAAGCTGTAGGCTCTTAAAGGTATTTAGGCACCTCAAAGGTGGAAATTGGTGCTTCCTAGGTGTCTGATTTTCAGTGAAACTGATGGGAATTAGATATCTTTCATGGACTTATCAAACATGTAGGACTGTGATAACAAAAGAAATTAAAAAATAATTCCAAAAGTTCTGACCTTCTCTGATGTAAAGCAGTCTTTCCATAACCAGTCATATTTATAATGTAAGTTTTTCCCAAATGTTCATTTTTATGAGAGCCCTAGTACTCCCTTTCTAGCTGAAAAACCTCCGCTTACAGTGTGTGTTAACACCTCACACATTGCTCTTCTGTGTTTGTGGTTTACAGTCAAATAGCAGTCAAATACTTCATGGACCTTAGAAACTTTCCTATGTGATCAGAAGTTTGACATCCTCTAATGCCTGGTGCACAGTCTTGGAGGTTTTCTTGCCTGGCTACTCCAATTTTCAGATGACGCCAAGTTGCTTCTGAATATCACATCTTTTTAAGGACTTAAAAATACCATCAAAGCACTTTTGAAAAAATTCTTCAGGAACATGAGGGTGTGTGTGAATATTTTCAAAGCTGTAGTTTGACTAAGCCAGCCACTGCTTAGATCATCAAACAGGCATGCATTTGAGACACAGAGGCAGTAATGTCCTGGTGTATTCAGCCCAGAATCCTCATGGTTGTGTGAATAATTATCCCTTCATACCAGCCTAGAATTCTTGGACAGAATTAGCAATCACAGCAAGGGTGCTAAGAAATAATTTGTACCGTACATCTGTTAGTGTCCCTTAGCCCAGCTGGAACCTACACGCTTTCCTCCCTGTCTCAGGTTTCTCAAGTTGTGTTGATGTGTACTTAAGCTGCAGGAACATTCGAGGCAGTCAGGCAGGAGGGAAACCCTAACTTCCCTGGTATTTTGATTCCAAACTGTGATCTCTCTTATCAGCATGGACAAGGAAGAAAAGTGTCAAGTGTCATTTGGTCTGCTGTTCTCAGCTTGTCTGGCTAAGTCAAGGAGGAGCCTGTGAGGGCAAGGCCATCACGAGTGTAGAAGACCTAGAAGACCACTCAGACAAGCATTCTACAAAAGGTGTCCCATGAGAGCACCTCACTGGGATTACACTGATGATATCACAACAGTATATGACTGACACTGAATTTTTGAACCATGTCAGATGAAAGAATAGTTTCATATTTTACTTCACCTTGTTTTTGAGAAGAAGAAATAAAGTCCCAAAGTATTTTTGATCATTAATGTTTTCCTCCTCTTTGCTTTTGCAGCCATAGGGGTGTGGGGGGCTGTCAGGAAAGTATCATTCAAAGACGTAAGTCACACAGATGCAAGAAGGGGAGAGTAGGACAAAATGGCTCTGCTTTTATCAGGAGGTTGAACTAGACATCTCCTGACATCCCCTCCAACCTACAAGAACCAATTGTCATGTAAGAGTGGGGAAGCCTGAACTTTCAAGACTATTTTTTTTGTTAAAGGAAGTTTTCTTTTTGGATGCACAGCATTTTGTTTAGCCTCTCACTTGACTTATGATCACGTCATATTTAAGCTTAATATGGTTTCTTTCATTCACTCTTCCCACTTCTCTCCTTTACTCAAATGCCACAAACTCTTCCCGCCCCATATATTTTTGCTTTGCATCAGAATTATGCAATTCATCTGGGATTTGCTTTGGACTGCTTCCAAATACACCCACACAACTGCTCTAAAAGCGATGAGTTTTATCCGAAGATGGACTTGGCAGGTTTGTTTCAAAGGGTTACCGATCCAAAATGCTTTAGGAAGAGACTTTAAAACACACAACTATCCCCACAAAGTAATAAAATCTAAGCTTGTGAACAGTTTCTTTATTTAAATGTTTAGAGAGGTTGAATCTGGTAGCTAAAACAATTTGTCTGAAAATGGCTACTCCTCCACCAGCCAACCAATATCAGTCAGTTTGATGACAACTAAGTGGGTACACACAGGCTGCAACTATTCAGAGTTTCCTGATGTTGAAGACCTGCCACATTTTTTCAGTACAACATTGGAGTTTGGTTCAACAAGGTTATAGGCGGTCAGAGGAATCTTTAACACACTGTTAACTAATTTTGTTCTGTCTGCAGATGCATAAAACATCCTTTGGAGAGGCCCTGTGGCCCATGGGTAAGGCTGTGAATCTAGAGACCTGGCTTTGACCTTGAGTCTCCTCTTGGGCTGCCCCACAGCCTTGAGTGAGTTGCCTTTCTCCTCCATGCCTTAGAATATACCCTCTTAGAAAGTGAAGGTCCACAGTACAGGCCTCCATTGTAGAAACAAAGAGCTACTGATGAGAACTCCAGTGCAATGACTAGGATTCTATTTCTGCCAGTGCACTAATTCCAAAATCCACACCCAAAATCATGGTATTACCTTTTAAATGATGAGACAGAATCATTCTTTTTATTCTCTCTCTTTTTTTTCCTTCTATTTTTTTCGTGATCTTCCCTGCCTTTGCGTCCCCTGAGTGGCAACAGTGGAAAATGTTGGCAAGAAGAGCAGAGAGTAGACAAGGTTCTATTTGCCCAAAACTGAGAGCTCTGCCTGTGTCAGTGATGTAAGGATACCAATCTTCTTCAAGAGGTGTGGTTTATCAGTGGAGCTTTTGCAGTGCCTCAGACATCAGGCTAATGGTCTCACATACAGATTCTGTAAGATGCCTTTCATTCATCCTGCCAAACAGGAGCTGTGCCTGTGATGCTTTCTCAAACTGAAGGGCATTGCTCCATGAATGCAAGTAATGTTAAAGCCTGAATAATGCACACAGTCTTCCATTTGCAGATCACTTCCACCTCTCCCTTTGCCCTCCCCACCATGTGGTTTAGCTTTTGGCTCTGCAATGGATACTCTGAATCAATGTTAGCTTTCTGAGAGACTAACACTGAACACTGAAAATCTGAGTCAAATCCAGCCGTGTTACAAGTCCATTGTTTAATTGTTGGTTGGGTTGGGTTATTTTCCCTTAGAGTTTTATCACAGATGAACTGGGCTTTTTGGCAGTACAAACGAACGTTTCTATTTTTTCACTTGGTGCCCCAAAGACATCCATGTACTAATCAATCCAAATGGGAAGCCAGAATTGTAAGGGAAGAGTATATGGTTCAATGTAAAAGTTTAACTCTGCTTCAGCCAACCCAGCAGAAAACATTTAGAAATGGAAAGACAAAGGACCTAAAAAATAGCCAGACTGTGCAGCTTACAGATGTACAGTGTAACAACAGCAATGTCCTGATCTGAGATGTATTTCAGTTTTCAGCTCAGTAAACCCCTGGATTCTGCACAAGCAAAAACCTGTCCTTTTTACTAGGCTGTAATAAAATGTTTGTGGTGGGTTTTATGGTGCAAGTCACCATCTGTTTAATACAAGCTGAAGGCCATTACCCTCATTTCTCCTGAGACAGACCACAACACATCTCCACACTATGCTTCCAGAGCTCAAGACTGGTGCCAGACTGTCCACAAAGACTCCCAGGGGCCATGTTTGTTTGCTGAGAATGACCTGATGGCATGATATAGGCTGGAAACCACTTCACATGATGCTCTGTTCACTCAGACCAACCAGGCACTTGGGAGTCCAAACAATGCAAAAAGGAGGAATGCAGCTGTCCAGATGGCTGTGTGATACCCTGTGATACAGCAATGTCCAAATTCCAAAATCCACTAACCCTCAAGGACCAACCTGAATCAAAAGTGAAATACACCAGGAAGTACTGGGAAGTTTCAGTCAAATAATTCTCAGGATGGACACAGATTTGCTCTGGCATCAGGGGTGCTGGAGACCACAAGTACCTTATAACTCTCTTTTGTTACCAGAACTGTCTCTCTCAGAGCTGTGGTCTTCCAAACAAGAAGAGTGAAGAGGAGCACACTAGATCAGTCTTAACCTGTCACTGATACATGCATGATGTATCTTGTAGCTGTCTCCATCCCAAGCAAGTATTGGACTCACTTTTCTTCTTCTGGTCCCAGAGAGAGACCAGAAAGCTTCCTTCAACAGGTGACAGATGAAGGTAGGTGAGCCACTTTAGGGAAAAGAAAAATTTATGGCTTGATAGTTTACCATGTCCAGGATTTTCTCAGATATGGTAGAGCTGTATGAATCAGTATAATCCTGCCCACATCTCTGGTGCTCGTTAGTTTTCATACAAACATAGGACATGTGCATGGTTTCCTCAATATTGCACTTCCAGTTGAAGAAATCAATTCAAATCCATTATATTAGTTGGAAATTGGAAGGTGCTGTGAAACTCACTTTGTTTTCCATTTAAATGCTTATTTTGATAATATGACTAGAGAGCTGCATCCTTGGAAATCTCAAATGTCCTTTCTTTTCCTCATTTACTATTCAAGGTTTCTGTGGATCACCTTCATGACTAATCAACTTCAAGGACTCCCTCAAGCATCCTAATCCCTCTTCAATCTATCTATATAATCCTAACTCTTACTTCTATATACTTTTGTGGGATCTTGGAAGTTTCTTTAAAACCTCTCTTTTTAATAGCCACTTTATCCTTTGCTCCATCCATCCATCCATCCATCCATCCATCCATCCATCCATCCATCCATCCTTCATCCAGAGTATCCACTCCAGCAGGACCTGAGCAATACTGAGGTGGAAGCAGAAGGAAATGATTTCAGTAGGTATAAAGGACAGTCATAAGGACATTGGCCTAGGGGCAACTGGGATGTGTTTATTCCATGAAGTGCCATGTAGAAATACCTGAGCTAGCTGGGAACATGCTAGTTCAGGTTACAGAATTAAAGTGTACACACATTAGCAGAAATACTGGAATTACTTGGGTGTGGCTTTTGGGGATTATCCTGTTCCACCCAAATAGAAAAGTACTCTGAAGCTTATGCTGCCAAAAAAAGTGATCATTTCCTTACACTTTTAAAGCCCAAAAGGTTTTGGAAAGTTTTTACTTTTTTCCCCTTAAACAATCATTTATTATGGATAGTACATTTTGTACAAATGAAACTTGTAGAGCAGCTGTGAAGGTGCCACTGTTATTGCTGCCCTCCCTGGTGACTCCAAAGCTTCGATGGCAAAGCTAGAGCAGAAGCAAAAACAGCAGACAGGCTGTTTGCCTGGTCACTAGGGAAAGTGGCTGGGGCAAGTGAACAGGGGAATTAGGAAAAATAGCCTGCTGCTTCAAGTAGGCTACTGAGAATCAGGAGATCTTATTGCAGGGCCTTACCACTGTAAATCATGGGAGCCCACTTCTCTCCCACACTCCTTCTGCATCAGCAGGGTTCCTCCCTATCTACATTCATATAAAGAAGATGAAAATGATGAACTTAAGCTCTTTTTGCACAACCATCTGGATCCCTCAGAAAGGTTCTTATGTAGCCCCATTATTTTTTTGAATGAGTGTTTTGCTCATTGTCTCAAAAGGCAAATTTGATGAAATTTCCACGTTCATTTTGGAAATGGTAGAAGTGGGAGACTTTGCTGTTTGTCCAAGGAAGTCTGTGGAAGGAATTAAACCAAGGTCTCTCAAATATCAGATTAGCACTTGAACCTCTATATGATCCTCCTTTTCTACCTCAGTTTCCCCTGGACAGAGGAAATTGCCTCAGCAGAGGTCCAACATAGCCACGCAGACTTAGCCACAATAAATTCATAAAGCAGTCACTGAAATAAGCACCTTTATTCTCTGATAACACATTGGTCCAGGATGCTAGTCAGGAAGCACCGTAGAGCACAAGCTTCTTGCTCAATGTGTTAGTGATTTCCTCCACTGGTTAAGGTCTCCTCACTGCCTGCACGAGAGCTTCATGGTGGCCCATTGGCATGGAGGTGCTGCATTTTTGTCTTAAAAACATGGAGAAACGAGGGATACACCTGGATTATGCCAAGATGGGGAAACTACCTAAACAGGAAGAGGTTAATTTGGGTGGTGAGCCAAGGTCACAAAGGCTGATGCAGAACAAAACTGACTGTCAGCTGTGTGGGCTTGATACCCCTGAATGCAGAGCATCCACACATGGCAGCTCCTCATCCCTGTGCTGGGCTCACCTCCCTCCCACAGCAGTTCACATTTCGCTAGCAGCACCAACGTTAAAACTTCCTTTAGCTTCCAGAAAGAAGATAAACATGGCTTTCAATGCAGATTAAATACACACACACTTTTGAAACATGGTTGGTCATTACTAATTCATGGCTGCTGTCCAGCGAGTGGAGAAAAACATTTCCCCTCATAGGTTTAGCAACAAAACCAAGAGAAAAAAAAATCAATGACTTATACTGTACACTAAAGCAGCTTAAAACACAAACATTTCCAGAGTACAATATTTCAAGCACTCTTGTAACTGGAGGAGCTATTTTTTAACTGGATTCATACTTTTTACTACCAACAGCCTTGTCTTATTTGCAGAGGCTCTGCTGGCTGTCAGACATCCTGACTCCACTTAATAAACTCACTTAGAGCAGAACTTTCTTAAGTCACAGTGTAAGTACATAAATTAGTTGTTTCAGCGTTAGACCAACACACTTCTCTTTCTTTCCTCTCTCCTGAGCACTGAACTATGATGAAGAAACTCAAGTCTCAAAAGAACCAACAGTTCATTAAAAAATGCTGCCATAACCCAATGTGCCTAATATGCTGCAGCTCCCATCAGCTTTGGTTGGAGCTGCAGGGATGCTTAATTGTGGGTAACACTAGGCAGAGTTTGGGTCCTTAGGTCTGGGACCATGAGTTTAACTTGAACTTTTCAAATGCTTTGTGTGCCGTGATCTCAGAGAGGTGACATCAGGTCATAGGCAGATTTTTTATTAAGTGAAGTTTATGCACCAGGAAGCTAAGAGACTCCCAGTGTCTCACCAGATAAGCAGGAGCAGGGCATATTTCATTAGTGGGTGGATCTCAGTCTGGTTCCTTGTGAAAATGAAGCTCAAACAAACCCCATAGTCATGTCTCCGTCTCTGTCTAACCCTCCCTCATAACTCCTCCATCCATTGGTCAAATTTATTCATATTGCAAAAGTAAATAAAACTGAAGGATATGGGCTGCCAAGTGAGACAGGGATGCCAAAAGTCCTGCTGTCTGAGAGGAAGGCCACTTAACCTTTCAGCATGTCCAAAAAGGGATGGGATTTTGGCACTAGAGGCTCACACCTTCACAAAAAAAAAAAATGAAAATGATGCAAAGCTCCAAGGCACTGGGCCCTGCTCATTCCTGCACTTGCAACTGGCATCTGTTGCTGTTGATGCACAGAAGTCACTCATGGCAAGCCTGGAGGAACTTCTAGGGTCACCTAATCCAGCACCTAGGTCTGCTAGCCCCTCTCCTGAGAAGGGATGTGCAGCATAGGATCAGTTTACTCAATGGCCCCCTTAATGGGAGGGGTGGTGTGACTTTCCTTCTCACTGTGCCGATTACCATTTGGAGATAGGGCTGGTCTGACCTCTCAGAGCAGAGGCATAACAGCCACCCCATCCCAAGCCTGGCTCCTTTGACACCAGAACAGGGGGAAAAACACCTTCCACTCATGGGAGCTGAGTGGGAGCTGGGGACAGCATCCATTCCTGCTCTCTGGTGCTTTGTCCTGCCCTGGCTGTCCCTTGGGCAAGTGCAGAGCAATGCCAGGCTGGTGACAAGCAGTAGCTGGCAAAGTTTGGTGTTGAGAACACTGTTTCTCTTGTCAGCTGCTACGTGTTGTACCTGGTGGCAGCTGCTATTTTTACATTCAAACTCATTTCTTGCTAATAATCTCTGTGTTACATCTTAAGAACTAGATCTAGCCCTCTGGTAATTTGATCTTAACTAAACAATTTAGCTGCCAGTCCAATCCCTTTCTGGTAAGCTGTATATTGCAATGTTTGGTGTTAGTCAAAGGCAACACACATTTATCAGACCTGGTGTTGTAAATATAGCTCAGTTTCCAAGAGGTGCTGATAGTAAAGTTTGCCTTGCCCTGCCCTACCTCTCCCATAAGCTGAGTCATAATAACACACAGGGTTAACCCAAGTCCATCGTATGGTGTAATACTCAGCAGGATTTGGCAGATAGGAGACCTCACTAATCTTACAAATCTCATCTTTCACACTGAAGCAGTTGGCTGGGATACATTTGTGTGTGTGTTTTTAAGTTATTGTATAATACAATCTTCCAAGTTACATAATGGTTTCTCTCTTAGTGTCATCTGAGCCCTGTGCAGGAATGCACACACATTGCCTCTGACAGTTTGTGAAGTCCTTCAGGGCCACTGCTCCCTCTCCACACAGCAGTTTAGAAAGAGTTGGCACTGCATATTCACACACACATGTGCTTCCCAAGAGCCAGCTACACCTGTCTTGCACCCCATGCCATAACCTTCTGGAGAATTTTGAGCAGGTTGTACCAAATTACTATGAGATTATCAGCAGAAAGAGCTATATTTTTCTCCCTTCTGGAATAACTGGAGTTGCCAAACATATCTAGTTATGCACTCACATGAAAAAGCCACATTCACTGCAGGAATCAAGCTCTCAGCCATGGGGACCCTAGGGGTTGTGGTCTGCTCCAAAATGCAGGTTTTTGACTCAAGGTAAAATCTTCAGCTTATGGAAAAAATGTGCCCCTACAGACTACAGGGAGCAGATGGGAGACAGATGCTTCCTTCACTGGGATGGTTCAGTCTGAATAACGGCTGGGTGTAGCAGTAGCTGGAAACCCTCTGATGGTTTGCTGCTCACCACAGTCTAGCCATTTTTTCCATATTCTAGGTGGGTCATTGCTAAGCCCTCACTGGACTACAGGCAGACAGTGCCCAGATGGCAGATGCAGAACTGGCATGGCAGGAGTTGCTCATGGGGCACAGATCATTCTGGTTTCACCAGTTCACCTCCAAATGGAACTCCAGCCTGCCCAGCAGAAGGTTCCAGGAGTGTCTCTTCAAAAACATAACAATTACTCCTCTCAATTTTCCAGAGAGAGAGCTAGAAATGTTGTGGAGGGTTGTGAGTGGACTCACTTCTATCTGAATTAATTTGTTTTTCCCTGTTTTGCCTCTATTTATTTTTCATTCTTTGCTGCAATATTTCACTCCTTTTTTTATTCCAGTGGATATTTTTGCTTTTCCTCTGCCTGCTTCGCCTTTCACAGTCTCTCCTAACCCAATGACATTTGTGTTTAAATGTTCAAACCTACCCTGCTCAAGAGAGCTCAGGAGCAGGGCAAACAAGTTTGCCTGTGTGTTTAGCATGCAGCTCAATTGTACATTTACAGTAGATATTTGCTTTAATTTGCTTTTAAACAGTCCCTTCAAACAGCTCAGAACTGTGGACATTGTTCTTTTAGGTGCATTACAAAACCATAATTAATTAGCTGGGCTCCCCTGTGGAGTTTCTCTGATTTTACCCAATCTTCCCGCCAATTTTAATGACCTTCTCAGTTAGGGGCTCTACATCTGTAAATGCTGAGTGCCATTCAGCTCTTAGTAAACAAGGAGTATCTGAGCAAAATAGCCAGAACTTGAAATCAAAGAATTTACTTGTTTGTACTACAGGAGACACTGGCAGTCTGGGTGGCTCTTAGCACCTGTCGTGCTGTTTGATGACTGAATTTTGGCTTTCTGTCCCATATTAAGAGAGCTCAAGATTGATCTGTGTTACCCTTCCATCAAGTTGGGATTGTGGGGAAATCTGTACTGCAGAGCCCTGCTATCCCACCCACTCTTCTTTGCCTTTTGAAAGCAAGAAACAGCGCTTTTTGTTCATTGTCCATGCAAAAGTTGCTGAGAGCTCTTCAAAGAGAAAGTCAGCCAAACAACTTTCAGCTGCTCCCTCTTCCTGCTGGCTTCAGGCCAACATTCCCTAGCAGGTGTCTTGTGAAAGCAGATAAGCAGGAAGAAAGAGGGAAGAAAAAAAATGAGCAACAGGAAAAGATTTGATGGTCTGTCACGTGGACATGGACCATCTACCCCCTCACGGTTCTTAAGGGCTCTTCAGGTTTTAGCACACATGGTGCAAGGGCAACATGGACCTTCACACTATCTTGGGAGCCCACCTCATGCTGGTTGTTGCTGCAAGGCAGGGACTGCTACCTGTGCAAAGGACCGCACCTCTATCTGGAAAGCAGCAACCAGCTTGTGGCTGCACAGGTGGGATGGAAATACAGGGTTTGTTCTGGTCAAAGCTGGATTTTAGGTGGCTCTTCTTCAGTCAGAAGGGTGGCTCAGTGTGTTGTGTACATGGCCTGGAATAGAGCGTGTCAGGATCCAACTGGACTTTTTTGATGGATGTAGTATGTAAGCATAGGACCAGCACAGTTGTTTGTATCCAAATTTGGCATAGGTTGCACAAGAAAAGTAAGCTCAAGAATCAGGAGAACTGGACTAGAGCATTGGCTTGATAGGAATACAAAGCCACATCATGCGAATGTAAACAGAAGAGATCATTTCCCCAGTGAGGTCAGTTATGTGCTGCAACATGGTAAGCAGGTTTTCTACCCATTCTGAAAATTTTCAGAAAGTATGAAACTGTTGCAAGAAGTTGCCTGTCTGGGAAAACAGAGAGTGCACAACCAAAAGAAATTCTTTTTAGTACTAATTACAGAAGCCAGAGTATGAAGTAAAATTGCCTCCCTGAGGTGTACAACCTGTTCTAACCAATATAAATTATGATTGCTCTTGAATGAAGCAAATCAGTGTCTGGCTTTAAATGTCCAGTTTTAGATGAGTGTACAGTTTCTGCATGTGCAGCTTCTTTTGTTGCTCCTACATTAGCACAACAAGAACGGTAGTGCTGCAACCAGCCAAACCTCTTGGTCTGCTTGTTCTGCAGCAACTCGACAGCCTTCATGAGCCTTCAGGTAAGAGCAGCTGTTCAAAGGGCTGAGCACTGAGTAAGAGGTAACAAGGCATTGTCAGAGTAAGCTCATGAATAAAAGAAAAGTTATTAGGCAACCATGCTCTGTCTGTGCCCTGGCTCTCCATCTGTAAAACAAGGATGATGGTATCACCCTTATCTTGCAGGGGAGTTGTGAAGATAGATCATATTAAAAGTGATTTAAAAGGTGCTCAGAGACTGGTGGGTAGAGGAGTAATGTAATTGCCTCAAAGAATGAGATTTCCTTGCTGCAGTTTTTAGCTTTCAGATGGATCAGGGCAAGAGCTCATATAAACTACTCCTTCAGAACTTTCCAGCAGGAGCAGCTTTGGGCCCCTTTGGTCCTTCTGGGACTGATATTAAGCTCATTGTTTTTGCACAGATTGGACAACCTTCTGAGAGATGTCATGTTGCCCAGGCAATTGGGCAGAGCGGCAGCAGATAAAAGGCTTTGCTGGAAAAGAAAAGGCAACAATCTACCAGCTGAAAATGGGTGAGGAGTCAGGATAAGGGTAGAAGTCCATGTGTGCAGGAGGGACAGACTGTCCTCCTAGAGCACAAAGGCAAGGCTGTGGGCTTAGTTATCTAGTGGCCTCTGCTTCAAGTCCAGTATAGCCATGAGTGCTTTGGTTCTCAGAGTCTGAGCAATCCCAGGAAAACATAAGAGTCAAAAAATGGGGTTTATGGATTTGAGTCCATTTGGGGGCTTGCATACGGATGAAGACAGACACTGAACACTACGTCAAAAGAGCTGATAATATTAATTTGTAAAGCATATATGCCCAATCCTTTTCCTCTGAAGCAATGACTTCAAGGAAAGTACAAATTCCTGCTTGATGCTTCCTTGCAAAAATTATGAAGTTCAGATGAGACATGGTGTGAAATCAAGAGTGTCTTTTAGAGCACCCGAGAGGATACAGTGGAGTCAAAATCCAGAGGGTAGTAGATTATTTTGCCCACTTCTGTTCTCTGTATCCAAGGTAAAATTATTTTTTCTAATTGATCTGAATTACTGATTTTGAATTATTAAGATATAATCAAAGATTACTATCAGGCTGATTTTAGGAAGTTATTTTCTTAATTAGTTGATATGATGAGTAAAACTCATGGGGCTGCCAAACAGTTGCTCAGGTCAGTCCATTCACAGTCTATAACTAATGAAGACCTAATAAAGACACTTTGAAACAGCTCTCAAATGCCAGAGAACCAAGGGTCTCTCCTTTCTAACACTGACTTTTCTCAGCCAGCCTGAGTGGTGGCCCCTTCACATCAAGATGAGTGTTTGTATTTCCTGCAACCGTATTTGTTACTTTACCTTAGAACTGAGAGGAAGCAAAATCTGCAGATGTTTTAGAGGACTGAATAACTTGGTTGGGTCAGCACTTCAGGAACAGGTAAGAGCTGTCTGGTGAGGAGCACAATTAGGTGCTGGGCCAGCCCATGGTGCTGCAACAATGCTGACCAAGGGCCATGCTGGTGCATCAGCACTCACTGTATCTGCAGTATACTAAACCCTGTGGGTTTTATTATGAAAAAGGCTGTGTTGAGCTGTCTGTACACAGCCACATTAACCCTGACAATGCCAGAGAAATCAGCCCAGACCTTGGTGTAGGAATTGGCCCATACAAATGCCAGCCTGAACCAAAAGGTTTCCAGGTTCAGATTTTTAAGACCAAGGCATTGTGGGTTTTTGAAGTTTTCTAAAGCCATTTCAGAGTGGTAAGGGTGTTAACAAAGAAGGACCAGAGGATACCATGAGTTTGCAGGTCAGGAAGATAGGGAGCCCTTCATACCTGCTGTGAGCGAGCTTCTGCCTGATAAACTCATCTCAGCCTTGATTCTTCTGGAAGACCTCTTAGGTGCCCATTTCCACACACCTGGCACATCTAACTCTGGCTTTGTCAGCCTGGTTGTGTGGAGACTCATTTTTCCCTTGATATACATTCACATGTGGGGTCCTGCATTAGGAGGATTTGGCACATCATTACCACTGGTTCAGAAAACAGCTGCCACTCATGAAAGTTTGCTATGAATGTAACTAATCCTTTTGGAGAGAGCCAATACCAGACCTCTGCACCATTTAAGTCCCTTTCAGATGTGAAATTTTGCCTTGCAATTCTATCAAATGGACACATGGAGTAAATTTTTAATTCTAAATACTCCCACTTTGGAGTTGTTGCCTTTTCCTCTATTTCCTTTCATCACAGCAAGGCGCTTATTAAGAACTTGCTTCTGCAGCAGAGCAGACCCATACAATTTAGATTTTATTTGTTGAAGAATAACCATCTGTCAGCTACTGAGAAGGAGGAAAAGCAACTATCCCTGAAGGTTTGGAGATCTGTGAGTCTTTAACTCTCGGAACATACTGTATCTCAGAACAGGAACTGAAGTACCCTGGGAAATCAAGCAGGAAAATCGAGTAATAAAATGTTCAGAGAGGAGGTGTGCAAATGTGCAAATGTGAGGGTAGAAGCACTTGCCCATAGAAAGAAAAGAGCTCAGGTTAATAATCAAAATGACCTCACGCTCATAAATTAGGCAAGAAAAGTGAAGGACAGAAAGGAAACTGCTCTTTAAATGTTCATTGTCAGAGAGCTGTTTAGCAGCTCTCTGTGTAATCAGCAAGTGCTCCCTGGTGCAGATCTCTGGTTGCCTGGTATGTTCGTAGCAAACTTGTTGAAGAGTGTGTTGCAGAAACCTTCAGGAAGGTCACAGTCTGTACACACATGGTGTGGTGGATATGTGAACTGCTCTGCGTAATTACTCACCTTTTTTAATAAACTCCTCAGTCTCTGCTGAGACTTCCAGTGGCAGCACAAGGGGGACCTGCATCAATGTACACAAGGAACAGTGGCTGCTTTTACAGTCTCAGAAGGCCCCTTCACTGATGTGTAGTGAAGTTGTGGAGCCAAACATGCATTTCCACTGCTTGTTGGGCTCGAGCCAGTCCCACAGGCTGTCACCATCCACCCCTGCTGTTCACAAAATTAGTCCTGTCCCACACAGGGCTCAGAGGTGACAAAGTGGTGGTAGGATGCAGCTTTAAACACTGCTCTGTGTTTTCGCCAGACCGTATGGCAATGGTCTGCAGATCCTGTGTGCCTGTGGTCAGGTAGAGCTGTAGACAATCTTGGGAAGCTCTTTGTTACCTGGGTGTCCTCAGATTTCCATCTGCAAATGGAGGCAATGCCAGCTCCCTCAAAAGTGCTTGCCTGTCCACAAGGACCCCTGGGTCAGGAACATTTTGTTTGGCTTCCTATTCCAACAATAGGCACCTAAATCTGAATAAAAAGGACAAAATAACAAGAAGTGTAAAAACCAAAACAACAAAACATCACCATGGAGAAATTACAATGTTCGACTTGCCCAGACTAAAACCTATTACTAGGCTAAAGTTAGAAGAGTTAGACATCTCCATATCCACTGTGCACTCTTTGTCCTGATGTCTGCTGGGTCTTATCTGTAGCCTTTGGTACACACAGGTGCTCTGTGCTGTGTTACTGCTCAGCTCACATCCCAGGCAAGGCATGCCAAATGTGCCCATTTCCTTCTGCTATGTGCTCTCACGTGAGTCAGTTCCTGGCCCTTGTTCTTGGAGTACCTCAAGCTATTGTGAGGGAAATTTTCAAGCACACACAGTTGAAGGGTCAGCATCTGCTGTAGGGGAATATCTACTCTGGTTTCCAGGGTACCTGGTCACTCTCCTCCAGCTACTGTGCTGGTTTTCTCTGGGAGGGCCTTTACCTTCTTCATCTCCCAGTGTATCTGAGAAACCATCTCACCACACTGTGGGTATAGCCACCTGAAGGAGAAGGCAATGCCAGATGGTTTAATGCTTTATCTACAGACCTTTCTGAACCTCACTCACTATCATGGTAGCCCTGAGCACCATCCTTGCTCACAGCTTCTTACAACCCTGCCCTGTCTTTGACCCTATTTGGTCACAAAATCTATTCCCACCATGCTTGGACCTTGAGGCAGGATCAGAGCTCAATCCAGACTGATGCTGTGTACACTCATGCAGGAAGCCTGAAACCTCTGTAGGAAACACATCTCCTCAGAGGCTGTTGAAATGTTGGTGTTTGTTGTGGAAAATCAATCTCTCTTTGCCCTTGGGAATCTTACCACAAGACTAGCAATGGACCTGTCTCACCTGCTTCAGACTCTACCACAAAGAAGTTTAACTGTTTGTGGAGGGTCAGAACTGGGCAGGCTTACCCTCTTCTCCCAGTGCAATTAATACATGCCCACCACTAATTATTTGCCAAACCTAGATGGGGTCAGAGGCCATTCCCTTGCAACCTAAATGGTAGGAACAAAAAGGGATTGCAGTTTGGGGAAACAACTAGTTCAGCCAAGTCTGAGTAAGTGAAAACCCTGGGCTTGTAAGAAGTGGGAAAATGTCATACTGTGCTAAACAGAGTCCCAGAAAGGAGACATCAGTATAGGCTTATCTCCCCCCTGCCCCCACTTCTTTCTCCTTGTGACTGTCCCACATGGCTACAAGGCCACATAGACCTTTCTTGGCTCTTATGTTCGACTAACTGCGCTGGTGCCCCTGGAGAGTGAAGTATATTCCCTTGACCTAAACACCACTAATGACATTCACCTTCCTATTGAAAGCCAATGCATGCTGCAAACCCAAGATTTCTCAGAGAAACAGAGGAGACAACATCCCAGGCCATGTGATTTGCAGTGGCTACATGATTTCTTTTTTAATTTCCTCTTCTCCATCCCATCTGAATTGTGTCTCCACAGCAAGCCTAAGGAGGCTCAGCAAAACCCGAACTTGGAAAATGAGAAAGATTAAGTGGATCAGGCAACAGGCTCATAAGTGGCAGAGAAACTTTGTGATGGGAGAGAAGGAGCCACTAGGGAACATTTCATAAGAAACAGGATTAAATTTTATCAGTTTGCATAGCTTGAGCTGCATCAGAACCCCACCATGTGTAACACACAGTGGACTACAGACTAATGCAAAGAGCCGCTATGTCACCTCTTTTTCTTCTTCCCACAGCAAGTCCCACCTGTCAATCACCATAAATTGTCAGATTAGACATTTACTATCTGTTGGGGTTGAATGTGTTACTTTCAAGCACTAGCTGGAACCTCATAATTAGCTCACGCCTTCTTATCAGACACCAGCTCCGTTTTCCTGTTGTTCTTACTTTTATAGCTGTTTTGCCTGCTGTAAATCTGTCTCCACTGGGGATGCCTCATTTACATCCATTTATTGCAAGAAAGACTGAAGTAAATTAACATTAATTGACTCCAGTTCTGAGATGTTTTATCCACCATTTCCCATGGGCAAGAGGAAATAGTTTCTAACCACGTAGGTGCATGAACTTTAAAGATGCTGGGCTAAATTCTGTCCTTTGGTAAGGCCATTTCCACTCAGAGTTATTTTTGTACTTTAAAGTGCAGTTGCTTCAGTGTATATTAGGGTAGCATCTACTCCACCACTAAGTTTTTCCAACATCTAATTAGAAAGTTACATGCTAAAACAATTCCCTCCTGCTAGGAAACTGGATCCATTTAAAGTTTGGAAAATATCTTGCTTTTATGTCTGGACTCTCTGGAGCTATTAACATGTCTTGAGGCTACTGAAATGACTTCTCAATTCCATACAACTGCACTGATGAAATTAAATTGCAATTTTCTGCCTTATTTTCCATTTTCATGTTGCTAGCTCAATTTCTGACCATCCCTGCTGCTTTATATTCTGAAAATGTTGAAGTACAGTGGAGAGCAGGGCATGGTTCATTACTCAGATAACTGAGGTCTAGTCTAGAGTTGTCTGCAAAAGAGATGCTCAGGGGTTTGTTCTTTTTTTAATTATTATATTTTAGCTTTTCAGACAGGCTGTCAAGGGAAGAGATTTTAGCTAATGTGTTTGTGCATCTCATAACCTCCAAGTGTATTGGGCAGAGGAATGCTTGAGGATTCACTAGCAATCTTGTTTGACTCCTCTCTCAAGGTACAAAGCAGCACACTGCATCCTGCCAAGCACTCTTACTCATGTCTCTGGGCTGCATTTTCCGGTGCTCTTGCCATCCTCCCTTGAAGTCATTTGTTGTCACCAACTGTTTAACAAACCTCATCATGGACTTTGTTTCAGCAGATCTTGCAGGAGCCATTAGGCTACTAGAATAGTCTGTCTTCATGTTCAGTTAGCACCAAGACTGCCCCAAAGCCCACAGCACAAAAAGGTCATATTTCTAGGGAAGCCTGCAAGATCTGAATCTTGCCATATGCATTTCAGTGCTTTGTTTCCAGCTTGATAAAGGAGCTGACAGTCCCAGATGCTCTGAGCACCTGTATGAGTTGGCCATGGCACTAACTGCTTAAGGAAGATCCTGACGGACACCAACAGCTTCACAGAGAGCAACATTGTGGCCTGATGCTTCTTGTTTTGAGGCCCATGATCAGTTAAACACAAGATTATTTTGCAACCCACTCCAGTTTTAATTTAACCAGGGAGTTTCTCATATGGGAAATAGCCTTCAGAGCCTGGATCTTTATGAGTCTTTTCCAAAGTCTTTCAATGAATGATTGTGATCATGGGTATTTTGCTGAGCAGGCAGATTCTGGCAAGACATTATGTATTGCAGATAGTGTTTTCAGAATAAATATGTCCTCTGGTTTTGGGGGAGTTTACTATAAAGAGTAGAGAGCCATCAGATATGCTATGAATACACCCTAGGCTTTTAAGTTACTTCTCAGTAACAGGGACAGAAGTACCCAGTACCATGCTTTGCCAAAGACAAAATCTGACAGACCCACCAACTTTCCATGAGGACAAACTCTTCTCCAGAAAGAGTTGCTTCAGTAGCATTTTCTCATGAAAAAACAGCAACAAAACAAAACACCCACAAAAACCCCAAAACAACAACAAACAATTAGTCACATTTAGGTAGAGGGATGGAAATTGATTACTGGAGCAGTTTGGGTGCTCTTGCTGGGACAGGATCCTGTTTGTAAATCTTGTCACATTTTTGTCTAAATGAATCAGCTGGTGTCTCTTCACTTAAGGCAGACAAATTGCTTGGAATTCACTTTCCTTCATTTTTTGTCAAAGATGTGTTTAATTGGGAGTTTTCATATGTCCCATTTCTGACAAAAAAATGTAGGGCAATAAATCATGTTTCTTTATATTTTTCTGTGAGTTATCCATATTTTCCAAAGTTTCTCAACTTTGGAAAGATCAGAGACTATCAAAAGGATGGAGCGAGACAGAAAACAGTGCTAAACATTGCTTACACTGCAGTGAGCTATTCAAAACTGCAAAAACTACAAGATACCTTTAATATATTTTCATTTCAGAGGATTTTGTTGGCATTCTGTGGCCCAGATTTTATTTTACAAAATTGCTTATTCATTCTTTTACCACCTCCCTGTCTAATCCTTCCATAAGGGAACTGCTTTTAACTGTCTAGCTGATGTTAGGTTTTTTCAATTAATGTTTTAAAAATCTTCAAAAGTAATTAAAAGCCTTCCAAAGTCCACCTCAAAAGTAAATTGCCACTAATATTGCCTTTCTGAATTTCAGAACTTTTTGTTTGTCTCCTGAAGTTATTTCAATGCACAGCTATAACAAACCACATCATTATAAAAGGAAAAAAACCATCTTGGCTGCATTTAGAATCCTCAAGAAGAAGGTTTTGGAGCGAGTCAACACTAAGCAATTAGGGGTTTTTTGCATTCAAGCTTTCTAACCCTTGAGCAGACAAGCCAGAGTAGGTAGGATTCCTCAGGATAGACCTTGCAGTGGTTTGTCAGAGCTGGGAAGCACTCACTGTGTTGCCCTTGCAGCAGAAATCCCCAGCAGGGATAAACAAGTCAAATAAGTTCCCCACACTCTGTGTCTGCCACATCTACCTACACCATAAAATCTCCAGCAATGTTCCTGTATAGCAGGATCTAGCAGAACTGGGCTAGATCCTTCAAGCATTGCCAGAAACACAAATCTCAACACGCAGGTTCATTCACACAAATACATTGCTAGGGTATAATCTACAGATTCTCTGCCTTTTCCTTGGTATGGCCAGATGGAAATCTTCCCTGGATTTGAAGTGGCGTTTCTTGGAGTAGAGAGTACTCCTGAATTTCAAACACAAGCATTCCTGACTCAACTCCATAATAGTAAGCTGATTCCCTTTACACCAGAGGAAATGCATTTTTAGTTCACAAAAGGAAGAAGAGGAATTGGCTTTCCAGTTACAAGTATTTTGGACACTTGTTAACTATTCTCTCCAAAGAACTGATGCCAAGAATTGTTTGTTTTTTGTTTTTTTTTTTTGGTTTTTTTTTTTTTTTACAGAGGAGAACAACAGCTTTTTACGCTCCTATGAACAGCTGTACAAAAATATAATTAACTGTTCCCTGAGCTGATGATAGCTGGCAGCACCATTTCATGTGAAATATCAAAACTATAATAATTCTCTCTTGTAAAGGGTAGGTAACCTGGAACAATTAGGAGCCTCTTTAATAGTTTTTCTCCTCCTTGGAGAGAGTGAGCATACAATTTAATTTAACTCTGCAGACTTTGCCCTGTTCTCTCCTGAAATAAGAAGTGTTATCAGCAACAACACTCCACTTCCTAAAATATACCTGCAACCCATTGTCAGATATCATGGGACAGTAGTGGATTTCACAGCCAGCAAAAAGCTGAAAGACACTTTTTATTATGAGTTAGGGAGAACATCTGTCCCAGTCCTATGCCTTTTCAGGGTAATTATTCCAACCATACAGGAAAAACAAACTCCCCCATTGAAAACAACTGGATAAGAAACTAAGAGGCAAAACTTTGTCTGCCATGTAGGATATCTGATATCCTGTTGCCTCAGAAGAGTCCCTCATGAAAAAAAAAAAGAACAGGGGAAAGAGTAACCTGGATTCTCCTCTCCTTTAGACTGGGTCAGCTGGGAGATACTCTGTTGCAATCTTCCTCAGCAACTGTTTAAATTAAAGATTTTCTGCTAGATACCGAAAAAGATAGAGTTTTCTTTTTAAATTTCCAAACCAACCTCTGACACAGTGGAAACATGCATTTTCCCATGTGCATGCAGAAAGCACACCTTGGGATAGTCAAATCAGGTGGTTGAATGCACACTTGACCAACTTGGCAATACATATTCCTGCCTGATTAATGTCTCCAGGTGGCTCATCCGAGGTTGTGTATGGAAAATGTGGTGCTTACTTCATCCATTTTATAGGTATGGGCAATCTTCTCTCTCAACCAGTAAAGCAGTCGTGTCAGAAGACAGGATTGTGAACAACCCATCACCACCACCACCATTCCAGGTGGGATGACCTAGTTTGTAATCCCTGACAGGAACCAGAGTAAGGGAAGGGTCATTTGAGGGAATCCTTGGAATTACCCCAAATCAGGTAAATCCAAGGAATGACTCAAGCAAGACCTTTCAATCCTTTTCTCATGACTACATCTGTTCTCTGGAAAAGAGCTGGACTCTAAGACAGGAAACTACTGAGGGCTTCTTTTATCCTCCCTTTTCCATTGGCACAACTGAGGAGCTTTACAAGCAATAAACCCCTTTACTATTATAGGTGCATTCCATTATTTATTTTCCAAGCATGCAAAGCTTGTACATGACCATCTGCAACTCTGTACACATATGGACAATGAGAATTTTTCTGAGAAAAGAGGGGAAAAGCCAGACTGAGTCTAAACCAAGCCAACTGCTTAGGATGACATATATTTCCTATTAGAGAGGAAATCAAGCAAGCTTTGCTAGCTAGGAAGATCCAGGTCCCTTGATGATGTGTGCAAGAGTTTCCACATCTGTGCAGAGCAATGAGAGAGAGGCCAGAAAGGTCCAGAGAGGAGCCTCAGAGAATCTGGAAGACACAGACTTCGTGTCCTCCTCTGTCATGGGCTGCCTGCCTTCCCTCTGAGGGGCACCTGGGCTTTGTGTCTCCCCAACAGCCTCGCTATGCACTTGCTGGTGTCAAACAGATATCCACAAATGCTTGTTCCAGTGCACCAGAGTTTTTTTTCTTCTTGGCTTGAGCCAAACTGGAAAAAAGTACCTAGCTGGAGACAGAAGGTGAGTGTGCTCACCAAGAAGTTTGTCACCCTGTGCAACTTCCTTGTGTAGAGAAGGATATGTGTCACCCTTCCCCTCCTTAAAGCGGTGCCAGCTGGGCTGTTTTAGCACACCAAGCAGAAATAAATCTAAGACTGATGTAAAAGTGATATATACTCAGATATCTTGGCTCTGAGATGAGAATGGGATGGAGACATCAGCTTTTCTCTGAATCCACAAGTTCTGTAAGGCACTAATGATAGCACTGAATCTGGCAGTGTTGATTAGGCCATAGAAATATCCTCCAAATATTTTTCTTCCTTCCCCTTTTTCTTCCTCCTCAGATAAATTTCATCCCACCACCCTTTGGAAGACTCTGCTGATCTCAGGCACCTTTCAGCAATTTAAAAAGTGTTGAACCGTCATGCCTTCTACACACTATGACTTCCTCCTTGAAGAGTGGTCCCAGTTGCTGGTGCAGTTTCCTGGTTGAGTTTTAGATCACAAAAGCAGGTATTTATTTTTTTGAAATGCCATATAAAAAACTACCTTCATACCAGGCAAGCAAAGGTTGAAATCAGGCTAGAGTGTGTACAATTTCATACTTATGTTCCTAATTGTATTTTTGCAGTGTTTCACATTACAGTTTTTCCTCATCTTCTAAGCCTCTTTCACTGATAAATATACTTGTATTATGAAACTGCTCACTTTCTACATTCTTTTTCACTTTCTTCTCTCACATCAAAGCCAATATAAATAAAGAATAAATAGTTGAGCTAACAAAACTGCTAAGAGAATACACTTTCCCCCTGAAGCTGTAAAGGTTTCCAATACCCTAGCAGAACTGTCTTAGATCAGTAATTGTTAATGGAATAAAATGGTGTCAAAAGGTAAACACGATTGTTTGATAAGTCAGGTTGACTGTGCCTTTCTGGACCATGTCTCTTGCCTGTCTGCTTTTGTTTTGCTAAGATTAGCTGTTCTCAGTTCAAGGGAGTAGCCAGAAAATGAATTTTGTATACACAGCTCTGTTTGCAGCTTCCAACCCCTGCACTTTTTCACTTTAGCATGGTGAGCACGTATCCTGCTTCAGAGCAGCTTTCACAATGCACCCTTGCACAATCTCTAAATCAGTTACTGTGGGTGCAACACTGAGTGAACCTCAAAAGATGAGCCAGTGAAAGCCATACAGCCAAAACATGTAAAAGGCATCAAAAAATATTAGCTCAAGCTGAGGTCAAATCCAGAGCACAGTTTGCCTTTTCTGGTGTTAAATGGTATTGCTTACTCTGGAGAAAAGGGGGCTCGGGGAGACCTTAATCCCTGTCTACAACTACCTGAAAGGAGGTTGTAGGAGGGTGGGGGTCAATGACAGAACGAGAGTAAATGGTCTCAAATTGCACCAGGGCAGGTTCAGACTGGACATTAGAAAGAATTTCTTCAGTGAAGAGGTTGTTAAGCATTGGAACAGGCTACCCTAGGAAGTGGTGGAGTCACCATCCCTTGGAAGTCTCCAAGAAATGACTGGACATGGCACTTGGTGCTATGGTTTATTCAATGTGATGGTGTTTGGTCAAACATGGGACTCAATGATCTTGGATGTGTTTTCCAACTTTATGATTCCATGAGTCTAAGACAGATCTCATGAAATTATCTGGGAGGGTTAATTTTCTTCTTGTGGAATAAATGCTTTGCCAACATGACACCTTTGCAGTCCAACATCTCACACAGCCTTGATGCTAAGACAAGAATAAAAAATTAGGCACACCAATAGTTAAATGGAGCTAACAGACTTTTGGATGACTGAGTTTTGGCTCTAGGCACCAAAAATTCCTGTAGTATCAAAGTCCTTTTTCAGATTTCATGATTTTAGCACCTGTCTGATGCAGCTAACAGATAAATACAGACAACATTTACTGGTCAGCACTAATCAGGCTGCCATCATCATGCACCACTGTTGGATTGGAGGGTGGCTGGAGAGAAATGACAAGGACTTCTGTGAGGGAAGCACAGACATAGTACTGTATGTAAGGAGAAGTCAAGAAACAAACACATATTTCTCTGTTGAAGAGATTCCCATTAAAGGCACACTGGTAAGCATTCAGTGGATTCATTCAGGATAAACAATATTTCTGATGCTCCAGGAAAACTCTGAAAAAATGGGATATAGTTAAGCAGGGGTTATTGCAGAGGTTAGTTTGGAAAGTTTCCTACTATAAGATCCATACTAAAGTGTGTACAGAGTTTCCATAAATCTAATCTCCTGTTGAATGCTCCTGCCTGAACAGTTATACAGCACTGCTAGGGTTAGAAAACTCGCTGTCTTCAACACACACAGTTAAATGTTGGTTAAGTGCAAGTACTCCAAGCTAAACACAAACTCTGAATAGGGGCCTATGTGCTTGTGTTGTAATACTGCCTGTAAAAATCCACAGTCCCATTACTACATACAGAAATACCTGTAGCAGAAGTGGGATCTCTTGCAAGGAATTCCTGAAGAAATTGGAGAGCATTCATTGAGGCATTATACATATGATGCTTCTGTAGTTTTAAAACATTTACCATATCAAAAAACCCCTAAACAATGCTGGAAAAGAAATACTGAGAGAATTTCCAGCCAACAATATTAGACCTTGTCCAACCAAAACTTGGTGGTCTCTACAGCTAAATTCATTTATTTCATTAAGGCTGGTCTGTAAAAGAGCTAATGGCATCATTTACAGTTCTCTTTGACCGACAATCTCTACTTTCTGTCAAAAGTTTTCTGTGTTTATGAATACATAGCAGAGGCTTTCACTTCAGCTGTGCCTGGTGTAACCCTCCTACATCACACGAAATCCACACTTGTTCTTGGGTTTGTAGGTTATTTTGTAGGTGCAGTTCTTCATTAGCTTTTGAAACAGCCAGAGGGAGTGACTACATTTTGAAGGCATTTACTTCTCTGTTATGGTCAGAAGTTTGTTGTCTGCTACTTTCCTTTGATGGTGTGTCATGTTGTTTGCAGGTCATTTATACATTTGCAAGAGCTACAGCATCCCTGTGTGGAGCAGAGACCAGGACTTGAAAGTAATTTTCAGCTTGTGCAACACAAAGGAGATGTTTGCCTGGGTTGAGTCTTTTTGGTATTGCAGAAAGAAGCTGCTATTGTGGTCTCTGAAGTCATACCCCTTTGGGTGAATGCATGACAGCACTCATTAGTGATGTTACTGGTATATTATGCTAATTGTATTTTTGAAGCTCTGTAATTCTGATTTTTCTGAACTGCTCAATAAAAAAGTTAATTAAAAAAAGATGTTCTCTGAAAAGGGCAAGAGACATGCTCTCTCAGGAGCTAGGGAGAGTTACAAAGGAAAAGCTTCATACCATCTAATGAATCTTAGACATAAAGAATACTTATTAATTAATTAATGTTTCTGCAGATAGTATTAGAGCACATACGTAGGAATTAGGCTGTAGACAACAGGAGGTAGGAGACATGAGCAAGAAGGAGCAGAATTTCACTCTTGGCTTGACTGTTCGAAGCAATTCCCTAATTAGGAACAATTAGGAGCACATACTCCCCCATAGTGCTTAGAGAGCAGATTTCATAGGTTTCAAGGAGGTGATGACTTGAAGCTGTTGCAAAATGTAGAAGGACATCCAAAACAGATGCACTCTGCAAAGGCAGGGAACACTGGGAGACTTCCACTTTCTTCTTCTGGATAGACACTCTAAGGGGAGTCCAACCTTACTGCAGATTTCTGTGCAAGAGCAGCCAAGTCTTTAAAGCCTATTTCTAGATGGGTATTTAGTCACACACATAAGTTCTCTGATCTAGGTTTCAGTATCTCCTGTTGTGTCAAAACTCCATAAAAGAGGCTTTTCCACCCCATTTATCTCATCACATCTATTTTGGCAATGATCCCTGGAGAGCAGGAATGGTCTTTCCATGCATATAACTGACTACTGAAGTAAGCAATAATAACTCGATGGGAAAGTTAAGCAGTTACATTGAATCCACTATTTCCATTGTAAGACTTCTGAAACCTTTCCAAATTTTGCTTTTTTTTGGTTGTTATTGGTTTTTTTGTGTTGAGAAATGCTCTTCTTCCCACACGTTCATTTTTGTTCTTGGTCTGCAACTCTGAACATGTCTATGAAGTTTGAATGGCTCTTGCTGGTCAGAGCCTATGGGGCTTCTGTCTTTCTGTCATTTTATGTGTCATGCAGACAACTGAAACCCGCAGCAATAAAAACCTCACAGTACAACAACCCCCCATGTGGCTGATGTATGCCACATGGTGTATTCTGTTTGTTACTGGTCATGCTTGGAAATTATTCAGTTTCTTTCTGCCACTCAGTCCCATTGCATAAAGAAACTTTTCCCTTTTTAAAGTCCAGTGTGCTATTTTGGAAAAAATGAGGCATTTCTCTTGTGTGAGGTAATAAATATCATTAGTGAGTATCTTTAGATTTTGCAGAGATGCTGCTTTTCTTTGCATCCGTGATTTTGCTCTTTTTTTCAGGCTTTGGAGCCTTAATGTTTGTGGCTATACAGACACATGTAGATTTCATAGAATGTTCTCTAGTTGGAAGGGACCCACAAAGATCATTGAGTCCAATTCTTTAATTAAATGGCCCTTATGGGGATCAAACCCACAACCTTGATATTATTAGCACCATGCTCCAACCAACAGAGATACTCTCAGGGTGATAAAGTAAGTAAAAACAATAAAAATATTTGTCTTTCTTTAAGAATATTTTAAATCCATCAGTTAAAATCCAGTGATGTACATGATAATTTTTCATTACTTGTATCCATCACCTACAAAAATACTTATCATGTCTTTTGTACAAACTATCCTTCACAGAGTATCTTTTGATGCTAACAAAGGAAAATACACTTGGAGTAAAATATAACTACTAGCTAACAGGTCTCAGGAAATAGGACAAAATACCTTCTGTTTGTTGGGTTTGCTTTTCTTTTTAGTTTTGACAAAAACAGCAGTTTTAGTGAGCTGAGTCCAAATGTATTCTCAGCTGGGGAGAAAGGACTGATTGATGGCGGCAAATATTAAACTGTTCAAGGCCTCCTGCTTCACAGCACATAAAACCAGTCACATCAGCTCATGTTTCACTTTTTATGTCTTTTCTTGAAAAAGACACAAAAAAATCTGATAAGCACAGCCCAAAGCTCCACCAAGCTGCCCATACAACCAGCCTCCTCAGCACACAATTACTTACACATTTATCATGAGTAAAAGGCACTTTTGGATAACAGGGCTGCAAGGGGTCAGAATGCAAATTGGGTGTGAATTTGCTCTAACGGTGTGAAGCACAACTCCTACACATTACGGCAATGGGCGCTGACATCTAATTGCATCAGTCTACTTACTGCTCTAGAGGCCAATCCTGTGACCAAAAATCAGCAGGGGCTTCAAGCCTTATTGATATGGACACATTTCTTGCTTATGGGTGCAGACACAAAGATGCGTTGGTTAAGAGCAAGACAGGTAGTTGAGGAGTTGCTGTGGATTGTAGCTGAAACAAGGTTCAATTAACAATACTCCACATTTTTGGCAGCTACTGCAGCTTCTTTAATCTGGGTCCTCTCAGTTTTCCTGAGAGACAGTAGAGGTAGGGGCAGATCTCTGGCTCCAGTCTTAGATGCATAAGCTGTGCTCAGGAAATGGTGTGTGCACTGACAGCTATATGACATGTGGGAAGTTTGATTCTGAGGATGCATTCACAGAATCACTAGGGGTGGTAGAGGTGGAGAAGACCTCTAAAATCATGGAGTCCAACCATTAACCAGCACCACCATGTTCGCCACTAAACTGTGATCTCAGCTGTCACATCCCTGTCACTGATGTGCTCTTTGCAAACCCTGATGATCTAAGCTCAGAGGTGCTTATTCCTCCTTCCCTCCCCTGTCAAGCCAGGTGTATTTTGAATGCCAAGACAATAGAAGCTTCCCTGCTTTTGAAAAGATCCCTGTGGGAAGGACATTTTTCCCAGGCTGAAAGCAATCACACTGTTTGCCTGGCTTATGCCAGCAATGTTTCTGTGCTTGGGCCTGGATGGTCAAGCAGCAAGAGATGCAAAAACCATTTTTGACCTCTACACTTCAAGAAATACCCAAAGGACAATACTTGACCACTGAGAACAATGGCCAGAGCCTGACAGACATTACTCACAAAGCTCCTGGGCTCTAGCATGCCCAGAACTTTTTGGCATTTTGCAGTATTTCAGAGGTGTCTAGTTGCCCTCCAGTTATTAGGGTCATGGTGAGTTTAAGAAACCACAAATAAAGATGAACTCATAGAGGACTTACTAAAATACTTTCCAGCAGCATTTCAGTCAACATGTTTCATGCACCAGGTTTTGCACAACTTTACACATCATGGAAGGGTAGGACTCAGGCATTGCTGTGTTAAACTGCTCCTAGATGGGATCAGTCTGGTGATTAGCTTTTTGACCATGGCTCAGTAGTCCTGGAAGGCAAGTGGAGGTGTGTGCAGCACTTCTTTTGTTGATGAGGACATTTGTAACTTGGAAGACTGAGATTAAGGTTACAAGATGCAAATACAGAGTAGTGACAAGATGAAGTTCTGCAGAACGTGCTAGTTGAGCTGTCATGAATTACAGGGTAGAAGGATGCTCTCAATAGCTGCAAATTGTCAGTTTGCTAGACAAAGTGATGCTGGGATGTCACACATGTCTGCTAAAAAGCATTCAACTTTGTCATTTCCCCTTCAGAAGACTGATAAGGTCTCACGACTTATTGTAGCGTATTGCTGGAATTACCATAATATTATCCACAAACCAGGATGCAATTGTGAAAAGCACAATTCAAGATCTATAATACAAGAGCTGTTCTTACTATTGAATGATTCACCCTGTAAGTGTGAGGCTGACACAGATGGAAGAGAAAGGGCAAGGACAAAATCTCAGTGGGATCAGGAATGTTCTCTATGTTCCAGTACCTCAAATGCAAAGATAGGATATGGCAGCTCCATGAACATTTGTGGATCCCATCTCCCAGGTAGGAGTTCCCAGGGGAGGATTACAAGACAGTAAGGGACCTCTTGGAAAAGTGTAGGCAGAGGTATTGTAAAATGCAGTCCAGCCTGGAAGCTGACAAAGAAGTTTTATGCCCCTTAAGTTGGAGCATCCTCACTCAAAATGGAGCACCTCTTTGTAAAAGGGTGCAGGTAATCACTGGCAACTGCTACCAGTTTGAGCTGAAACCACTATTTTCCCTCTGCTCTAAATGAGAAATAGTCCTTTTAAGTGGGGGGGATTTTGGCGGGTTTCTTTTGTTTTGTTTATTTGGTTGTTGTTTTGTAATTTGCTTTGTTTTGTATTGTTTTAATTCAGGCCAAAATTACTAGGTCAGATTGGAGACAGAAATGCAACACAGCCAGCCAGGTGTTCAGTCTGCCATGGCAATCCATTAAAGACTTCTTCTCCCACTCTTCCAGAAACACAGCTATGATGCAGGGATCAAGAAAAATTGTGTGCTTCTGACTTAAAAGCTTTGCTAATTATCCCTCTGTAAAGGGAAAATCATACTAAAAAGGCCACTAACCAGATTCCTGTACCTTGTTCATAAACCATGGTGCTTAGAAATGGCAATACTCAGTTTTGGAAAACATAGGAAGGAAGGAACAGAAACTAACTGCTGTTTGTAAAGCTGGGAGGCATGGCACAGTCCATGGACATGTCTGTGTGGGAGCATGGGAACAGAGCAGGATGTAATTCTTGCAGTTTGATGCTGATGGGACTCATACATGCTTGCTCCCTGCATGAACACAAACCTACATCTGTTTGTCCTGGTTAGTAAGAGAAAAACAATTTTATCTGGAACCAGGCAACTGTAATGGCATACAGATATTTTCCCCCAAGCCTTTAGAGAAGATATTAGCAGAAGTTTAAATATACTTAAAATTAGAGTATGTTTACTCTACTTGGGACATGTCCCTTTCCGGAACAGGTTGCATGTCAGGGATACAGGGAAATTTCACAGTGGTTTGTTCTTCCCTCAGTTTCCAGGATCACATGATTTCAATACTCATTTGACTTTTGTAATGTCAGCTGATCTAGGCAACTGTTTTGAAAGTTTCCAATACAAAAATCACTTATGATTACAAAAAGACTGAGGGGTAGGAGACAATTGTATCATCAGGACTTGGCATGGAACCATGGCACTGAGTCCTTAACAAAAAGCCATGTTCTCCCAGCCAGCCTTAAGTGGCTTGTACTCATACCCAAATTCCAGCTGACACCTTGGTCCAGAGCCTGCCCTGATGCTTGATCACAACAAAACAGTGGTGAGCTGGATTGTCTGACATAGTGGAGTTAAAGGACCCATGCCTTGGGGTGTACATCAGGTGCCAACCAGTTGTGTAAGGAAAAAAATTCTTCCATTCATTAACTTTTCCTAAACTGTCCAGTGCAGTCTTTCTTTTCTTTTCCCCAGTGGTCAAGCCATTTTGTTTTTCAGTAAGTTCTCTGAAGTAGGGCTATTCCCCACATGGCTGGTGCCAATGATTGCCTTTATACCCACAAAAGATTTTCCTGGTCTAGGCAGGACCCACTTAAAAATTTAGCAGGTTTCCAACTTTCTATCTGGCATGGAGGTGAGCTCCAGCGTGCTAGCTGGCTGAGAGCAAGTGTATGCAATGGTGATGCCTTACTTTTTGAATGCAGCTTTTATGTGAGCAAATAAGGAATTTTATTTGCAGTGCCTAGTTAGTGCTCCATCTATTTGTGATTTAGACTCTCACTCAAAAAGAATCCCATCAAGGCATCCAACTCCCTGAAATGGGGCATAGGAAGGGTCCACTTAACTTCATATAGAACAATCCAGCTTGCACATTTACAAATTAAGAGGTTGCTTTCCAAGTGCTCAGCACCTACAGCTTTGACCATTATTTCACAAGAGATCTGCATCCCTTATTAGGCCTGTTTCAACTGGGTTTTCTGCAGAGAACAGTCTCAAACTGGAGCTTGTTGGCTCTCAGCCCAGGCCAGTTGTTTTACTGCTTAGATAAGACCTGAGCAGGTCTGAAGATCTGATCTTCAGCAACACTGAGAAATACCACATTTCAGGAGTTGCGCATTGTAGGCATAGCAGTCATCTCATGCTTGCCAGACTGTAAGTAATCATGCCAGCAGCTAGCAGGCTGTCAGTTACTAGTGTAAGCTGCAAATCCATCAGGAATTGTTTGTATTTCACAAGGAGATAGATAAGGAGAAGATTCATTTCATATCCCTTTAAAAAGTGTGCATATGGCAAAGGGTCAAGATAATTTTAGAGACAAATTTCTCAACAGGATCCTTTCTGAAGGTAGTTCTGTTGGGGTTAACAGCCCCTTGCATTGGCACAGCTCCTGCTCCCATGGCTGGAGCTGAAGAGGAGGACTCTTTCCCCGGGTTGAACCTTTCAGTGGGTGCTCCCAGCTCTGCTCCAGTTACAAAAGCATACATCTCAGCACCAGGGACATTGCTAAAGCCTTATCTTCATCCCTGTGACATTTATGTGGCTCTGCTGTGCTTCTGGAAAACATGATTCCTTTCCCATAGCCCAGAATATGGGGATAGAGGTCCCATAAATACTGATCCAAACAGAGAATGCCAGGGTTAGATCATATCCAGCACTGTTTTCCCTGGACCTGATATCAGGGCGTTAATCTGTGTTGTAAATCCAGACCCAAACTCATTTCTAGAACATTGTCAAGCACCGGGAAAGGGTTCCATGGGATGTCTGGTGGTCTTGATCTGTTCTGAGTCTCTCTCATTAGGTAGGAATAGATGTGCACAGGCAGGGTCCAGACACACCTCGTAATAATAACACAGTGGGTGAGAATTTCAGAGACCAAGGAATCAAAATAATAATTTTTTTCATTCCTTCAGTGGTCAAGATTATGGGCAAGGATTCAAACAACTCATTCATCAGTTCTTTGCTTCTGTGTGATGAGTTTAAACAGTTCAAAGTACAATATACCTTGACCAAAGTACAAAAACTTCTAGATCTGTAGGTGATGATGTTTGCACATTTCCTCTATCTCTCTAGTGCCAGGGGGAAAAGATATTTTGGAAAACAAATATGACAATCTCATGAGAAATGATAAAGCAGGGAGTAAGATTTATATGACCCGTTGTAGAGTAATGACTGAGTTTTTTTGTTAGACTTGTGTTATCGTCTCATGCTGTCACACTGAGAACATTAAATGCATGGAGCTGGAGGGGCTGCTGGGAGATTGGACAGCAATATATTTTCTGTACTCTCTAGGAAAGTGAACTCACTTACCCAGGATGTAATTGAGCAAACAAAGTGGAACTGGAAACATTTTCAAATCAGGCACTGCAAAATACTTAAGGCAGATTAATAATTTTTGAATGAATCAAGGGGTTTAATGCAAGTTGGCATTTTAACAGAGTCCAGAAATTTTGTACTGATTCCTCCTTCCATTAAGGATTTTTTTTCAGAAGATGAAAGGGAGGAGGGGAAGAAAATCAAAACACTCAGAAGCAAAATGTTTTACCTCAACCCTGATGGTACAGCTGTAACCAACAATATTTTGCCCCAAATTGCTGTCAGAATACCCCCTGAGAGTTGTGGTTCGGGTATTTCAGACCACCTTTCTTCACCATGGTCCAGGCTGCTACTCTTTCTGCACACTTCAGCATCCAACCCTCCTCCTTCTCCAGAGTCATCCTGCTCCTGACAACATTTCATAACCCTTTTTCTGAGCCCCAGCCTTAGCTCTGATTTACAGTCTGGTTGCTCTTCTCTGGGCTTGCAGAGGACAACACAAAACAGAGCACTAACTGGGAGAGAGAGCTGGCAGGCAAAATCAGGTCAATAACTAAGGCTGGAGCAACCCACACTCGCTCAAGTTGGTTGTGCTACACAAACACCAACTGCCTGCCCTCGGGGCTCCCCTGTACAAGGGCAGGCTCATGGCAGTTCATGAGACCGGCTCTTTTGATCCCAGTTTCTCAGCAGCTGTGCAAGTCATGGCCTTTACAGTGGCTTGCTGCTGACTCACGGCAAATCATGGCATGCTGGTTCTATAAAGCCTCCTTGGAGGGCAGAAATTATGTTTGTGCTCACTTTAAGACCTTGTTATGCCCTGGGAGCAGTGTGAAAGAGGCTTTTGCACAATCTGGAGTCAGGCTCATTATATTTGCATCCTACCATAATATAAATCAGGATTATGTGAGCATAGTCATTATTTAGAAGAAATTACAATAAATTAAGGTACCAAATTTCTAATTAAGGGCCAGCAAGCTACTTAATTAATCTTATATCTAATTAGCCAACAATAAATTACCCAAGCAGGACTATAAATCTATTCAGTGATCTACAACAACCGCATGCATAAAGACCTGTCCCTTACTATTGGGAGCTGTTGATGCCATTGAGCTGCCCTTTGTCTCTCTGGCTGCCCCAATGCCCCACCTCCAGGGCTTCTGTCTGGTTGAAAGCTTCTTTGGGCAGGGAACATGTCTTTGAAGTGGTTTGGATAGTCCTAGCTGAAAATTTGGGGCCTTCATGAGAGTAATGCATTTTACTGAAATTTATTGGAGGATGAAATGTGTTTAACCTGATTGTCAGTCTCCAGTAAGCAGCTTTAAAGAGCCTTTTTTTATGTGGTAGTTAGTAATGTTGTTTCCCAGAGAGGTTGCGGACTCCCCATCCTTAAGGTGTTCAAGGCCAGGCTGGATGGGACTCTGCGTAAACTGGTCTAGTGGGAGATGTCTCTTCCCACAGCAACAGGGTTGGAACAAGATCATCTTGAAGGTCCTTTCCATCCTTAATCACTCTATGATTCTGATGTGTTATAGAGATATGCAAGTGACAAGAATGGCTAGCTATTGGTATATGGGCAGGTTGAACTCAGAAAATTATTGCAGAGCTAGTTTTTAACAGGTTGATGCCTTTTGATTTTAATTACAGGCTCCACAGAATGCTATGTAATGTGAATTGCAAGTTCTGGAAAGTTTGTGTGTCTTCTTTCAGACAAGCTATGCAGGGCTATGCTTAGCAGGCAGGCAAGACCAGGCAACACAGCTAAACGTCACAGAGGTACAGTTTTTTCAAGTAGCTTCTAAAGCTTATTTTCACAGGATCTGCCAAGACAAACAGGGATTTGTGACTACAGTTAAGGAGCATAAAAAGTACATGATGTCTCTATGAAAATTACAGCGTCTTAGCTGCAGTTGGCTTAAGGGTTGGCTTTATTCAAAATGCTGTGCCACAGCCAAGTTGTGTCCTGAGGCTCTATGTTAAAACACACAGAGCAAACAATGAGAGGAGATAAAGCCTGTCCCAAGAGCTGCAAGCATGACCACAAATGTGTTTTATGGCAGCTTGGGGATGAGACTTTCATCAACCTACAAAATGCTGCAGGGTACAAGTGGCCCAAAAAGGAGGTCACTTACCCACTTGGCTGAAGTCTTGGCTGTGGGAAAACCAGCAGGAGGTTTGTCATTGGCTTCCAAAAAGCCCAGCTTGACCCATGACTGCATCTCTCTTCCGATGACTGTGGGACAATGTCTCAGCTAGCGTAAGAGCTTCCTTATGTTTACTGGGCTTCAATGATTGATTCCAGTTGAGAACATGGCCTGCTGAACACCATTCTCTCTGTTGAAAACACATATGTGCACAAGCAACACTCAAGGGTACAGGACTTAAAGCATCCTCACACAAGACTCATAGAAACTAGTAAATCATGTGGTTTGTTAGGCAGCTCTAGAAAAATGCAGACAGAGGAAATTGGCCCACTCTCTGACCATCCAAGAGAAGATTTAGTAACTACATCACCAGGCCAATCTCTTGGGTGCTGTTAATGGATGCATCTCTACTAACTTCAGTAGTCATAGAATCTTTTAGGTTGGAAAAGACCTTTAAGATCATTGAGTCCAATCCCTAAGTCTCTGGCAAAGAACTGGGACACTTACATCAGAAGCACTGGAGGGCAATATCCGTCTCAAAATTTGCAAAGGTGTTTGTGACTATTTATTTACAAAGTTCCTCTATCATGGAAGTCATGCAGAAACAGAGTTCTGCCAAAGCCTAGCAAATGCCTGCACCAGAGTAAGTTTACACAAGAGTAGTATAATGCAGAGCAAACAAAGCATGGCATGAGGCCATAGAGCTGAATGCTTCCAAAAGAGGTATCTTTGTGGGGACACAGGGAATAAGATGCTCTGAAAGAAGACGTAAAAAAACAGAGCAGAACAAGGAAGAAGAGCCAAAACTCTGCATTGATTTAGCCCCACTATTTCAAGAAGTTATTTGGACACGTTGTTAAGCTGGAAGATGATGAAATTAAAAATAGTCCAGGTTCTCATCTTTCTCAGAAGGTGTTGTGTGTTGTCTTTAACCTGCTCTTAAGCAAAACCTACATCTTGCACAATGACTTGACTTCAGGGCAGACCTTTGAGAACATGAAAGATCATGAAACGAGCCAGGGCATGAGAATATGGAGCACCTGCATGTGGCTCAGAGGAGAGTTAGTCACAGCAGAGAGGTCAGGAAGAAACTGCAAAGGGAAGACAAGAAGGAGCTAAAAGCCACAGAGCTTGCAAACAGAGGAATACTTTAAAGAAGGAGTATGTTTTAGGCAGAAGGAAGAGCGAGTGAAGCCCAGCAGACACCTGTATTGTCACTGTCCTCTTGGTCCCCTTATGGTATCTGGCCTTAGTGATCAGAAAGCTTCTGCTGTATTCTCAGGAGTAAATTCAAAGAAAAGTACTTTCTGACAATGCATTTTACCAGCAGCTCTCCTCAGCTGTCGAAATAAAATCAGATTTCACCAACTATCACCAAAGTTCACTACTCTGGCATCCAACTGATAGTGTCCTTGAGGCCATCAGCTCTTCAGAGAATGTAAGAGTATCCTTTCCTTCCCCAAAATAACCATATCACATCTTTGCCTGTTCTTAACATCATATTTGAATGAGCTATTTTGGAAATTCTTGAGATGTTTTGTTATGCTTTGTTTACTCTCAAATTGGATTCAAAACCAGTGAAATACAAATGGAATTCCATCTGAGACAAAAACACAGGGACTAGACTGCCTCATTCATGGTTTTGAACCCAATTTGGCAGATTCAAGGCATTCAGATAGAACTCAGGGAAAAAATCTAATATGAAACTAAATCTGCAATGAATTCAGTATTGAATCTCTTCCCAGCTTTGTGGGTCCAGCACTACAGCCCTGGGTTTCTGTTCTTAGGGCCAACCCTAATTCCTCCCCTTTCAAAGTCAACCCATTCCCATTCTTGCTCGCCATTTAAACACTTCAGCCTTCTTGAGGAATATTACACTTTTTTCAGGAGCATCCACTGCTTATGGAGAGGGTTTTTTGAATAGTCATAGGAGTGTAAAAAATGGAAATCTACATGTTGTTTTACTCTTTTAGGAGGCACAATTTATTTGCTTCCTTAAGGAAACAAATGCTGTCATATCACTTCATTTATCCAGAATTTGGAACGTTGAAATCTGCTCTAAGCGTTTTCTTTTGCCCACTTTCAGAAACATTCTGCAATACATATACCTACTCATTAGATTTTAAAAAAATCCACCAAACTCACCCACTCACTAGATTAAAAAAAAATCACTTCAGTCCAAATCCACAACATGATAACATGCTTTTAAACAAATAAGCATATTTCTTAAATATCTGTTAAATTACTTGTACAGCAGTGCAGTAAATCAGCCTACAGCCCAAGTGCTACTTGATAGAATAGACTTGCTGGATATAAAAGCTTAAATTTCTCATATGCAGCCAGCACTAATGTTTGCAAAGCCAAGACTTGCTGTTTAATGTTTTGAATGTGCTCTCCAGTTTTACTTTCTTGCTGTTGCAAGCACCTCATGTCAGCATTCCTCAGAGTCTACATAATGTACAAATACACTGATCTTTAACCTCTGTGTCATCACCCAGACCAAAATCTATAGAGGGATATGACACTGGTGGGATCATTTGCCCATAGTAGTTCAAATAGACAGATGGGCTGTTGTACTGAGCATGGGGCCAAAGCAACTTGGAGTCAGTCAAAGGGGTTTTACTTTTTTGGAGTGTGACATGAAGCTCTCAGACAGTGGATGCACAGAAGGAGGTAAGTTCAGCTTCAGGGTCAGCAAAACCACCCACAGGTACTGTAGTCTTTGCACCTGGATCCATGGTGAGAAGGCTGCCTGCCTTTGGGCTTTGCTGTTTTCTGTCTTTTTATTGTATGAATTCCCCCAAGATCAACATAAATATCACTTTATCTTCAGGGCTAAACTAGGTCATGAATAATAAAAAGAAACAGCAGTTACCCTGCATGGTGCCTGTAAAATTCCCTGTCCTTATCCTAAGGGACTGCGAGCATTTTTTTCTCAGCTTTTCCCCTCCGGTGTATGAAATGTGGCTGGACATTTGGAGCCTGGCAGCTGCTCACTTGCCAGCCTTATAGACCAGGATGGGGCAGTGATATACTGAATTAACTCAGATAGTATTTGGGCAGAGGTGATTTAAAATGGGACTCTCAATGATACAGCAGCATGTGAGGTCATTCTCAAGGGTCAGGCTGCAGAAGGCATCTATCTGCCAAAATTCAGATCTTTGTGATGCTCAAGCATCACAAGAGATACAAAGGGTAATGGTGGAACACCCAGTGTTTGGGTCTGCGAAGGTGCTGGCCAGGACTGGCAGAGTCCCCGTAATGCCAACCCTGAGGAAGGGAAACTTCACTTCTGCTTGTGCCTGGGCAGTGCTGCAAGACATTGTACTTTTTTGTAGTTGTCCTGGCTCCAAGTTTCTGCTGAGTCTGAACTCCAGGTTTGTAGCAGTGCCCTTGCCTGCTCTTATGGAAGCTGTAGAGATGCCACAAATCAGCCTGGTGCATTACTGCTTGGAACACTTCACAGTTGAAGCACTACTGCCATTTTCCTCTCTATATATTTCTTCTTTCATGCCCACGGTAGTTTATGACTGAAAATCAGGCAGACACATTCAACTGTAAAAATAAAAATATTTTTAGTTCACATTTTTCCAAATGTCTTTCCCTCCCCCCCAAATCAGCATATAACTCTTTATAATACAACCTAGTTAATATTTCTCTTTCATTCTATACTAGCACAACACCTCAGAAAGATGGGATAAAAAAGGCAGGCTGTGCTTTAGGAATAGACCGCTATTCCCAGGCAAACTGATCTTAACAAAAATATTGTAATGAAATCAATATGTATTATTACACATAATGAAGCAAAATGTATATTTTTACATATTAAGTCTATTTGCTTTTACTCTTTACATATAGTCATAAAAATATTTATTTTTGTGCTTAGAATAACAAAATGAAAGCTCAGTGTTCAGGCTCTATCTGGCTGGCACTTATTGTTTCCATATGTTAGGGCAACAACCAGATTGCTCTGCCATTTAATTCTGTGACTCTTTCTCCACCTTTTCATCTGATCCAACAAAGATTATTTTCTTTGCAGCTATTATTGCAAAGAGGTGACCAATTGCCACTGGGCAGAGAGTTGAAAATGAAAGGATCAATTAAGTTTATTCTTCTTGTGAGAAAATATGCACATTTTCTTAGGACATTAAATTCCATCTGACAAACAGAGATGAGGAATTAAGATGCTTTCAATATTTTAAACACGTCTCCTTGTTTTCAATAGCTGTGCCTGTATTTGGATTTTAACTCTGGGGAGAAGTCTTACTCTCAGCTCAGCCCACTGAAAGTGATGGCAAAATGTCCTGTTGACTTGAATGGAGCAGGGATTGAAGACAACAGGGCAACCTTGGAAGATGAACCTGATCTAGGTGAAGATGTCTCTGCCCATGGCAGGGGAGTTGGACTAGATGACCGTTAAAACTCCCTTGCAACTGTATGATTCTGTAAAGTTGATAAGATTGAGCTTTTTCTCCTTGATATGTCTGAAACTTCTAGTATGTGTGTGTGTAAGGTGGTTTTGCACTGGTTTGTCTGAATGCACTCTTTGTCTGTGGCAAGCTTTTGGAGGTGCATACACTCCACACCCTCCCCCCCCCCCCCCAAGAAGTTCTGATGGAGCCAGAGAGAAGGATGGAGCACCGCATATCATGCTGGGTCTTTGTTTGCCTGCCTGCAACCTGTCAGGAACCTACAACTGATACACTATCCATAAAAAATAGCAAACGAGGAAATATGTCTCCATCAGCCCTGGTATGTCACCGCCGTAGCACCTGGAATGCTTCTCAGCTTCCATGACCAGGAGCGCTCACACTTTCCTTACTGCCTGATGGGATGAGATGTGGCCATGCAGCAGGGCTCACCGCTATGGGCTCTCCATGGGGCTGGAAGGAGCCCTGATATACACTGGCCAGATCCCTGAGGTAGCATTTGAGGGTCAAGGTTGTGGCACATGGGGCTATGGAATTTATGGCTACAGGACCATACCTTCCCCTCATCCGAGCCATCATCCTGGAAAGTTTGCTGGACAGCTGGGGCAGAAAAATCAACATTGTCAATGTTTTGTATATATGATTATAGACCAAGGGGAAACAGCAGGGCAGATTTCCATACCTCCACAGAGCCCCACTCTCAATACAGCCAAGTATGGGCCATTCACTTAAGAGTTGGACTCAACAATCCTTGTGGGTCCCTTCCAACTCAGAATATGTGATTGACAGTCAAAATGTTGTCTATACTGTAATCAAGTGGGCAGGAGCAGAGCACTGCAGCTCAGCTGTGATGCAGATATCAACTGTGAGCAGAAATTGCCACTTCATTTTCAGCAGTGCCTCTACAACAGAAGTCCTGAGGACATGTAGAACAAGCTGGAGTCAGCAGGCGAGAAAAGGACTGTTGGGGAGGGAGTTCGTGGGAAACAGAGTAAGGAAACATCTTGGAAAGGTGTTGTAACAAAGATAAAATGCTTCAGATGTCAACAGGATACCACAGGATCCCGGAAAAACCACACAGCTTCTCTGCTGAAGAACTATTCATTCATAAAATAGGTTTTCTTTCTCATTTTCAGGTTATTACAGGTAGTTTCTGTACTGCTAGAGCTCCACTGACCAGCAGTGTGAGACTTTTCAGAGCTGCAGCTGCTCAAGCTGAATCAGACATCTCAACATAAAGGGGCCTTCTGTACATATTTCCTTTCCTTTCCCTGATGGAGTAACTGGAGCAGTATAAGCAACTTTATATTGACATAATTCATCCCCATTGGGGGTGTTCTATCATGTTAGAGAGATTTAGATGGTTAAAGTGATAAAACTTGTGCATAGAGAAGCTAGTAGGATCATGAATTAGTTTTTTTACTCCTTGCACTCTACATGACTCACAGTAACTCAAACTTGTAAGAATAACAGTATATAAATTGGCTAGAACTAAGCCCCTTTGCGAAAACAGATCAGTTTTTAACTACCTGCATGCTCAAACCTTCCACAGCCACAGAAATCTTGTACAAGGATAGCACATTTGCTCCTAACTAACATACCATCTAATGAAACCAGCACATATATACCAAATTTTCCAAAGGAAACAAGTGATTCTGGATTGTTTTATACCTAAAAGCCAGTCCTGAGAAAACTTACAAGGTATCTTAAATGGGAACTGCTCTTTGTAAGGAAAATAATGATAAGGATGTAATCTCTGAAAGATACAGATTGCTCTGCAGAGAGCTGTTTTCTTATCTTCGGGACATTCTTAGGGAAGAGAAAAGAGTGGGGGAAAAAGTGCTGAGGAAGAAGGAAAGAGATCTAACCACCAATAGTGAATGATGAACAGAAAGGGTGAGAAAGGACAGTCTTGGAAAGGGGCTAGAAGGACAAAGACAACAAAGGAGGGGAAAAACTGAAGAAGGCAAGGGGGAGGAGATGGGGAGAGAAGAATGTGTGAAACAAAGGTGAAAGAAAGGGAAGAAGAAATGAAAGTGAGAAGGGAAGAAAAGCAATGGTCGAAGGCTGAGATGAGCATGTTCAGTTCCTATTTTATTTATGCATTTATATTCCAGTCAGTGTTTAGTAGGTGTCTCTAAAGGCTGTGATTTATTATAATTTTTCCTTTTCAGTCCTGCAGAGGAAGGGGCAAAGGCCAGGAGGGGGCTGGATTCTTTGCCTAGGGCACTGCTGCTCCTTAGACTGGCCCTGAATTCAGAGAAGTGCTAATGCTCCCTGGAGCTGGAATGCAATTAATTTTCTATGGCATAATGTTCCAGAAAGAGCATATTTGGGGAGGCTCAGGTTTGTGATTCTAGGGTACCCTTAGCCTATCTGTGCAAATTGGAGCTGCGACACCTGCTCTCCACACCAGGTTATTGCTTTACACATCTGGGAATTTTTACTTGAAAATGTTTGTTTGTATGACATTTCCGTAAGTGAAGAGGGTGAGCATCTCATTTTACTCACGTTAAGTGCTTCATTTGGCAGCCTGGCCAGAATCCACTTGAGTAGGCAGCAAAATCTTCTCTGACTTGTCTCTGACTGCTTTTATTTATTTATTTATTTTAAATCAAACTTTGCAAAGGTCAAATTTGGGGATTTTTTTTTTAGCAAACACTGAGTAGGGACACTGGATGATTTAGAATAATCAGTTTAAGACCACATGTGACACGTTGCTGTAGCAGCATACTTTTTCCATGACAGCTTGTGTGTCACAGAGCCATTTGTCACTGATCACTCAATTATCCACAAATTACAACTTAACTTCATTTACACCATTTCCTGGTAAAAGTCAGGGCAGTATCCTGAAGCCGAAAGGCCCCATCTCATGTCATACCATTGCAATCAGTAAGTTATTGATAGCTGAGAATTTAACCTATGCTTATAAATGCTTTTGCATTAAAAGACTTTGCTTGCATCTTGCAGAAATGCCAATTTTTTTTGACTGCTTCAGAAAGCTTCAGAATTTTTTTTAAATGCCTGTTTTTTCCATCAATGGCCAAAATGTTCTGAGGGTCTGAGGGGAACTTTTGTTAGAAAAAAAAAACACTAAATTTTTTCCCCCTGCCTCTCTTAAGTTCTCTCCCTGAAGCTGGAAGCCTGGTCCTTTTACATATTTACCACCTGAGATGCCAGTGCAGCTATTCCCCAGCTCCTGGGGAACACACAGGGCATAGGAGGGTGACAAGGTTGTCCCAGATAGTGCAGAAGTTATACCCCCCTTATATGTGGTGGCACTTTCAGGAAATCTAATGCTATGAGACTCACAGGTGGGTTTGGACTTTGCTTTGTGTTCTGCATAGAGCTTTCTCTGAGGCTCCTGGAAACCCCAACTAAGATAGGTTGATATTCCCAGAGCTTTTCTTCATCTTCTTTAACCACTTCATGTTATAAATGAAATAAAACAGCTCAGACTTTAAATATATGAAAAAGTACAGGCATACATTTTCTGCCCAGGGCAAGAACATAAGCAAAGCCTTGCATTGACTACTTTTAGTGAGGATAATGCCACTGAAGGAGAAATGCCCTTATTTTGGGAGCCTGGTCCAAAATCTTTCCAAAGCAATAAGTACCAAGCTGTTTATCTCTAGACATATATACTACTTTCTGCTAACTCTTAGAAAAAGAAGAAATGATTGACCATTGCAGAACTCAGTCCATTCCAACCTCCATTGTTCAATAAATAATTGAAAATGGTTGTACCAGGGAAGTATGACTTCATGGTATTTGAATAAGATATGTCACACTGTGAAGGCTGATGGAAAGAAGATAAAATATGCTGAATACTATATTGTTTGGTGGGTGAAATAATATTTCCTTATGTGTCACTGACTTTGTTAGTGGATCAATACCATGGTACAGTGGCAATAACATCGCATGTAGTGCAGCTTTCCCTTGCTTGACTCCTCAGGAGAGAGAATTTGAATAATCTCTTTGCTGTCATGAACACACTGGCAAAACCAAAAGCTCCCAAACTGCACTCCCTAATTAACTGATGATGCAAACACTGCCTTGGGGAAGGTGCTGCAGAAGCCAGAGTTTTAGTTTGGGGATGGAGCTGTTTACAGGGAGGATGGGGAGAGCACTCTCATCTGAGAAGCTGAAGGATCCCTGTTCTCTGCTAAGCAGCTCAGGAGTACACCTGGTGCTCACAGGGACACTGTTCCTTCTGCCACTCCAGCACATGCAGGACGCTCTAGTCTGGACTCTTGCCCTCTGTTATCTCTACTGGAGCTGCTTAAATGGGAAACAGAGGAAACTGCCCCAAAAATCCAAATGGTGGGAGGTTTTGCAACTTGGGAAATCCAGTCTGAACCCTTCCTACCACCACAGCACTGTAAGAAGGTAAGAAGGCCAGGTGATAGATGGAGATACCTTCCTATGTCTTCACAGTGTACTTCAGCTGCCACTGGTGCAATACTCTTCAGACAACTGCTGGACCTGCAGGAGTGAGGCTAAAAGGTGGTGAGGACTGGTGAGCCAGCCCCAGCCCTGACTGTTTTACCTATGGAGGCAGAACTTTCTCACACTGGCTTGTGGACCAGGCTGTGTGGCATTCTAGCCCAGAGTAGGTGGTAGAGCCTTCCGTCTGTATTGCAATGCCCATCACTGCACCTGAGCAGGGCTGAGCTGCTCCTGATCTGATGTGAGCACTCTGCAGAAGGCAAATGATCCAGAGTGGAGGTTTGGGGCTGGTTACAGGGAGGGAGCATGAATAATTGCTGACACATGGCTCTTTCTCTTGCTCAGCTTGTGTTTTGGACCCGAAGGTACACAGTGCATGGTATCATCTGAAGAGTGAGTGCAAAAGCTCTGAAAAAAGCAAAGGAAGTCAGGCAGGGAGCCTCCATAAATCTATCAGAAAGTTAAATACTGTAAAATCTCCACATTGTTTACCAGCTGTGCCTACAGTGAAGGCAGAAATAATCCCAGCAAACATGACCTTTGATCAGCAAGGTGGAGAAATTAGGTCAAGCAGGTTTTTGCTTAGCTGATATCATAAGCTGGGGAGGAAGAGAAATAAAATTCTCTTCCAAAAAATGTAAAAGTCTGAGGGCTCCACAGAAAGCTGCTGTTCCAGCAGCCTGAGGCCAGTTTGCTGCTCTTGCAAACCTTCCTTGCATCCAGTGCCAAATGCAGAGGGCAGGAGAACACATGTATACAGAGCATAGAAGCAATTGCCTGCTCCATGAGATGGGCTTTGATGTTTAAATTACATTACAGGGCATGCTCTGTCAGGGCTTTCTGTGTGACCTTGGGAAAGCCCTTCTGTTGGTTCAGACTTGGTTATCTCCACCTGCAGAACAGGGCACAGTCCCTCCTGTGCCACGGCTGTAACATCAGGCATGCCCAGGTCACATTTAGCAGATGAGAGGGTGTTTCCTGGTGTCACTGCTGGCACATGCAGCTGCACACCCAGGTCAGTGTGTACATCCATCTCTGCCTTTGCATGAGTGGTCATGGTATTGCAGTGAGGCTCTTTCTGAGCACAGTGTATACAGAGAGACAGGACTCTCAGTGTAGGCACCTCACCCTGTGGTTTGGAGGGAAAAGATGCTTGCTCTATAAAAACAGACCCTGGCTCTTTTTTTTTACAGCAGCAATGCATCCTTCTGAGACTGGCAGGAGTCAGTCCTGTGGTGTCCCATTAGGATCCTGCACTCAGCATGAGGTCACAGTGGTTCTCGATGCCTTCCAAACCCCCTATTAGCATTGCTGAGGTTCAGGCTGGCCCAAGGGGGAACCAACGCTGAGCATGCTCATCTATAATTAATGATAAAAGGATCCTCAGGAGAAATTGTCATGTGGCAAATACGCCACAACAGAAGATGTGCATAAAAACAGCTAGTCAGCAATTTTGGATGGGGCAGGCAGTCCCTGCCTTTACCTGCATCCCTGGACCTACATGTAGGGGCCACCAACCTGAGCAGAGACATCCCAGTATGAAACAGGTGAAGGAGAGATTTATCCTCTCTGGATATTATTTTACATTTGATGACAAAATTTGCCAGACTTCAGGCTTTCCTGCAAGCAGCAGTTTAGCAGGGTCTGGAGATGTGTGAGCACTCAGGGGGTTAAATCACCATTGGGTGACATGATTTTACGCCTGTGGGAGGTTTGTTCCAAAGATCAGCTGCTCTCAAAGCAAAAGTAAACTCACTGTGTTTATTATGAGTCACTTAAACAAGCAAATTATTAGTAGAATCTCATCTGTGGTGATGCGAGTTGGGACCTGAGGTGAAGGTTGATTATTTTTTCCTTTAAAAAAAAACAACAACAAAACCAAAAACAAAGAAAAGAAAAAAACCTGGCTGCAACTGCCATGGGAACATTAGGAAGGATGCTTCTTGCACCTATCTGAGAGCACTCGGTCTGGGCATCTCTGGGTGCTCCTGCTGAGCTAAAGAGGTCATGGAACTAATTTTGCACACCGACGGCTCAGCCCAAAACCCCCTGACAACCCGAAGAATCTTTTCATTTACTTCAAGGGGCCCAGAGCCGGGCTCTGTGTGAATGGCCGATGTCTGCAACGGGCAACAGTGGCCGATGCACAAAGCCTGCCCTCCCGCTGCCCTCCTGCTGCCCCTGACCTCCCACCGGAGCTGAGTCACCGCTGCCCCGATGCTTTCAGAGCCCCCTCCGCCCGGCGGGATGGATAGCTGGTAATTGCGTGAGCTTTTTCTCAGGGCAGCACCTTATACGTAACCAGTTCTGGGGTGCTGGGGTCTGCCCAGGGATCAAGAGCACAAAAGCAGATTGGGGGCTGAGAGGGGATGGCAAGGCATTTCATTCCCATCCCTCCCCCCTGCTGCCACACCCCAACAGGAGCACATTTCATCCCATGAGAGGGTCTTCTCCATTGAAAGGAAAGAAACAACCCTCTTTGGACTGAGACTTTTCCCATCTGGTGCCTGATGGGGCTGCAGCTGCATGAGCAGGGTGTGCTGGGCTCCCTCCTGACACGAAGCCTTCCCTGTCTCCAAATCTGAGCCATGGCTCATTTGGTTACCTCTAGTGTCATTGCAGACACCAGCATGGCAGCACCCTGGTTGCTTTGAGCTGCTGTGGCAGCCAGCAGCTATTGAAGCTTGTTCTTATGCTGGCCTTCTGTGTGGGTGTTACACAAGCACAAAAGAGACAGATGCTCTTGTGGGGTGAAGGTGACACTGAGACTGACCCTGGGGCTGTTCCAAGGTACCAGGGACCTCTCAGCCATTAGCATGACCAGCACGTCTACAGGTAGAGATGGTCTACAGGCAGCTAGGAGGACCCCTCCAAGGGCTAGAGGGGAAACTGACTCTCATCAGCTGGTTTTGGAGACTGTAGTGTTGGGCTGAGCTGTGGTACTGCAACAGAGGGAAAAAAGAAGAGGCTGCATGAGCACATCCCATTGCAGAATAGCTGAAGACTAATAGATCTGTCCAGACTGAGCAAGTTTGTCCAGCCCCGTGCCTACCCTCAGTGCTCAATAAACAACAATAAAACAATGTAGATGTTTTCTGCATAAGGTAATAGAATATAGGTCTCTTGAGTCAAATCTGGAAGCAGTTTAACAGGGCTCCTTGGAGCAGTGGCTCTGTGTTGCTCTCTGTTTGCAGAGCACCATGGTGCTATTCACATGATTTTTAATGCAATAAAATTACACAATAATTCAATACAATAATAATAAATTAGAACAGAGACGGTTCTTAGCCATACCAAATGAGGAAAGGCAAGGTTTCACTCTTGCAATCCCAACTCATTCCATAACCCTAGGCAAATTGCTAGATTTTTAAAAGCAGCCTTGTTAATTTAGTATTTTTTTCTTTCAGTGTGCCTTCTTAGGGCATTGTGCAATCGCAGTCCTCTTCGGGAAAACAGCATCCTAGCATCCCTGTGCTTTGCTTCCCTTGTTAGTGAATGCTACAGAGGGAATTATAACTCTACCAATGCACATAAGAGAATCAGACACTATGCTGATTAAGTGTAGTGATTAACTGGAATTTTACGATTAATTTTCCCGAGGTCCTGGAGGGATCACTCTAGCAGGAAATGGGGGCCATCTCTGTCCTGAGAGACAAAGTAGGAAACATGAGTTCTTGGGGGCACAAAGCTGGTAAAGAGCTGGCAAAACATACTTATAGCCCAGCTACGGGGCAGCCAGCAGCCCTTGGAGCAGCCTTGTCTTCCGTGTCCCAGGGAGTTACAGCTCTTTATTTTTCCTGCTCGGTCTCTGCCAGCAGTGGGAACTCCTCACTGCCATTCCCCAAAGCAGTGAGAAACCTGTCAGTTCACAGTCCGGGTACCACGGCCTTCCCATCCAGAGACATGCTCCCCCACACTCCCTCCTCTCCCGCTCCCTAAAACGTCTCTATCTCAAGGAAAAGAAGTTTAACATCTCGGCAGTCATGTTCAAATTCCAAGGCTAAGCACGCAGCCTGGGAGAGAGAGAGTGGGGGGGCGGGGATCAGGTGCTTCTCAAAAACAATCAACCTGATTCACATGCAGCTCAGCAGCTTTTTTGATGGCTCAATTCCAGATTTCACAGCTATTCAATAGTTCTCTTGTGTAGCTGATCCTTGTCTTAGAATTCAGCACAACTCAATCCATTTTCCCTTTTCTTTCTATAAACACCCCCCTCCTCCTCTTCCCCTCCCTTCATTTTCTTGATTTACATCTCTAGGGAGATGGGAATGTGAGGGAGAAGCTTGTAGCCTTCCTTCCTGGGGGGCCTTGAACTGGTGTCCCCTGTCTCAGGTTCCCATTGTCCACGCAGCACAAGCCGCAGCCCCTCTGCACTCCAGCCCTACTCAATTGGAATTTAAATGCTTCATGATTGTTGTCTCACAGAATAGGAAAGTGCTGCATTAAAGAGTAAATTACACCAGACAAGTAACTGCTTTGGGAAGGAGTGTGAAAGGAGAGATGAGACCAGCACAATGCCCATTTGCAAGAGGGTTTTTCCAAAGATGAAACAGTCTTCCTGGGACAGTCTCCTAAGGATAAATATTATGCGGACAGCATAGATATGGGGCTTTGTCTCTGAGAAGAAGTGCAGTATGGTCAGGCTGGAACAGGTCCACAATGTGTAGCTTGGACACAGATATGAATTGGTACTGGAGTCAAGAGCTGGCTGGATCTGGGCTTGATGTCTGGTTTCTTACATGGGCTCAATCTAGGCATTTTAGCTGTGATCCAAAGCAACTTGCAAGGAAATGAAGATAGGAGGTTTACTCGTCTCCTTGCTTTTGCTGCTTCCTAAGCACAGGCAGAGTTTTGAGCTCACTCATGGTGTCTCCCATAAATGCTGAGACCACCCTAGGAGATAATCATCCTGTGGTGATGATCATTCATTGTCTAAACACTCTAGTTGTGTCACTGGTACCCTTTTTCCCTTCCCTGTGTGGTGAACTGTAGAAAAGCAGGATGAAAAATAAGTCTCTGAGATGTCTCAGTAGTTCCAGAGATGCTTCTCTACGCTTTCATATGCTTTTATATGCCTTAGGTTCAAACCTGGGTTTTCCCACTCAAAATGGACCCACATGCAAAGCTCAAATGTCCTTGTGCTCTCTGAGAATGGGCTTTGCTTCCCTTTCCTCCTCTTGGATGGCATTGGATATGTCTCACGTTGGGGCAAAGCGAAACGAGATGCCTTCTGCAATACCAGGGCCAGGTACGTGCACCAGACCTACTTCTGCTTAGTCCATCCTCAGTGTTAGTTACCACTGGGCCAGCCACAGCAGATCCTGAGATACCTTTCCAGGTGAGATCTCTATGAGAACAACATGCTGAGCTGACTCAACATGAAGTTAGCTATACCCTTAGCAAAGGGGCATAGCCTTTGCCTGAAGGGTAAAATGTGTTCTGGTTGTGGAAAGCACACTGTGAGTTCTTGTGGCTTATAAGGACTTTGAAGAGTTACGTTGCTCATCTACATAAGATGGGGGTTCTCCAGCAGGAGAGATAGTAAACAGAGGCTTTGAAACTTGAAGAAAAGGCAGGAAACTGTTAAAATTATGATTAGTGTTCACCCAGAGTATATGAGAGGGAAACAAAAATTAAATAGTCTCAGTGGCTCAGCCGTGTGCCAAGATCAAAACAGAGACCAGCCACACAAAAAGGGAGCAAACTTCAAGTATTTACCCTTGAGAGATACTGATGGCATCTGTCTCCTTAACATTTTGGTCACCTTTGAAGAGCCTGTCATATTAATAGAAGATTCATGAATTAAACCAGCCAGGTGGTGTAAAGCATAGGTCACAGAAGCCCTGGGAAAACCATCAAGAAATGGCATGTTCACTGAGACAAGAGAAAAAAAAGATCAGGAGAATTTCTTTCCCCTTTGCTCAACAGCATATGCCTTTCAAACTGTTTCTTGAAATAAGGTGCCATGGACACACAGGAAAATAGTGCACAAATATGACTAAAAAATGAAAATATGCACACACACACACACACACACACACACATACACACACATACATGCACGCAGCCCTTCCCCCTTCAAGATCATGGTATATGCTTTCCCTCAAGCCAGGTCCAAGTGGCTCCTGTTTAATTACTCCTCTTAAACCACTACAGCAAAGGCTGTGCCAACAAGTCTCTCTTTTTTTTTTTTTTCCATTTGAAACTATATGTGAGAAATGCCCCTTGGCTGAATGTTGACAATTAGCGTCTCTGCACTGAAATATATTTTTCTGACACTGCTGTGTTTTTCTATTTAGTGAGCATTCTGAAACAAGGCTTTCAAATGGCCTTCACCAGGACTCTGATCCTTCACCTTCCCTTTGTGAACCCCAGTACTGTGATGAAACCGGTTTAAGGAATGAACACAGACTATTGTTCCCAGTGAAAATATAATACCCATTTAGAAGTGGGTTTACTTTTACAGCCCACAACCAGGTGTTCTGCAAAGCACATCAGGATTTGCTGAAGTTCTATGGAAGTGACAGCATATTGTTCTTCTAATCTCAACTCTATACTTCATGTCCAGGCATGGATTAATTTTTTTAAAATGCTTTTTCTAATCAGGTGCTGTGTTGATTCAGGGTCTTGTGGCCCAAACCAAATGCCACTGAAAACAATAGGAAAACAGGGCTTGGGATCAATGCATGCACAGTGCAAAATACTTTGCTCTGAGGACTTTTGAGGACACCCAGCGCGGTGCCATCAGAATGCTGGCATGACATGGGAGGGCCTCGGCTGGATTGGGGTGTGCCAGCACCCCTCCATGGCCACAGCACAGACCTGCTCCTGTGTCCCACAGCACATGGAGCTCTGGTGACAGGTCACCGGTGAGAAACATCCTCCATGTATTTTGAGAGCCATGCCACTCCATGCCTCTCCCAAGTAGAGAGGCATCAGGAGAGGAACCATCCAGGAGAATGTCTAGGGACATAGTAGATGTCCCTGCTCTCATTCTCTTCAGGCATTTTCTCTTGGCCTCTGCCAGAGACAAGAAACCAACCTCTGGGATCACCCTGTGTGGCTACTCGTGTTTTCAGCAGTACTTTGGCCATACCCTTTGAGAAGGTGAGACCTGGCTGTGGTCCATGAGGGGACAGCTGATGGTGCACAGAGCCAGGAGAGAGAGAAAACAGTGGCAAGCTTACAAGCATTGAGATCCCTCTTGCCCACATGGCACAAAGGTCATCCAGCCCCCTTGCACCCTGTCTTCCTGCTTGCTGTGTGCAAATGGTCTCTAAACTTCCCTCAGTACCATAAGAGATGCCATTCCCTCCCAGGTGTGCCCTGCCTTCTGCACTCACCCCATTGCTCCAGTCCTGCAGGACTTCTGCCTTGTAAGGCCAAGCAATTAGCACAGGTGCCAGTTAAACACACCACTGCCTCCAGATCCCCACTAGCACTGAGAGCATTGGCAAAGAGCTACCACATCTTCAGTGGTGTCTGCCTCTCCCTTGCAGGCAAATGCAAACAACAGCCCTCACTTTGAATTTCTCTGCTTTGCCTGCTTGTCTTCCAGCTCTTTAACATGTCTTGAATGTGGCTTATTGTCTGCTAATAAAGAAAAGAGCGTTGCTCTCCAGCAATGGCAAGATCCCAGGTTTCGTGCCCTGCTGCAGAGCCAATCCCAGCCAGGGAAAGCAGCTATCATTGGAGTTTTTAAATAAACCAGCACTCTCCCAAAACAACCCTCCTGTTATATAATGCTCTCCTTCCTCTCCTTTTAATGAAAACAACCAAGTAACTGTCTATTTTTACTATGGTAGGGACAGATCCAGCAGCCCTAACTTGTACATGCCTGTCTAGAAATCAGTGGGAGCTCTGCCTGCATGGGAAAGCGCTGCAGGACCACGATCAGGAGTGACTAACATGAAATAGTGCTCCCCACTTTGGTCTGAGAGAGGCCAGAAAAACATGGGCAACAATGTAGAGCACATTTTGCAAGTGACATTTGGTGTTAGCCAAAATATACATCAATTCGAAGAAGTGTGGTAAAAGGCACATTCCTTTATTACTGTTATATCCCGGTCCCTCCACATTAATTAGTTCCCAGGAAATTCCATCATCACTATTTCAAGTCTGTGGCTGCTCAAGACACTTAGGATGATGGGAAATTACCCTACTCAAGAATATAGAATAATAAAAATAGTGATTATATTTGCCTTTATCCTTAGTCTGCATACTATTATCAATCTCTGGCAAAATATTTTTCAGTAGAGGATTCCAATTATGTTCTTAATAAACAATGAAAAACTGGCTGAAAGAGGGAGTTCATTTGTTTTTTTTTTTCTTACAAAGTCCAAAATAAGAGTAACGCTGCCTCCAAAGAAATTCCCATAATAAAATATTTAGACAAAAGTTTATTAAAAGGGATACTCCGCTTCAGTAGAGCTGACCATATGCAGTGGGAACACTGCCAAAACAAATCAGACATGGCTGTGCTAACCCAGTGGTCAGGGCATCTGGCCATTGGGTCCAATAGTAACCAGCACTGACTGCTCCTAAAGAAAGGAATTGTGGACTGACCTGCGTGGAAAATATGTCTTTCTCAACTTGGTAATTAGGCCTTCCTAAGCCTGAAGGATCGCGTCTCTTCCAAAATGTGTTGTTCATCCTGTCCTTACTGCTCTAGCAGTTATGGATAAAAACAGTCATGTCTGACAACAGTCATGTCCAACATATCCACAAACCTGCATAAATAGACTTAAATTTAACACTACATAAATCTTACTGTCAGTGATTTTATATGGCAGCAATTTCACAGTTGAATAAATATCTCATTCCGTAATACCTTTTTTGATTACAAATGAAGCTACTAAAAAAATCATGTGACTACTGCAGCCCTGGGCTGTCACCCTGTCCCAGCATGTGTCTTGAGTATCCTCCCATTCCACATATGTCTCACTTACCTGCTGGGAAGATACGTAGTGGAGATTACCAAATAGTCTGTTCTCACATTGCTTGTGTCAAGCATGCTTATCTTCTATTTTATAAAATCAAGGTTATTTTTACATGGAAAAAATAGAGCTGAAAACCTGTTCTGCCTTTGCCAGCTGACAAGTGACTGACCCTTTATAGGTTCTATTACTGGTGCATTTGCCAGGGTCCTGTCTTCACAGAGAGCACCACACACCCAGCAGACAGCTTTGAATGAAGGTGCCTGATGTGCTCTATGCTGCTGTTATCGTGCACAGCAAATCTTTGCACGCACATTGGGAGGCTGAGGATGAGTAGAGTATAAGGTTTGCAAGTCAATGGCATTTTTTTCCTTCTAGGATTTGTGTATCAGCATGTTAATATAAACCCTGAAAGAAGCAGTTGATAGCTGGGAAATGAGGGTATGTAGTTAGATATTAACAGATGCTAAATAAGAATGTACATATAAATCTGCTCAGTCAGTGTTTCTTTGGTTTATGCTTTGTGCCTGGAGGGTGCTCTGTGTGTTGCATTTCCAAAACTTCCACTGTCCTGCTCTGTACTGTCTTCCAATACATTGATGTTTGGGAAAACAGCAGAGGAGCAGGAGAAATGGATTTGTGAAGGGAATGTTAAATGAATCTGAAATGCACAACATCAGCTTCCTACCATACTGCCAGTCAATATGGTGCAAGAAGTTATCTGCTCATGACTGGCACTGAGATGACTGTGGTTACATCTATAATTAAGGTGTTCTGAATAGTTGCTTTTCTAGTGTGGCCACAGAACTGAAAACTCGGAACAGAAAATATAAGTTGGATTTGTCCGGAAACAGAACTTTCTTTGTAGTTTTCAGATTGAAATGAAACACTTGCAAAAAAATTTTGGATGAAATTCATTCAAAGCAGAGTCAAACTGATTCAAAATCTGACCCCAACCTAAATGTTAATTTCCTGACATTACATTTAACCTTTAAAGCAAGGGAAACACAGGTAGCCATATAAATAATACTTTCCAAATGAGACATTTTACATTAAATATATCTGAACAACTACTTTTTGTATTCTTTTTCCCAGCAAAGCTATTCAGCCAAGCTATTCATTGACTCTTAACACACTGTGTTGACCTGAGGTTGCACTTTGGGTCACCTAAGACAGCCTGCAACACTTCTCTGCCCTCCTAGCAAATTCCTTTGTTTAGCCATGTACAACCCTCCCTCTCTCATCCAGTGGTGTGTGAAGGATGGACACCAGTCCTATCTGGGAAAGGCTGCAAAATTGAGAAGTAAAATGGCATTGTGAATATGACATTTTTATGACTTAAGCCAAATGCTGCTGAATTTTGTGGGAGTCTTTCAGCTGATTGTGGTGCACTTTACATCAGGCTGTTATTTTGGTGGCTGCACCTTTGCTTTGCAAATAAACATGGTAGAAACAGGGTGAGCCTCTGTGGCTCCTGCAAACACACCTCCATGCAAACCCGGATCTCTATCACAGAGGCTTCAGACCTTTGATTTGTTTATTTTTTTTACATGGCTCCTCTGTACCTGCCTTTCTTCCTTTCTTAGCAGTCACTGTTTGAACAGAGGCTACAGGAACCATCAGTAGCAGATCCAGTCTCCCAGATAGTGGGGCCTCATCTTGCCCAGCCATGGCCATGGCTGCAGTCCTCCTCTCAGGCTCCGGAAAGGCAAGAGATCCCACCAGCATTGCAGAAACCCCACATGTTTTACCTGGTAAAGGCTTTCTGGGTTCAGACTATTCTTTTTCCTTCTCTCATGATCATATTTCACCTTGCTGTAGCAGTGTCCTCATTAAAACTCCATTATTCCCACAGGTGCAGAGCTCAGGAGGAAACTGGGGTACAGAGGTTATATGACTTGTCCGGACTGATGGAGGAAGTTGTGATCAGAGACATGAATAATTGAGGTCAGCTCTCCTATCAGCTTTTTATCACAAGCCCCAAACAAAGCCAAGCCAGCCATAAGCTGGGACTGAGTTATCGTCATTGTACAAGGTACATTTGCTTGTGAGTTACTGCCAATTTCTATGGCAAATTTCAACATCTGAAGGAAAAAAACCCCAACCACAGTGGAGTGAGTTTAGATGCACATTCTTGCTTAAAACTTCTTTCCATTGAACTGTCCCCAATTCTGCTCTGTTCAGCACCATCAAATGTTTTTTTTCAAGTCCTATATTACCTTTTCTTTTTGTTTATTTGATCCTTCTTCCTGTCTTCTGATTTATTATCTTTAACCTTAGCTGAGTTTTCCTGCCTAACTTAGAATATTGTATGCCCTAAATCTAAGGATTATAAAATGAGTGGAAATGATTTAAGAACCTGACTCATTTCATGGGGTAGAAAAATGTGTCTTTTCTCTCTCTCCACATCGGAGGACATGGTACTGGAGACAGAGACTAGCAGTGAGAGGAGACCCATGTTTTAGAAAGGGCAGGGTCTCTGCTCTGCACTGCAAATACATTAATAACCACATAAGCAACCCTGCACTACATAATGAACATGTGGAAGCACTTTCACTACTTCGATAGGATCTCTGAGCCAAAGAAGAAGTTGTCTGATTTGTCAGCATCTGGGAAGCAGTTCTATTGAGACATGACTATATTAGTCCTAGCTATATCCAGCCTTATTAAAGACTTATGCTTTAAGTCTGCCTGTAATAAAAACCTGCTTTGCAAGGAGTCATACTTCCTTACCTTACACAAGTCACCTTTTTTTAAAGGAGGGTTAGTAGCATTTGATAATGAACTGATAAAACACTTCAAGCTCTTAATTCACCTGCATATTTTTCATATGAACTTGTCTGAGTTTTCTACAAACTAAGCAGCTGTGCTCTCTGTCAGGAAGACCAGATGGAAGTCACTGGCACACCGCAGTGTGACAGCAGCACAGAGGCAGGGATGAGAGACCAGTGGTCCTCCCTGAGGTCGGCCATATGATGGAAGCTCTTCTGAGGGAAAGGAAGCCCGAAAATTCACTGATATCCAAGACCCAGGGGGCTTTACTGATAACATGCTTTGGGTATCTGACTGTCAGGCAGATGCCTGCTTTCTCCACCAGCATTTGAGGCCCATGGGCTACAGCTGGAGGCAGAAGCACTATGCAACAGTGGGTTAAGTCATCTCTGATATCCTGATTAGCTTTATAACTGGTCTGTAGAACTCCATATTTAAGTGGAGCTGCACTGATTTATATTTACTAAAAATTCAGTTTGAGACTATTCAATGCAAGCCAGGTCTGATAGACATCAGTTTTGCTGAGAGTTATTATTCCTCTGACACAACTTGCTGCCTGGATTTAGTTCCTCCCCAAACTCACATGTTCTTGATTTGTACTCCATGGCCAACATGGTCTTAATCACTCAAGGCCAAAAATAAGATTAGAAAGATTGACGTCTGCTAATGGCTGCCTGGTGGTTTTTCTAGGGTGCTTTATCAATTCTGTCACAAGTAATAATAGGGAGGAGAAGAATTGCAAAAATCTTGGAGATCCTACGGACCTAATTCCTCTCTGGTGATTACTGTAGCCATTCCCCCTTGCCTTGGTCATCTCTGCTATGCCAAGGGCTGGCCTCAGAGTCCACTTTCCCCTTCTCACTCTTGAGCAGCTCCTGAAAACCTGGAAGCTGTTGGAGCTCCAGTTCAGACCCTGTTGATTAATGCCAGTTTCTCCGCCAACAAGCATGCGCCATTCACATTCAAATATTGCATCGCTCCTCAGCAGACAAGAGGCACAGGCTGAAGAAAATACTGAGGACCCTTGTGGCAGTGTCTGCTGGAGTCTTGTTTGTGTAAAGTTTGCCAACATCAGCCCTCATGAGGACTACCAAGTGTTTTTTCCATCTAGGGATTAGTCTGGAGATTCAGCTGGGAAAACCAACCTCTCTCCCCTCCCCTGTGTGATGTCGCTTGAGTCTCAGAGACTTCTCAGGTATTTTACACAGTGTAAGTAGATACTCTCTCCCAATACATGGGATTTGTTGAAATGTGCCTGGCAGGACAGCAGAGCTAGTTTTCTTTGCTTGGAAAGGTATGCATTACATGGCAGAAGCTCAGCCAAAGCAGATGGCAAGGTTTTGCACACCAATGTCAAGGCATGAGCCTGGAAGAAGAAATTTGGATGCTCAGTGAATTTCAGCATCAATAAAAAGAGATGAAGGGGAAATATCACATAGGAAGCCTCAAATAAAGTTTTTCTCTAGAGGTCTTCACTTTTGTCCTGCCTTTCCCAGGCTTGCTTTTAACCTGCTCTGCCCAGTCAGGGGGTTAGGTTTTCAGAAGGGATGTCCTGCCCTCTGTGGACCATTGTAGCTTTACAGATTACCGGGGTTCAAAGTTTAGTTCCATGCCAAATGCAAGCAGAGATGGATATCTGGGAGATGTTTTGGTGGCCTGGGACTCTCCCAGGGGGCATCACTACCAGAAGGAGGACCTGGAGTAGTCACAGGACACATGAACTAAGACCATGACTCTTGACCAACAGGCCTAGGCATAAAAAGGTGACTAGAGACCATACAATAAAGAACTAGAAAAAGGTTGCCAGGTTGAGGAGATGCTGCCTTCTCAGTTAGGGGAGCAAGGGCAGGAACCTCCACCCAGTGTCGTCACCATGCTTTGGTCCCAGGGAGGCACAGAGCTGCTCACTATGGCTGGCCTATGCAACCTGCAACTGAACAAAGGCTCCTTCTGTTTGTGGCATTTAAATCAGAGAAGCAAAAATAAGCCTCTGTCTTTTATGATAAAAGGGATATCAGCTTTCACTGTTTTTTACCTTCTATTGTCAGAAATCAGGTCAAGGGGCTGGGTTAAACAATTCTTGTCCAGCCCTTCCTCTAAGGTAAGTGCAACTTAACTCCCTTACTTTGCACTGCACTGCCTTTTCTCAGGTTAATTTCCATGGTGGGGAGAAGCACACAGAAGCTGCTTGTCCACGGTGGATGACAGTTTATGCCCACCTCACAGGTTCTTTTAACTCTGACTTGACATCCTGTCTCTGACTTATTACGTCTCAGGTTGACACTGGGAGAAAATGATATGTATATTTTTACAAGTTGTGTAAATGACACATGACAGTTCCCATTCTTGTGAAGACCACTCCACAAGTAATTGCTTTGGAGTGTTAAATCCAACTGTGAGGCTCACAGAAACAAGTGAAAATTAGCTCTAAAGACAATATTTCTGTTTATCTTGCCTTCATCCCCAGAATCTATTTAACCTGTGTGGGATGAATTCCAGATCTGATCCAAATAGTAACCCCTCTCTGTAGACTCAAGCCAATCTCCTGAACCCTTGTTCAAACTGGGGGAACCTGGGTCAGGTCATTCTCAGTTATTTAATTTGCAATGAGGTAATTCTGACTGATATTTAGAAATACAGGTGCTCCTTCTGCAAGTCTTCATCACTTAGGGCTCCAGAATTGTTAGTAGCAAAGGTCTCTTGCCCGTCACAGGTTTAATGCCACACACCTGAATCCTCTGCTGAGATTATTATTCTTAAGGTAGTCATGGGGAGGAAAACTCCCAAGCATCTCATTCATCCTCTCTGCTCTGGCAAGATCTGCATGTGAGCAAAGCACCCAACATGTTTTTGAGCTGGGGTGGCAGTGCTGGGCTCAGTTACTGTGTCTGTGAGAAGGGTTAAACAATGCCTGCAAAGAAGCCACTAGTAGAGTGCAAACTGCAATAAACTCAGATTTGTTTTTAATTCATATCTGTACCTGTCCATGTGGCAAGACTGAAACTGATACCAGCTTAAAGGATTATCCTGTCTTCATTCCAGTCGTTTGCAGCCTTGTTTTGAACTCAAGTTTGAGTGGAAAAAAATTAAGCAGCAGAGAAGGGGAGGTGCTGGAGAAGGAAGAAATGAAATGTCGTTCTTCCCACCATGATGCCTAGCTGGTCCTGTATAAACAAAGCCCAAGATGTACATATTGAGATTGCATTTGTCTTATCTGTTATCAGACATTGCTGGAGACAGAACTTGTGAAACAACAAGTGCGAGAATAACAATTTTCACTGGTGGGAAACAAGCTGTTCTTGGAGTGTATAGCGGGTTTTGACACTCTCATCAACAGAGTCTGCTTTAAGTGTTGCCCAATTCCTCCTGCATACAGCCCAGACCCACTGTGGGACCTGGCTCGAGTGCAGTGCCTCCACATGCTTCACAATTCCACCAGATGCATATCTGCATCTTCAGGCACCTAAACATTAGCAATCTGTCTATGCTCCATGCCTTGTTTTCAAATGTGATCAACAGACCATCCTATCCCTGGGCTGCTGAAGGAAAAATTGTGTTGAAGGCCAGAAGTTGCCCAGATGCTTTGGTGACAGAGACACCACCAGGTGCCTTGGGTGCTGAAGAAGTCATTGAGGAGGGCTGGGTTTTTGTACTGGTCTTCTAAGATTGGAGAGACCCATTCAGTCACCATGGGAGGTGGCCAGGGTGTGAAGGCTGCATGCAGGGCACAAAACTGAGTCCAAGGAGACAGCAGCAGCACCAGAGCATCTCCCGAAATCCAGTAGCAATCTCTGCGCCCCATCTCACATATGCAGAGGGTAGAAGCCCAAGGGGACTGAGGCAGCATGGCAGCAGGTGCTTTTCTGTGCCACTGTGCCAGCAGAGGCACTGCCTGCTCGCCCAGAGCTGCCATAGGAACGGGTCTGGCCTCTCACCTCACACCACTTCTGCCTTGCAGTGGGGAGCACAAACCACGTTTTCCCCCACCAAGCTGAAGGTAGAGACTTGGATATTTGCAGACTCCCTGCAGCATCTTTTGAGTCTCTATTAACTTTATGTTCTTTGCCACTACACTGGGACAATTGCCTGACTGGGTTTGAACCATGCTGCTGTTTCCCTGGATAACATTAGTAGCAGCATTAGCAAAGCACCACATTAAAAGAGCCTGGGCTGTCAGATGTGCTTGATTTACATTCAACACAACTCTGGACAGGCAGAAGGCTATGCATGAGCAGATCCTATTGCAAGACTGGGGTCTTGGAGCGTGCAAGTGAGTGTGTGCACAAGGGTTCATGTATTTAGAGAAATAATGTTTCTCCTCCATCCAAGGCCAAGAGAATGAAATCCAAGCAAGCCAAAACTTCTTTACCATTGACGCCATAACAACATTTGAGGTTTCAAAAACGAGTGGAAAAAATGTGTTGCTGTAGTAAGGGAATTGTAATAAGATCTTAGACTTGGAATTATGTGCTCTTTAGTGAAGCGACAGCTTTGCAGCGCTTCCGCCTCCTTGAGATTTGTGAGGAGAAATGTGCCCCCAAAGAATGTTAGTTATTCTGAACAGGGAGAAAACTCAGCTGAGAGTGAATGAAAGACATCCAGGAAAAACAGAGAAGCACTGCCATTCTGTTTTCCTCCCAACTCCCACTTCCCTCCTTCAGCTAGAGCAGAAGCATAATGCAGGAACCTGGTGGGGCTCCTGGTAAAGCAGTGAATGAGTTCATAGAAGCACTTAAAATGAGTGAGAGTGCAGCACAGAGAGGGGAATAAAGTGAGTTATGGGTTATGTAGGATCTGGCTGCATGAACCCCCACTGGGAGATGTGGCAGGCAGCCCTTTCCAGGACAGTGCTCCAGCAAAGCTGACCTGTGAAGGGGTTGGACCTTGCAGGCAGACTTTTAATTCTCTTTCCTCCACAGCTGAGGCATTAATGTAGCTTATAAGCTCTGAGAGCTGCTATCCCAGATGGCTGATTGTACTGACCTACACCTTCTTGTCTCTGGCCTGTAGGGGCAAGAGCTATGTGTGGGTGCAGTCAAGACTAAGGTTGCTTCCCAAGGCTCAGCAGCCACTGGATCCATTGCAGTGCAACACCGGGTGAAAGTCATGGAAGTACAAGGCGGTAGAGGAGACTTCAAATAACTTTTCAGTCTCTGCTTCATGTCCGGTCAGGGGAATATTTCAGAGCAGGTTTGCTTGGATTGCACTTCAGAGCAAAAGGCTGCAGCTGTCCTTAGTACTCATGGAGGACAATTAAAGGCAATTTCACATTTCCCATTCTTAAATAACCCTGTGTAGTCTGGGCTGTCATCCACAGGTTTGGTATCATATGTTCAGTGATGTCAAACCTGACTTATGACACAGATAGCTAGCTCAATGAGAAACATCAGTTCAGTGCTTGATTATTATGGAATGAACAGAGGACAGAAAAGAAAGCATTATTTTTCTTTCATCAATCCATAGTGTGCCAGCACCTTTGCACAGGCTTGGCTTCCCTGCCTCAGGAAAAAAACCCAAAAACATAGCAGAGCTGGAGAAGATCCAGTGAGGGTAGTAGATATCGTCAAAGGTCTGGATTAGAGTCTATACAAAAAATAATCAGGATAGGAGCCTAATTATGAAAAAATTGTCAGTGGATATGAAGTCAAAAGTGTGATGAAGATGAGGAAACTACTGTTTGTCATCCATTCCCCTTCTCCTGCCCCAAGGGGACCACATGAAACCACCTAGGGCATGTTTGAAGCAGGCAGAGGAGGTCCATCATTCACTGGTTAGTTAACTTCTGCAGTATCAGAGGACACTGGGTGTTAAAATGTTTGTTGTTTTGGTTTTTTTTTTTGTTTCAAGACATGGATCAATATTTTACTGGGCAGCACCATGGAAAAGAGAACTGTGAAATACCAAAGGACTTGCACTGGGCTCAGGAACCACAAATCACTCATTGCTTGGAAAGTGTTTGGCGTAAAGTATCACTGTATTTTCACCTGTCCTTTTGTTTATTACCAGACATTTCTTGTCCAGTCCATGGCACTCTGACAGATTATTTTTTTATTTGATGCAGTAGTGCAGTCCTTGTGTCAAGATGTGGGCATTTGCAGAACCTCTTGTACAGTGTGGGGTTTGTATTTCTTGCTCCTTGTGCAAGTGGACACTTCTGTCTTGATTAAGCTTGGCATAATCATTAAAAATCCCTCCAAAAACCAAACCGAAAAAACTATGGATATAGAGAAAAGCCTCTATAGGAAGAAATAGGCAAATGGGGGCAATGACAACTGCTTGTGTTTCAGAAAAATAGGTATATGGGGAATAGAGCCAGGCTGATAAGAAACATAGTCCATCTTCATTCTGCATGAATATATCAACAAAGGCACACCTGTAAGTATTGTCTGTAGGGTAGTGGCTCCATGTTTTTGCAGGACAGTGGCCCAGTATCTAAAGAAAAGGCTACAGAAGTAACTCAGTGAATTCGTCTGAAAACCATGTGATGCTGTTGACTGTGTATGACCAACTGAGGACTGAAATCAAGGTTAAGATGAGTGTGAATTTTAGAGTTTAGCTCTAAACCAAGATTCTTCTGAAGTTTTATGGAAGGCTGTTCCTGGGATTATGTTACCTGCTAGAGGAATTCAGTCTGGCTATTCCACACAGCAGAGAACTGAGAGTCAGAGTCTCCTCTGGCTTATAATCAGGATGAAGCCAATGCTCCAGACAACTCAACCAGAACCACTGTGTTTTTACTTGGAAATGGACCAGCATTGCTGCTGAGACATTATCAAAATGTGCTGCCTGGGAGCAAGATCAGACTGAATCGTTGAGATTACAATGAAAGTCAAATATCGAACAGAGGTTAGTCTGGATTTCATCACAAAAACATATATTTCATTAGGGTTAATCAAGGAGACAGGCTGAGACCTCAGCACTTGGGATCTTGACTGTATGGGTAGCTACCATAGGACAGATGTACAGCATACATATACCAAGATCTGTACCAGCACAGCTCATTCCAGTGTCCCAGGCCATGTTATTGATACAAATTCCACTTTTTGATGATAGAGCTGGCTCTGTGATCAAAAATGCAGGAAAGGCTTAAGATACTGAATGGACACTGAGCAGAAGTTTATCCTTGCTGTATGTTGGCCACCTAAACTTAGATGTCTGGTCCTAGGTCCACATTTTGGAGCTTTCTCCAAGCAGAAAGGAGCATTTCTAGAACTAATTATTTCACTTGATAGCTGTTTTGAGATGGAATTGTTCATCTTCTGGGCACTGAGGCATCCGAGACAGCAAGTTTAGGCTAGTTTCCCGCTTTCAGATGATTAACATTAGATAAATTCCTCGGAAGAGTTCTTGAATTTTAATTCCTTCTTCAAATCTATTTCTGGCACCTAAAATATCTCCCTGCAAACTTTCATTCTGTACAGTTTAAGGGAAAAAAACCCCTCACTGTTCTAACTTGGTGGAGACTTGATCAGGTAAGGATTTGTAGAGAAAATCCTTGTTCAAGTTTCAATCAAATTTTAAATAAAGTGACTAAAACCAGGCAGTAATAAAATGATAATATGCGCCATTCATTTCACCAGTGATGGGGTATTGCAGATGATAAGACTTAGTTTTCTTAAGTTCCCCTTAATTACAGTTACTATAATATTAAGTTGCTGTTCTTTTGGGATACAAGTGAGAAAACTTAATGGAAAATCTGTAGCAATCACAGTTGCTAAATCTGAAGAGAAGTCTCTGTAACCGTGAGGGACGTGCTAACTGCTGGCCTGATCCTGCCACCCAGTGTGCACTCTATTTGCTTCTTGAATACTCCCATTAATCTCAGGGGAACTATTTACATGCAGAAGAATTACAGGTTTACACCAGCCTTCAGAAACATGGCAGGCATTTGATGCTCTCAGCCACTAATTCTGTCAGGGGAATTGGGGCAGATCTTCTGATGGAGATTATGGATTTTTTCAGTACTTTGTTAATCAGTGTGCTCTCACATATTCATCTGCTATGACACTGGGTATAAATATGTACCAAGGGCCAATTCTAATGGATAGTGAGAATTTTAATTAACATCTGGAAAGAGTTTTGAACTATTTCTCATTGCATATATGCAATTTAGGGTGGAGGGCATAGGAGAAAAGCTTAATTTTATTGTCCTTCTCCATGTTTAATGAGAAAATTTTGACACTGAAACAAGTGGGTGAGGGAAAAATTCCTCAAATAGTCAACCTCTAGTCAGAGTCAACAAAATATGCTCATTTTACTGGTAGATGTACAAAGTATCTATGTTTTGTTTATTGGCCCCTTGCAAAAACTGGTCATGCATGTCTGGAGTAAATAATTTATATTTTCAAACATAACAAACTAAAAAGGCAACGTGCAGGATTTTTCACAAGCCACTCTGTTGTACATGTGCAAACTTATAAACTTTGCTCCTTTTGCCGGGGTGTAGTGAGGACAGAAAGTCACCCTTTTTGAGTTTGGGTGGTTTTGTGAAATATATTTGAAAAACCCCCACAATATGACTCCTAGAGTCATAAGTCAGCAGCTGGGTGGCTGGTTTGAATTAGGACAATGAACAAAGACAAACGAAACATAATCCTGCACGTCTGTACATTCTGGAGGCTTTCCTCTTCATTTGGTGTCAGTCCTGAACCAAAAGCATTTAGAGAGGCAATATTGTTGAACACAACAAATAGGAAGCAAAGCATAATTTTGTTAGGGGTTAGTCATCCCTTAGGCAGAAGCATTCCACCAGTCTTACTGCATTTCACTGCTCTGGACTACGGTTAATTTGTGGTTGGAAAAAATAGAGGCACTGTGGTTGCTGAAAATTATATATTGTGTTTCCAGTTTAAAGGGAAACAAAAGGCATGTGTTGTAGATATAATCTTTTTCTTTACTTTTAAAAACAAAAGCCCATTTGAATACTCAGTTTGGGTTCTGTTCGGCACCTATAGTAACTATGATATTTCACTGCCCACTTAGGGAAAATTTCTCCAGTGGGAAAAAGAAAATCAGTATGGTTGAAGAATTGTCAGCTACAAATTAACTGTGTTCTTGTGTCAAGCTTCTTACAGAGGTGACAATATTTGTTCCCCAATTGTACAACTACAGAAAGAACATTCTTGGTTTGAGCAATGACAATTTTTAGCCATTAAAATGAAATGCCAACATAAATGTTGGAATATTCCATCATTTGGGATCTTCAACTGAGAACCATAGCTTTTTCCAGAGGTTATATGCCAAATATTATAGGCTTGAGGGAAGAATTGCTTGTTAAGGTTTGTTTTGTAGGAAGTCAGGCTTCATGATCAAAATGATGGTTTTGACCTGGAGATTTCTGGCTTAATGATTGCCACTCGGGACATGTTTTTTACATAGTTGAGCCTTGACCATAGGAACTCCCTCAACAGAGATATGTAATTTTGATGTTGTTCTGTGTATATTTTGCTTTCAAATGTTGTGTTTTTCCACAAATCACTGAGCCCTGAATAACACCTACTGTTCATCCAAGAGACATAATCAAGTAGTCAGAAATGAAAGATTTTCTCTTGTTGCTTATGCAATATTTTCAAAAGAGGAAAGCTTCATTTTTCAAGGGGATGAAATGACTTGTCTGCTTGAGTAAAATGCTGGAGGATCTCTAAACCCAATGGCCTGTGTTTCTGGGGAAAGGACCAAGAAGAAGTCCTGGTAGGTTGGTGGTATGAAGAACAAAAATGTAGGAGGGATGATGGAGAATTTTGTGAAATTGGTTGCTGGACTGAGATAGATGCTCTGAGCAAGTACAAAAATGAATCTACTTCTTCCTGTTCTCATAAATCTACACATCTAATGGCTTTATGGGGGAGGTGAAATATCTTCGCTTCCAAAAGTGACCTTGAAGCAGAAATTTTGATCATGGCGTAAGCCTATTTTGTTCAATTTGATACAGCTTCTGGTTCCCCAGGGCTGTAGTCAGTGTACCAGTTTGCCCAGAAGAATGTGCTCATATTATATTGATAGGTCTGCAGCTGGGCATTGATAACAACTATGACTGGTTCAACGAGAGTGAGAAACAATGCAAAAACCCTCATGATAAACTCACTGAACTTGGCTGCAATTTTGCAAGCACAAGTAATTTGAGAACTTCAGATAAGCTTCCAAAGGTTTGGATTCAGGTCCAAACAAAACTCAAACTCTAAAATTATGAGGCTCGTGCATCACTAACACCCATGCATTTACTTCCATTTGGAAATAGTAAACATTTTATAGATTTGTGCATGCCCCAGTTAGTTCTCTATGCTGGCTGGGATTGTTAGGGACCCTCTGCCTTTGCAACTATATAGACATCAATAAAGATGAATAAAGCTGGCCAGTCAGATTCTAATTTATGCTAATCATGTTGGATGGCTCAGGGCACTTCAGCACACATGCTTAGCCAGTGACCTTTCACACTCCCCTTCTAGATCAAAGCACTTTATTCCTCCACTTCCAAGAAAATCACAAAGACAAAATTCCCATTCAGTTGTCCTTTATTAATCTACAAAGGGCCAAATCCTGATGCCTTTAATCTGCTCCCACTCATCACTGCCATGATTTAAAGAGTACAGCATTGCCATCAGAGTTCTGGCCCCAAAATCAACATGTAGAATGGCCAAATTCTCCGTGGACATAAATGAAGATGGGACTGCTGCTTTCAGACAGGATCTCTATATATCTCAATTTTTCCTTGAGGCCAAATCCTCTCTCTGTGAAACTGATAAATCCTGAGCAAAAGTTAAATTTCCCTCATCCATTTTTTACTTTGTTATTTTCATCTGAACCCTCACTAGTCTTCTTGCACTGATTTGTCACACCGGGTCTTACCCAGTTTGGGCAATTGTCCCTTGGTCACACAGTTTTGAGCATGTCCTCAGTGGGTGATAGGACCTAAATAAAAGACAAAAATCTAGGCTTCTGATAACACAGATTGCTTCAAAACTATAGGCACATTTAGAAAATTTCTACCAGTGTAAATGAGAGAGGGTCTATTTGTTGCAATCTGTTCGGGTCTCTGAGTCTCGTTCTCAGGTTGTAACAGGCGAATTCCCACAAAACTCACTTCCAATTTACAACTGTGTCAAGGAAAGGAGAATCAGGGCATCTGATACATACACATCAGAATAAAAAGCATTTTCAGCAGTTGCAGATTGGTCACAATTTCAATTTTCCTGCTCCTGATTAATTTCCATACTTCTAAAAAGTCAAACTTCTGTTCACTCCTTATGGTTTATGCTTGCTTGTGTTTGATGCTGTTTGAATGCACTATAAAATACCAAGCAAATGCAATTATTTTCTCATGCTGAGCTTCCTCTTCAAGCAATACTCTCAGTCTGACTAAATCCCAGTTAAAAATATGGACAATAGGACTTTTTAAATTTTTCATCAGTTCAGACAGCAGTTAGTAACTGCTGCAAGCTTAAAAGAACAGGTTAAAAACATTGCAATGAATCTATTTCCCTATCTATTTATCTATTCAGAAACAGAATATCTGGTTCTCTACTAAGGACCTTTTCACAATAATCCATGCTTTCCACAGAATTGTCTCTTTTAATTAAAAACATAATTGCATTTCAATAAAATTGAAAACTAAGTATTATAACTAATACTTGGAACAACTGACAAACTTGATGTTTGAGTCCTTCTGAAAATATCAAGATTTTTCTCAGTAAGTATACATTTTGGACAGCTCAAGAAACGTCTCTTTTATTAATGTTTCACCTGGCACACAATATGCCAGCTGAAAAGCAATTAATAGATAATGATAATTATCTGAGATTGAAATTTCTGCTTATATTCATTTTTAATGATGGTTTTGAAATATTAAAAGCAAGGAAATGGGCAGATCAGATGACTGATTCATAACCCAGATGTAATGCCACAGATGGGTTTAATAAAACGAAGATGAATACATGTTTTTAATGAGCTAGGACAGAGCTAATATGTTAATGAAACATCAGTTTTTAGATATCTAACCAGACAGAAGTTCCTTTCCTCTGCTAGTTTGGATCAAAGTTCAATTGCAGGTGTTTATCACACACTTCAGAGCATTAGATGACATGAGGAGGATTCCTTGGTCCACTATTGCCATGTGTCTGTTTGATGCAGTGACATTTTCCTGCAGACCATCAAAGACCACTGACCTCAGCACATGCTCTGGCTGCTCCAAGGGTGGTTGTTTTACATGTTCAGAGCTCTCCTAAGGGGCCTGCAATGGTTCTGAGAGGTGTGAAAAAATAAAAATTTACTAGACATAAATGCACACTTAGTACAAACGGTGCCACATTAAACTGCAAGAGTCACAGCAAGTCAACATATGCGCAGACATACTGAGCTGAAAGGCTGTTATTTTATCTTTAGCTCACACCCTTGTGCCTGGCTTTCAAAGACACACCCATTATGTACAAATTTGTGCATACATAGATTGTTGCATTATTTTGCAGTCTCTGTAACATTTGTCCTTTCATGGTCTCAGTTGGAGTCCTCCCCATGGGGTCTGTAGGCTGCCTGCAGGACAGAGGCATGCTCTCATCTGGATTTCGGGAACTTGCATTGTGTGAGTAATGACTTTTGGTAATATAAAATATCCTTGAATTAGTAGACGCTGCTGCAGTCCCATTCTGTCCTTGTAACAAGAGACTCAAAAACTTTTGTCTCAAACATGCCAGCCAAACAAAGGCCAATGTGATGTTTTAAGAGTTCTCACCACTCTGAGAGTTTTGTAGGTGCAGTCACAGGCACTGAAAGCAGGAGGATAATTTTAAACCCCAGCTAATTGCATACTTCACTATATTCCTTGTTTTGTCTCTCCCTCCGTGTTTTCCCCAGAAAGAAGTCTATGCCAAAGAGCACTCCTGATGCAACCACATGTATACGCTATAATGCCTTGACAAATTCCTTTTTCGGCCTGAGTGTCACTCAAATTTAGAGGGTCTTGATGAGATGTGACTCCTATTTCTGAACTGCTCTGGACGCCTTGTTAACAGATAGCTTGTTTTAGACAAGTGCTAAAAAGGACCATGTTACTTCCCCAGCTCAGGCCAAAGAGTCTGGCAGCAAAATGAATGATTTTCAGTCCACTGGCCTGGCTTGCATGATTTGAGTGCAGTTCAGGGTCTCCTGGCAGGATGCTTACACTGTTATCTGCTTGTGGATTTGTGCCAGCCAGAGGCTTCATTCCTGTAAAAGATGAAAGCGAGTCAGGTACCAAGTAAATGTTTGAGCTTTGAAAGCCTCCAGCTGTTTCTTTTATTTAGAACCATTTTCTTGCTGCTGGACAGCATGACAATGGTAATCTCTTTGGGAATGATACACATCAGCTAATTATTAGTGAACTTCTGGAAACTGGGATCCACAACTCTTTGGTAGGAAGATGAGCATGAGAAGTCAGCAATGAGTGTCCCTTATGTACAACTCCCAGGCCTCATAAAAGTGATGTTAGGCTTTGGAAACCTAAAGTGGGATCTCTGGAGGAACAAGAGTGACAGTTGTTCTCTGCATCACTTCATCTCAATGAGAAAACTTCAAGTAAAGCTTCTGAAAGAGAAAAATGTGATTCAAGCAGTTTATGTTCTTATTGCAGCCTGGCCATAGCATTTGATCAGTGTATGGGGTAAAAGACCACCTTTTAACCTCAACTGGCAAGCTGGAACTAGGAGTGCAAACTCACAGCACTGGTAAGTCTGAAACTCCCAAAAGACCATCAGGTGATATAAACAGCAGATGAAGTTCTCCCATGTATGTCGCAGTTTCCCACCAGACAGGCATCTGGCTGGCTGCAGCAATAGTCAGAGGAGATGTCCTATGGGAGTGAAAAGGACCCTTACCTTCTGCTGATTCAGGAAATGTGAACAGAGCAATGGGTCAGATGCTGCCCTTAAACAGATATTTTCCCAGTTTCTGTGCAATGTTCACATGGTCCAAAGGTGCTGTGCACTCTGCAGGCAGGGACATGCTGCTGCAAGTTGGAATGGAGGATGTGTGTCCCTGGGTCTTATCTAACATCTAACCTTGTTTTGATGCTATCTCAGAAGGGGAAGGTCAGGGAAAATTGCTATCTTTTCCCAACAAATAGAGTAGATAACCAGTCCTGCAATACTAGTTGGCAAAGTAGACAGCCACTTTAAAGTCAGCCACTGGCTTTGGCAATGCTGTGAGGGCATGAGCTGATGAGGAGCTCTGGGCTGAACTGTTCTGGGTGCCACAGAACTGATAGTAGCCAAGGCTATGACCCAGGCAGCTCAGTGGCAAACATGTGAGGAAAAGGTCCCATTCTGCCCACTTGCATCCAGCCTTGCATCAGCGACCCTTAGCCTTGGGGTTAAGGCTCAGTGTGGCAGCCAAGGCCTGGTCTGCAGTGTAATCAAATCATTGGGGATCCCAAAACCTCGAAGTCACAGAATCATATAATCACGGCATGGTTTGGGTTAGAAGGGACCTTAAAGATTACCTAGTTCCACCCTCTGTGATGGTCAGGGATGCCACTTACTAGATCAGGCTGCCCCAAGCCAAAGTCTCAAATAGAAGAATGGAGTGAAAAGAAGAAAAGAGTCTTCATCTCCACACTCGAGGCTCTAGCCACTTTTTCCAGCTCTTCAATGCCACATAGCAGACATCCACAGGGCTCAGAGCTGCACTCCAGAACTATTTGTTTCTGGTCACTGTGGTCATCTCACACAACTTCTCCATCCCTCACCTTCCTTGCATGACCTGGCACCAAAGGCATTGCCACACTGCGTGACGCAGGATTGCCACTGGCAAGGGACCAGCACACCATGGGAAAAGTCCTGTTTTTCCTTGTCAGGGAAAATTCACTCGTTTTCAAAATCAGTAAGGGCACATGGTATGACAAACTATGAGGGAAGGCAGAGTAAAGTAATGTTTAAAATGCTAAGTAGTCAGCAGGAAGTTAAATGAAAAGTGAGGAGATAGCTAGTCAGGTAAACTCAAAGAATAACTATGAGCATATATATATATATATATATATATATATATATATATCAATGTACATATTTTATATACATCTATGTAGAAGATGAGGATGGTTCTAGGAAAGGATTTGCAAACATCCTGTATTTCATCTGGTATGCTACTTCCTCAGATAATATGAATGACTGATGTGTGGAGGTTGCTACACATCTATTTCCTATTGTAGACAGCGCTATTACTTAAGTAATCAATATTTAATCTCTATTAGGGAAAGTCATTTTTAAACCTACTTTAAAAAGCGCATCTGCAGAACTTGATATAAATCACAGCCCTGCAGAGCTGCGTGGGATTCAGAATCTTTGCCCATATCTTAAGGGAGGAACCAGCGTTTTCATGGGGAGAAGAAGGAAGAGTACTCAAAAAATGTTGATAGTTCTGACTATTTCAGGCAATGGAGTGAGTCCAAAATAGCACAGGCTTAATTCACAATCTGATTTTTGTGAGGGTGGTAGAGAACTTGGGAAAAGAGTATCAGCATCTGTCCTGTGGTGGTGTAAAAAACTGCAGCTAGAGCTGGCTGTAACAATCTGTCTCCTCCACTCCTGGAAGTGAGTCTTGGTCAAAGTTGAAACATTTTTCAGAGATATGTTAGCTCGTAGCTGGATGGTCTTGGGGTGGATTGACAGAGCAGCTGATGAGGGATGTGGCTAATCAAAATTAATCCATTCCTTGCCTAATCTGGGGGGATCCTGGAAGAAAATATTGGTCTGCGTCAAACACTTTAGAAATTTGAACCAGTTCTGGTCAGACTTTCTTGTTTCTTAATCAAGTCATAGTTTCAAAGTAGTCCCAGCAGACAGTCACCAGATTTTTCCAGCATCCCCAGTTCACAGTGTTCTAAGGGATAAGATGTGAACTTCCCTGCTCCAGTGTCTCAGGGGTTGCCAGTGATCAGACTGGTGCCAGTTCAGGTGGTGCTTACAGTGGTGTAAGCACAGGGTATTTCTCCCTGGCCTTCCACCTTCAGCCCTGACACTGTGCAGTCCACCCCAGCTACCTCAAGAGAGCACAAGGACTCCCAGCCTCTCCCTTTCATCATCTAGCAATAGAATGCCCTTTTCCAACACTCAGAGCTATACAGAAGGTGAATTCAGAAGGAATTAGATGGCATAAGTTTCCTGGATTTGAAGTGAAAGTTCTGCATTTGAAAGAAATCAAGAAAAAGGCAAGGGTGAGACACACAAGTGTGTGTCCAGCATTGAGAGATACCTAACAGATCAATTTTCCTACCTTTTGCAATGATATAAACTTGTGGCTGCTCTCACAGAAATACATTCAGAAGTGGGACAACTTTAACAGCAAAGAGACTTTCACTTGGATGTGACTTGGCTAAAGATTTGAGAACACATTTAGGTATTCGGCATAAATTAAAACCGGGGGGATGGGGGGGGGGGGGGGGCTGAGATTTATCAGGAATAAACACTGAGTCAACAGAACTTCATTATTTGCAGTCATGGTTCAAGGCCAGCAGAACTCACCAGGCACACAAAGGACATACTGGCTCAAGGCTGCTGAAAGTTAATGTTGTGCAATATTTCTGCAGATGTGGAATAGTAAACTATTCTGAATGCCAATGCTCAGTTCAGCAGAGAGCAAAATCAGCAGAGAGAATGAACACAGAGCAGCATCAGAAGACAACATGTAGCACAATTATGCTAAAAAACCCAAACCAAAACATATTTATGCCCTTAGTTTCATTTGTCTCCAGGTCTGTGCTCTCTGACTGTCACCAAATACATTGTGGCTTGCTCCTGGGCTCCTGTTTGGAGAGCATCTCAGTACTTTCCAAAACAATAATAGTTAAAAAAAAAGGTCAGTATGACTGAAGAAATAATATATTTCAGGTTCTGCTCCTTACAGACAGTGCAGATGTGCCAGGGTAAGCTCCGGTTTATAAACAGTAGGGACACTGGTTTTTATTCTCCAGAGTGACTGCCATAGTCACCTCAGCTCCCATTTAGCATGAGTCAAAGACAGTATCTTGAGCTATTTCAAGAGTGATGCTGTGTGCTTACTGGTTTGAACATCCTGAAGAGTCAGTACAGTGTATTAATCAACTCAAAGATTCCATTGTGACAGTTTGGTGCCTGCTCATACCTGTGGAGTTCTCTCATGTTTGACAGCAGCCCCTTCCAGGAGCTGCAGGGGGAAATGCAAGGAACACACAGCAAATATTCATGAAATAATTAATGCATAGGAAGAGCTCCAAGTCTCTTTGCTAGTGGGAGTTTCTCAGATTTGTAGGGGTTTGTATCCCTGCTGAAAAGGAATATTTTGGCTCTTACCTACTGAGGATGTTCTCAATAAAGTAACGGATATGCCTTTTTCACAAATTTGCCTGAAAGAAGGCAGTTTCACTTCTTTCCCCTGCTGGGAGAGGATGTGAGAACAAAATATTTCCTGACATAACTTAATCACTTTTTTAATGTTTTCCTAGAAATCTTTGGGATACTGAAGAGAGGCAGATTTAATAAAATGATGAAACATGCTTGAATAAATCTGTGATGGTGGAAAATACTTGCAGAAGACACAGAAAATGGATAAAAACCAAAATCTCCACTGGTTCTTTAGGTTTTTCAGTATCAAAGACTCCTTCTGTGTTTGGCTTAAGATTGAAGGTTTGTTCATATTTCATAAAAAATAGTTTGTCCTCACCTTCTTCAAACAGTTTGTTTTAAATTCAGAGCTCTGTGATGGGACACTTTATTTATGGTTGCAGTATCAAGATAGGTCTTGGCAACATCCCTCCTACAAATGACAAATATTTGTAAAATGGTTTGAATTGTATACACAGAGATAATGGATTAACAAGCACAAGACAGCAGAAACTGAGCTTTTCCAGCAATGTCTATACAGTAGTTTTGTGCTGCAACTCTGTGATGCACAGCCTTGCTCCAGAATTTACTGTTTCAGGCTTCTCCTCCAAACAGGGCTGTAAATTACCATTTCGGTGGTTTAGCTTTAATTAACCATTTTCCCAAGTAAGATTCCAAATGGTGAAAGTGCAGGCTACGGACATCAAATTCCAGGTTTTGTAGAATTATGTAACTCTTTGCCTACTTTTGTGGGGTATTATTACATTTTCCAACTTTACCTAATCCCATCTAAATGATCTTTTTTTTTCAGCTCTAACTCTTAAGTGACTCTCTCTAAACCCTATGTAATGCCCAATATGCTTTGTTCCCATTTGAGAGTTTACCTTATTTCAGGCAAAAAACCAATTTCAGTGAAGTTGAAGTGTATGGTTTTGGTTTCAAGGGCTACCTCTCTCTGACATAAAACTACTAAGCCTTTATTGAAATATATATGATTCTACCATAAACGCCCCCTTTATAGAATGCACCTGGAGAATATAATGGAAAACATATTTGTTTCTTGTACAAAACTGAACAACTGTTCTGTAATAATATATAGCCCATTTGATATTTAAAAGGTCATAATTTTACACAAAGAGAAGAAAAATGCAGGCATGGTAAAAAGTAACATTAAAAAATGTAGCTGCACATCTCACACATCTGCTTTTGTATTAGGCTGACAAGAGCAGCTGATTTGCATGCAGCATGCTATGATCACAGGCAGACAAAAAGAATGTCTCTATACCTCCTTGTCCCTCAGATTCAGCATTTCCCCATCCATAAACATTTAACCTCCCAGTCCCTTGGGAGATAAAAACATGATTCCCAGGTTTTTTTCAGCAGGGAGAACACTGAAGTGTGGGATGGATAAACACATTTCACAATGCCACACAGGAAGCCTGCAGGAGAGCTGGAGCAGACCCAGGTTTGCCAAGTGTAAGATCAAGTTCAAAGAGCCTCATCTGAGTAGTTGCACATAACATGTATTAGGAGCCCCAGGAGACCATGTGCTACCTGACAGAGCAGGAGCACAAACTACTCTGTAGTAGAATACAAACCTTTTGTACCTGTAAAGTGAATCCAGCATCTGTAACTTGAACACTGGCATTGAGTCCTTACCATGGATGTGCAGCACCAACAATGAGGAACTGCATTCCTAGAACAGGTCTACTAGATCACCCCTCCTTCCAGTTAAAGGGGAATCACAAAAACCTCTAAGATTTTCCTCATCTAATTTACGCTTTAAAAAATGAAGATGCTCTATGTATTTTAAGTACTGGGAGATCTCTCTGTCCCATCGAGGCATTCCAGTATTTAAAGCAGGCCTATAAAAACAGAGTGACTCTTTGCACAGGCAGATAAGAGGAAATGGATTTAAACTAAGAGAGGGGAGATTTAAATTAGATATTAGGACAAAATTCTTTACTCAGGCTGTGGTGAGGCACTGAAACAGTTTCCAGAGAAACTGTGGATGCCCCGTTCCTGTAAGTGTTCAAGGCCAGGTTGGATGGGGCTTGGAGCAACCTGGTCTTGTGGGTGGCCCATGGCAGGGGTGTTGGAACTGGATGATCTTTAAGGTCCCTTCCAATCCAAGTCTTTCTATGATTCTATGTATGACAGCTCTTGCTGCATGACAAGCACCCTGGATGGGTTTCTCCATTTTTGCTCCTCTTTTTATTAAGACTACTGATGAAATTCCCACCAATGAGCTCAGCTTTACCCTTATGGCTTAGGGGTTAACCTATACCAGATCCAAATGAAAGGATTCAGGAGAAACAGCACTTAGTATTGAGAATGCAGTATGTCAGGCTCCCAGCCTAACTTCCATTTCTGGGCTTCCTTAAACTGTGGGGCAGGGCTGGGTACTCACAGCTGATCCCAGGACAGGTGCCTGCCTTGAGAGGAGACTGGCCTTGGTGTTCCCAGCACCTTTAGTGCTTAAATTGCTTCTCAGATGTTTACATTACCTTCACAATCCCTGATTCTTGATGCAAAAGACTGACTCAAAATTGTCCCTTACACTAGTCCTTCTGTTTGTATATGGAACTACTATTATAGGAAGAAAGAAGAAGGAAGGAAGGAAGGAAGGAAGGAAGGAAGGAAGGAAGGAAGGAAGGAAGGAAGGAAGGAAGGAAGGAAGGAAGGAAGGAAGGAAGGAAGGAAGGAAGGAAGGAAGGAAGGAAGGAAGGAAGGAAGGAAGGAAGGAAGGAAGGAAGGAAGGAAGGAAGGAAGGAAGGAAGGAAGGAAGGAAGGAAGGAAGGAAGGAAGGAAGGAAGGAAGGAAGGAAGGAAGGAAGGAAGGAAGGAAGGAAGGAAGGAAGGAAGGAAGGAAGGAAGGAAGGAAGGAAGGAAGGAAGGAAGGAAGGAAGGAAGGAAGGAAGGAAGGAAGGAAGGAAGGAAGGAAGGAAGGAAGGAAGGAAGGAAGGAAGGAAGGAAGGAAGGAAGGAAGGAAGGAAGGAAGGAAGGAAGGAAGGAAGGAAGGAAGGAAGGAAGGAAGGAAGGAAGGAAGGAAGGAAGGAAGGAAGGAAGGAAGGAAGGAAGGAAGGAAGGAAGGAAGGAAGGAAGGAAGGAAGGAAGGAAGGAAGGAAGGAAGGAAGGAAGGAAGGAAGGAAGGAAGGAAGGAAGGAAGGAAGGAAGGAAGGAAGGAAGGAAGGAAGGAAGGAAGGAAGGAAGGAAGGAAGGAAGGAAGGAAGGAAGGAAGGAAGGAAGGAAGGAAGGAAGGAAGGAAGGAAGGAAGGAAGGAAGGAAGGAAGGAAGGAAGGAAGGAAGGAAGGAAGGAAGGAAGGAAGGAAGGAAGGAAGGAAGGAAGGAAGGAAGGAAGGAAGGAAGGAAGATACTTGTGGCTTTTAATCTATTTTTACCATCCCCAGAGCTGTGCATACCAGCAATTGCAAACACTGCCTTCTTTGGGATAGTGGCTGCAGGTGATCTGGATGTATGAGCAGAAAGGTATTTTTTACTCTTCTGCTCTTTGAACTCTCTTGGTATTTGCTTCATCCTTGAAACATTTTGGTTCCTTTCCTTTGTAAATCTTCCACTTTTCCAAAATCAGATTAATGAGAAAATTATGCTCTTTCGGTAAAAGTCATTGCTTGTAGCAAGGGCAGAAAAACACAAAAAACTGTGTGTTAGCATTTGAAGCAGGATGAGATTGTCAGAGTTGGACTCCTGGGTTCAATATTTCAATGTTCAACTCTGTTGCTGTGTAAACCACTCAACAACTCCGTGTCTTGTTTTATTTCTCAGTGAATTCGTGCATAAAATGTTATTATTCCTTTCCCTTTCTTATTTTTTTAACTGAACTTTGGCTGTGCTTTGTGTCACACCAAACATGGTTCCTGCTAACAAGAAATACAGTCTGGCACCAAGTGTTGTTTATTTGGACAGAGGCCTGGGTGTGCAGGTGATACAATCTGGGGCAAGCACTGCATCTTCCTGTTTCTTCTTTAACAAGCACACTTCAGGAAACAAAGCAATGAAAATATTGCCATTTTCGTCACAGTCTGGACCCACTTGAGGAGTATGCACAGCTCCTGTTGGCATGGGACGGGGCTTCTCACAGTTGTTGGTGCTGACCAAATGGAAACACCTCTCAAGAGGTAAGGAAGCATTAGGACCACCAGGTAAGCATGGGGGTTGGATTTCCTGAGGCTGAGAGACTTGTCCAAGGTTACCCAGAGAGCCTGTGGCAGAACAGAGAATTAAACCCTCAGCTCCAGGGGTCTGTCTTCACTCCAATTGCCCATAGGAACTACATACTGTATAGGAGGAGGCATGGCTGAACTGAAGACAGTACCCTGTTCACTGCACTGGGGCTTCAGATTTGCCATGAGACCAAGTTTTGGGGTCAACAGCAGCACTGCAAAATGAGAGCAGAGCTGAACCTCCCGACCATGAAAGCTCAATGGCACAGCGTTGTGGGGGAAGACAGTTTCTTGTTCACAGGATGCAAGTTGCATATGCAATTGTCAGTGTGTTGTGGTCAGAATTTGAAGAATTTACCCTCTCCTCTGCCCCGTTGAATAGTAATGATGAACTTGGCTTAGCAAGGAAGAAATTGGTCCTTTTTCCTTGTTGTTTTATTTTGTTTTGTTTTTTGTTTATTCCCCAGTAACTTAAGCTTTAAAAAGTTTTTGGCTTCATTGCCTTTGGCTCCAGAAAGCCTAATGGAGACCCCACAGTCCTTACATATTGCCTTGCATGGGTAGGCTGCCTGGGCTGGAGGATCCCCCTGCGCAGGTCCTAGTCCAATGGGCTCATCCCTCCAGTTGCTCTTCATTTTCCTTCCCTCTTGCTAGTCGATTTATCTCCCTCCCCTCCATATCTCTGCCTCCTCCTTTGTTTTTCCTTTCAGCTAACCCTTTCCTGCTTTTACCCTGGCCTTTCTGTGCTACATATGCACACATACACTTTTCTATCCAGGGACGTTAATTTAGATTAAATGAAGGGATAGATTTAAAAAAGAATAGTTCCCCTGAAAAACTCCACATAGAGATGCCCTAATTCTGGAATAAAAGCATTTTCAAATGAACACAATTCTTTGTGTGCAGCAAATTAAACCAACTCAGTTTGAAATCCTTCTGCTAGGATTGCAAGCACTCATCTGATTATGCCCAGATTTAATTGGGAACATCTTCTCATGCCAAATTTGCCATAAAGACAAGATCCTGTTCCACTCCCAGACATGCACAGATACCCCTTCCAAACCATTCAAAGAAAGCAATACATCTGCCACTCAACCATCCATGAAGAAATCAGGGAGCTAAGATAATATTTGCAAGCCAAACTCTGCTCACTCTTCTGCAGTATTCATCTGTTTAGACTGCAAACTCCAGGGTGAGAAAACTTTCTCCCTCTGTTTTTTATGTGGTGCCTGGCACAGAGAGATCCCAGCCTTCATTGTATGGCCATGGCACAGCAAACAAAGAATTCAGCAGAAGGGGTTGTGCTTTCACAAGTGCCTCCCGGTCCCAGGCAAACTGAACTCCCTTTGACATCTGCAGGGCAGCAGTAATCATTCCACCTGAATTTAGGAACCAGACTTAGCCAGCTCTTCTCAGAGCCCTCCTTGACAGAAGGCTGGGAGAAATGGGATCCTCTAGAGAGATTAAAGAAATGGTTCAGAGTAGAAACCATAAAGGTTCTCCCCAGTAAACTTGGGAGTCACAGGATTGATCTTGCCTCAGTTAAGAGCCTCGGGTTTTGTTTCCCAATACACCCACAGACACTTTCCCCCAACACAGAGGAAATTTTACGAAAAACAATGAAAAGAGGAGGATGACAATGGATAGAGGAGGGGTGAGAAGAGAACATGCCTCAAATTTGCATGGAATAAAAGCATGAAAATTGAACTATACAAAGGTTAATATCCAGTTGGACTAGATAATTCTTCAGGGAGTGAATAGCTCCATGGCTGCTTGTGTGCTCAGTGAGTTCCCATTCCACATATATGGTGGCGTCAGGGTGCAGCCTTTGGTCTTCCCATTCCAAAATTATGACTTTTGCCCCATACCAGCAGACAACCTCAGTACAACACTGGGCACTGCTTCAGAGAGCTCCCAGTCCCAGCATCACAGCTGTCTTATGAGACCTCAGGTTAACTAATGAGTGAAGCATTTGGAGGTTCCAGGGTAACAGCTGTTGCTTCAATAGTCTAGAGCTGCCCAGTTTTCTGGACATGACTGTTTTTCCCACTGTTCTGGTTCAGTTGACTATATGTTTTGAAAGAGGAGACAGTCTCAGAAAATAGGTACAAAAATGGCTACAAAAAGAAGCCAAGCTCCCCATGAAGTCTTCCATGGTTACTCATGGTTCTGCTCCTTGCACTAAGACAACATCTGTGCATCAAGGCCAGAGCTGACACTCAAAAACCGGGGGCATGGCTCACTTAGTGGTGGTGGTCACTGTGTCCATGTGTGCCTGAACAGATTTGGAAGACAATCCAGAGGACAAAGCCCAGCCTCTTAGGTGATGGCACTAGAACTTTGACTTTGTCAGCAATCTGGCATTATGATCCCTGGCATTAGGATTTCCAGCTAAGTTTTGTTGGTATATCTGTTTGCCTATCCATAAATGACATTTGTTATGCAGGAATTGCCCCACATAAACAGCAGCATGTTTTCCTACCTCTGTAAATCTCTGCTATGAACTTCTGTGTGATGTGAGCTACATCCTGCTTTGTAATTACTCTCCAGTGCTCATAACAACAGTACTAAGCCTGGAAAGCTGTCTGGAAAGCTGGCCAGACCTCTCTTTACCATTGGGAAATCCACTGAAGTTCCAGATTTAACACGAGAGACAGGAAATGACCTGTAGCATCAACAACCATTGACATTAATTTCAGCTGAAAGGAGACACCAGCAGCCAAATACCCGTGCAAGCTCATTTCCTCTCCCCAAGCTGTTGCAGTCTCCACTTCAGCTAAACTGGAGTTCAGGGCTGTGGTGAGACGCGTTGGTCACATCTATGCTTGTAAACCAAACTAGAGCACAGCATGGTCTGTGTTCATGTCCTAGCCTACTTTATATTTTGGCCCAGATGAAGCAACAGGCACCAGGGAGAGGATGTCAGCTGGGTTTGTCCAGGGTTTCTTGGGAACAATGGCTCCTCAGCAGGCCAAGCTATCATGCTTAGTGTCCCTAGAGGTCCTACAAAGCCACATGTCCCTCTTCTCTCCATTGCACTCATCTTTCAGCTTTCTGAACCAACCCACTATCCAACAGCATGTTGTTAATGTTGCCTATGAGCTCTTGGACAAATTGATATGCTGGTGGCCCCAACTGAGATTCCAATCTCGGAGTCTCAGTCCTAAAAGGCAATAGATTTGTCCTGAGAGAAAAACAAACCAATATCTTCATGAACAAAACCCAACAGCAACCAACACAAGCACAACACACTTAGGAATAGGACTCTGGCTGTCCAAGAGGTTGTACGGCATCTCCTACAGTTGTTACTGGTCTAGTGAAAGGTGCCCCTGGCCAGGGTAGGGGATTAGAACTAGATGATCTTTAAGGTCCCTTAAAATCTAAACCATTCTGTGAGTCTATGATTCTATTAAATCTATTAGCAGTTGAGGTGTAATTCCAAGTAGGTCCCTGCTTTATTGCTGGCGTTAAATGGCCAGTCCAGTACTGCTACCACCAGACCAGTATTGCTACAACTTAAGACATTAAGATCCAAGCAGGTTGTTGGAAATCATGCCGAGTTTATCTATCTATAAATTGACTGTCCCTATATTTTGTTCTTTGAGGAGATTTTGCATAAAAAGTTAACCTGGAAGAGGCAAGAACCTCAAGCACTTATGTTTCAGCTAAGGGAGCTGTGTGTGTTTCCTTGCCTCCAGCTACAAAGCCCACAATATCCAGGAATCCTTTCTCACACAATAGATACTGGGATCTCTTGTGCTTGGCCCAAAAGAAGCCTACAGATGTCCATTGCTGGCTTTTCTCTTGGTCTAGGCTCTCATAAAACTTGCACAGATGTTTGCCTTGGGGTTGAAGACTCTTCTCAAGGAGCTCAGTGCAAGCAGCTCTCACAGCACACTGCTTTGCTGAACTGGCAGAAAGCTTCTCTGGATATTTTTATTATTTGGAGGGTGATTTTCTCATGAATTGAAATATATGACTGAACTTGTTTATGTTACATCATGGACAGGGATAAAGCCATCTATGCAATTTCTCCTGCTCTGTTACATATATATGTACCAAACAGGCGCTTTGGAAAATCCCACCCTGAAACCAGAGCTGTAAAGTTAGCAGTTAATCTCAGGGGACTAATCTTCAGCCAATGTCACTCGGCATCACCCTGCATGTGCTGGCTCAGGATTTGGCCCCAGGATCAGGGGACTGCTGTCCAGCAGAGGACCAGAAAAGGGCCCAGAAGAGGAGGCATCCCTGCCATAGGGACCCTGAGCTGCTGGGGGAATTAGCAGGTCCCATGCCAGACTGGAACTGGGTGGAAATCAAGTGTCTTTTTAGTGCTGAAAATATTTGAGGAAAAAAAGGAAAAGGAAAAAAAAAAAAAGAAAAGAAAAGAAAATCACAATCACAATGCTGTTTCTGCTTTGGATAGCATTGTCTGCTTCAGCTCCCCAGAACAGCTCAGTGGTCTCAGGGGTTGCCTTCCCTTTCGCTGTCCCCATTATCAGTGCATGTTTTCTGTTGGGTAAGAGAAAGAAATGAGAGAGTTTGTTTGGGGGTGAGAGAGGTCACTCATTTAAGGCTTGTTGTTAATCCCTTTTCTGCTGCAGACTTCCTGTGTGTCTGTAAAAGCAGATCTAACCAAAGGCCGTGGCACCTCTAATAATATCCTTTACCAGGTGACGTCTCAGTTTCCCTTCCATGAGCTGGGTGAAACCTCCAAATCTCCTGTGCCTGCACTGATAAAGACAAAAGTAGAGGCATCCTACTTTTCAGAGTATTTCTACATATGTTTTTTCACTTCAAATTTCAGGGAGAAAGTCATTAAAAGGGAAGCTTTGTTTTCCACACAGTTTCACACTTTAAAGTTCTTTGGTCTTTTTTTTTCTGGTAGGTTTAAATGAGCAGCAGTTTTCTCTAAAGGTTTAAAAATCTTTTTCATCTATTTTCCAGTAGCAGACAGAGTAGCATGAGGGAGTAATGAGCATAAAGAATGTGAATTAGAAAGCAAGGTAGGAAGGGAGGAAAGACGAAAGGGAAGAAAAAAAATCTAACATTTAAAAATTAATTTAAAATAAATTTCACCTTTTTTAGTAAAAATTAAAGAACAATTTAAATTTGTTTTTCTGCAAAATATTTCATTATTGGTGAATCACATCCTAAGTATTCTTGTAGTCAAAAAAATTGACTGCAATGCTTTCATCCTTATTTGTTTTCATCCTTTTTTTTTTGCATTAAATACAAGTGAGCTGAGACATGGGAAATCACTTTGATAGAAAGCATTTTCTGAAATCTGCATATTGCTTAAATTCCATTCCAGATCTGTTTCAGACTTACCCAAATTGAACGAAACCTGCAAAGTGTTTGAATTTCACCCATCACTGCTGTTAATCCCTCTTTTCTTCCCCTCACAAAAGAAGAAAGGTTTCATCTGTGTCCCTGGGAGGATCAGAAAGAGGAAGCCCCTCCTTACTGCGGTTTTAATTTTTTTTAGGAGATTCAGCTCCCAAGATGCTCAGGTATTGCTGGCTGGACTGCCTGAAAGACTCTGGGCATGTGGAAGTGTGTGCCTTCCCTTCCAGCTACAGGCAGCATCTGTGCTGGTAATGACCTTTTGGACTGCAATTTAAATGTGAATTTTAAGCTGTTTCAGTGGAACACAGAGGCTGGTCCTAAGCCTGTCTGATCCTCCATCCCAAGGTAGACCTGGCCTGTCCCCCACAGATGTTGAGGTGTGAACAGGGCCAGTGCCCAGTGATGTCCCCCACTGCACTCACCAGATGCATCAGCTCTGCCCCGAGCCAAGGGAGGCATCTATGGCTTCAACAGCCTTTAAATGATTTTTGTTCCATGATTGCATGTGGTAGCCCTATGGCAAAAAGTTCCTCCCCTTTAACTACACACTGGGGGAAATTGCTCTTCTTTTGTTTCTTTATTTTTTCTCTGAACTTGCCACTAACTAGTTTCATCTGATGTCCCCTGGCTCTTGTATTAGAAGAGACAGCAAACAGTCATCTTCTGTTCATATTTTCCAGTCTTGCGATCTCTATCATATCCTCTTCAGTGGTGTCTTTCCCAGCCTGGGGAATCTGAGTCCATTAAATTGCACTCCTACTCTATTTGAGAGCTGAATTAATCTGTTTAATTATCTGTTTAGTCTATTCTTAACCTATTGTTAGGGTTTGATGGCCTGGAGCCACCCTGGTGTCTGGTCTGTGCTAGACTGCTTTACAGGGCCCACCAAGAAGGAGAACCTCTGGACACAGGCTCATCAAAGCTTGGATTCATTCAGTGGCATTTTGGATGCCAAAGCCCACCCTGAACTATTGTTGAAGTATGCCAGTCCCACTCATTGACTTGACAGGCAGGTTATAATGGTTATTTTCCTCATTCAGTCTTATAACAGCAGTACCAAAAATGATGAGTCTGGAGCATGGACACCTCTGCCTCAACAGAAGTGGTTAGTGAAGGGCTGTGCCCTTTAGCAGAGCAGGGAGCAGCAGAACCAAGCAAGACACCCTTCCCTCCCTCTGGACCCAAAGGTCATCACCCTTTGGTTTTTACCGCTGCCTCATGTATGACCTCTAGGGTAAGCACCCCATGACCTTATAGGTGACTCTGGTGCTGAGATGACTCCTCACTGGCGGGGGGGCTGCGAGCCTCCTCACAATACACTGCACCAGTCCACACTGCTAATTGTTTCTTTCTTTCTTTCCTAACTCTAATTAATTCAATCTCATTCATTTACAATCACGGTAAGCGCCATATGATAATAAATAGCAGAGGAAAGCCTTGCTGGAGCAGAGGGAGGAGGGCTGAGCATCCAACAGAAGCCTTGCAGGATTGAGTCTCTAAGTGGTTGCAATTCAGTGATGATGTGTCTTACTTAACCTGTGAAACATATTCCAGAAAGACATATTTGCAGCTGTCTCTCACACACACCACCTCACCAGTCAGCATCAAAAACTGCCTATGCCTTCTTTTCATCTGTACCAGATGGTGGCTGTGACACCAGGAGTCTGTCTTTTTTCCATGCCATCCACACAGAACTTGACAGAGTGAAGAAGAAAGGTACTTCTACCTTGGATGGACCTGCCAAACTCACTCTTGAAGACCCCACACCCTGTGTCTGCTAATTGCACCAACATTGTCTTGCAGCATGAACCACTCGAGCCCTCTGTTTTCTTTCAAAGTATATTTGTTTTATATCTGACATGTTTATATAAGTTAACTGTTTGCTGTAGATATCTGTCAGCTTCAACTGGCAAAACCAAAAAAAAGAAAAAAAAAGAAAAGGAGGGGATGGCTCTAGTCCAAAGGTATGTTTCTTAAAAGCACTTTGCTTTTTGTCACATGGTTTTGCATAGAAAGAGAAATGAGGAGAGGAAGGGTGGACTGGCAAAGGATATTATACTTTAAATACTCTAAAGGAATTTCATATGAAAATGTACTCTACTTTTCAGATATTAGCCTAGAAGCCATAAAAAGTTATTTTATAGTCCTAGAAATTATACACAAACATTGGTATACTGTTTGTCATTAAAACTGCTCTAAAGAGGGAATCACGCATTTTGCTTTTCAAAATATGACATTTATGAGCTGCCTTTGATTGTTACCAGAGTTTTTTAATGAAATAGAAAATGTGTGTCTGTGTGCTTGTGTGTGTGTGTGTGTGTGTGTGTGTGTGTGTTTGCATGTACAATCAGAGGATGTGTCACTGAGAAAGAGATGACTTCTAAAACATGTTCTTTACTCAACTCAGAAGTTTGCATCTTTCTCCCTTTCACAGAACAAAGACCACAACCCCTCCTGCCAGAGAGAGGAAAGGCAGAAGTGTCCATTTCTTTAGATGTGGAGAGAAATCAGCAAATTTCCTGGGATTTTTTTTACCTCCTTGCCTTCCTTTCAAGTAAGAATATGGGCTAGTGCTGTTAAAAATCCTCTTCACTTTGACATACAACTGCAACACTGAAGGATGAAGGTGAAGAGACATGAGTCTGTCCCCATGCCAAAGATGTTGGCTCAGGTTTCTCTTATATGTTTAAAAAGGTTTTAAATTGGAAGTACATGACTCTTATGCCTTCTGCTGGTCCTTACATACAGTGCCCAATTGCTCTTAGTAATTGGATTCACTGTCCCCCGGACACTTTTTGCACTGTGAGGTGAACAGGCTTGTTGGGATGACACATTTTTCTGCTGGACTGTTTCACCACCTTCCTTGCCCAAAAGCAGGGTGGGAGTCAGACAATGACTCATCCTATGTGCTCTTTTAAGAGTGCCTGAAGTTTTTCTGAAGAAACAGCTTTGTCTCCATGAGAGCTGGGTTGCTTTGCATCATTTTCTGAATCTTCAGGTCTTTTTTATTTTAGTTTGGGACTTCTACTTATTGGGCAGAAAGCCACCAAGCATTTCAAGATAGGCTCAGTCTTCCTTCATTTATGGTTAGGGCAGGGCTGAGCCCAAGCTAATAACCCCAAATGAGACACAAATTAATGCTGCTTGGGCACAGAACCATATTCCAGCAGCCTTGCAGTGCCTGACCCATTATCAATGGGTGCTTGAGCTGAAATTGGACCTGCTTAAAAGACATGATCGAAGACTTTGTGCCTGCAGTTATGGAGCAAGGGGTCCTGATGCCTGGAATCTGTTTGTGCCTGTTATTTGGAGCTCAGTGATTTATTAGCAGGACTCTGGACACAGACCATACTGGGCAACCCCTTCTTAGATCTTGGGCTACAGATAGCAGGGAAGGCAGACAGTCTGTTTGCAAGGAAATCAAAAGCACTTTGAGTCTTAACTGCTGCCTGAATCATCTCACAAAAAGCATACAGTGCAGCAAACTGTTGCCCTGCAGACAAATTTCATACAAAATGACTGTATAAAGCACCAATGTTTATGCACAAGGCTGATGTTGGTTGAAGGGCTGTTTGAAATGACTGTGGCTAGTTATGTAATTATTTGAGAAGAGTAGAGCACAATAAGTTAATATAAACACTGAAGAAGACAGCATGAGTTCACTGGATGCTTACATGAATCTGTCATCTTTTTTACAAATGTCTTTCCTCAAATATAAACCATGTACTTTGTGGCTAAGAAATCATAGGTGTCCAGTTATGTTTGATGGAGAAAAAATGAGATGGATGGGCAGGGAGAAAATAACTAACCTCCATGTGGAAGGGCTGTTGGGTATTCAGTGTTTGCCAGTATTTTGGACAATGCCTTGATGTCCAGTTGATTGGGTACTGCGTTAAATCAGACTCTGCACACTTAGTTAATCCTGGCATATAAGATGAGCAGTGTGTGGAAATAATTGGTGTGTGATGAAGAAAGAGATAGTAAAGGCTGTGTGAGGGTAATGACCAGGTGAACCATGAGGACTGCATAAACTTCACAGCATCATCAAGAATGGACAACAGGCAGTGCATCCTTACGGGTAACTGGTGGCAGGTCTGCTCTAGTAATTTATGTGACAAGTAGGTTGTTTTTTTCACTTACTGTGTTATTAACCAGAATGGCAAAAATTATGATGTGAAATCTTTTGAAAAGATAATAACTAAGAAAGATAATCTTGTGGTTAATGCATCTGACTGCCTTCCCAGAGAGGCTTCTTTTTCAACCTGACATATTTCTGATAAAACATCCACTCTCTCACTGGTCTGTTTTTTTCTGTTTTCTATTCAGATTGAAAGTTCTTCAGGGAGAAGCTTCATGCTTTCACAGCACCTCACATGTGGGGTCATGTTTCACAGGAAGCCTCTACATTTAAAAGATCAATATGTCACAGTTTTCTTCTGCTGTCTCTCTAGCTGAAATTATGTTTTTAAGCAAAAAAATAAAGAATAATTAATCTCAAACAAAAACAGTCTCGTTGGTTTTTTTTTCAAAGGCAGGCTCTTTTTGACTGCATGATATGCTATGTGTGAATGGCATTCAATAAAGCAAAAGGATACAGTTTAAATAATGATTACAGTAGTACAGCTTCTCCTCTCTTCAAAATCAAGTACACTATAATCCAGCTCTGGTGTAATTCCTGACAGGTCTGAAAGTATGTGAGAGTTGACATATACCACTGAGTACAAATAAGGCATAGTCAGGGTCTCCGCCTGGAAAAATTAGCTTAGGATTGGTATTTTCTGGACCAGAGCTTGCATTTTTCTGTAAGCTTATCTCTCTTAAACAATAAATGAAACAGAGCTGTTGGAAGTATGAAAAAAAAAACAACCAACAACAACAAAAGGAAGGAAAAAGGGGTGGTTTCAAGACTGATAAGGGACATTTTTCTTCATTTTTCTCTAGTTACTGCACAGTGTATCTCCCCTTGCTAAGTGCAGAAACATAAGAGTGTTGTCTACATCAGAAAGCTGGTAGTATCTGCAAAAGTGAAAGGTGAGGCTGGGAATCAGGATCACAACCCACTGTGCCTGTGGCTGGTTTGTTGTCACAGGAATTCAATGTCCCTGTGACCTTACATCATTAGGAAGATGTATAGCATTCCTGAGAAAAGTCACAGCAGCTATCTCACCTAGGAGAAACTGTCCACAGTAAAATCATAGAATGGGCCCTAAAGATCATTTAATTCCAACCCCCTGCCATGGGCAGAGACACCTTCCACAAGACCAGGTTGCTCAGAATCTCATCAAACCTGGCCTTGAACACCTTCAAGAAAGGGGCATCCACAACTTTTCTGGGCTAGGAATCAGCGTGCCTTGTAACCAGAGATGAAGGTTCCCAATTTCTCCATACATCATTGAGCTGCTCTTTCCAGAGTACTAAGCAGCCACCTGACACCCAGCAGCACTGCCAAGGCTGTCTTTGCAGTCTGCATCACAGAGGCAAGCTCAGTCTTCCCAGGCAAAAATGGTCTTGACATGACTTCACAGCACAAAAAAGTTCAAAAGGTTTTGTTTTCACTTCAAGACAGATCCAAAACACATTTTGAAACTTTGAAAGTCATTTTAAAATGGATTCACTGTCTTCCTGCCAGTTCCAGTCAGCTGTTTGGGCTGCAGAAAAAAAGAGTTGAGTTGCTGTAAAACACCCAAAACAGAGGAGAGCACAATTCTGTTTACAGTGACCCAAACTTCTAAAACTCTTCTTGAAATGAGAACCCACTAAGGACTGTTCTCAATTAATGGGACATTTGTGAGTGCAGCTACATGTAGACAAGCTGGGGCTAGTCCTAGTCCACGCTATAATGGGGCAGCTGCTTTGAATTCTGTTGCATTAAAGTGGCTGAAGGCAGAACTGGGATCTGCTGAGAATGGCAATGTAAAGATCCATTTGGCACAAAGCCACACAGGCTGCTGCAAGTCATTTGGGAAGCTCAGGGAGTGAGGTTTGCCCTGAAGGAGCCTTGTCCTCCACCTGCACCAGGGGATGGGAATTCACTGTGCCCTTTGCAAAATAACCCATTGCAGTAGGACAAGCAATTTTGGCCTCTTCATGCATTCCCAAAAACATGTCCTCATGCTGAGATCTGGGACTAGTCTCTCCTCCAAGTGTTTGGGGTTTCTTTTAGTACTTCAGTATCTTCATCCATTACTCATATAGAGATCAGTGGTGTTTTTTGCCAGCCTTACCCTGCCTGTGATGTTGGCGTTTCACCCTCCCCTCTCTTCAAACTGGGAGCTGAACGTGAAATTTAGGGAAGAACTGACTCCCATCCTGCTTACAGTAGTTTTAGTATGCTGGGATCTCAGTAGACTTCTCAAGGCTTAAAGTGGTATTATTGAGAGCTACGTAAATCCCTGGGAACAGAGCTGATGATTCTGCTGGAATGGGGACCGTTACCCTTATTTTAACACAGGTTTCTAAAACAAAGACAGCCATATGCTCAGAGCTGAATAAGGCTGTTGTTACCCAGAAAGAGACTTTCCTTCCAAGGCTTACACTATGTTTTCTTAAATTTTTGAAGGACAAAACCCAGCTATTTTAATGAACCTAACTCAATAATTCCTAATCCTAAAGTTAAACACTAACAGTGAGGCTCAAAAACTGGCCTCCCAAGTTTCAAAATACAAATCATGACCAGAAACCATTGGTAAACATTCCTGAAAATAAATTTTGTTTTGTTTTCCCCTTCATGCTCTGCTGGACCTTGGAAAAACTAACTCACTCTTAATATTAATCCTAGTATAAACAGATTAGAAACTCCCCTTCCCCCTGCTCTGCAAAAAATAACGCCTGTGAAAAGACTTTTTCTCATCAATGAAACCTGAAGATTTGTCTATTTTATGGACACCTTAAAAACAAATCCTCTCTTATTGTCTTATTTTGAAGCCTGAGATAAAAGTTAAATGTGTTATAAAAAGGTGATACTCTTTTTTTCATCTATTTGATTAATAGAATTTGTGACTTTATCAAAAATAGAAGATCCAGCCCTTTTCCTCCTGAAATGAGAGTGTGCCAAGCACCCAGTTGGAAATATCTCTCTCTCCCTTTCTCAGCAGCAGTGTGTGATTGCACAAGTAGTTGAACTAATGCTGGGGAAGAGTGTTTTCAGCCAGACATCTGAGCTACAATTTGATTCCTCATAATTCATTAACTTCAAGGTGTTATTTCAGCAGCTGTATGGGCTCTACATCTGGAATTTTTTCTCTGCTCTCCTGCCCCTGAGGCAATGCTAAGGCCAATGAAAAGAGAGAGCATGCATTCTTGGAGATCCTGTACCCATATGCAAGGGGGTGCCATCCCATCCAAGTGCAATGTGATTCCTTTGGCCCTTAACGTGTGTAATTCCTATGGCTTGGGTTTGGCACATTTACCCAAGGTGTAAGGTGAGGTGCTGTACAGGGAAATAAGAAAATCACTTTATCACATTGCAAACATTGGCAGAGAAAGTTTCTCAGAAGAAGCTGAAGTTGTTGGTGGATGCACTGATATGTCTGTGTTGATCAGACTCCCCCCAAGTCATCTAATGCACCTCCCTCTATCACACATGACTGCTACGAATCTCCGATAACAGCATGTGCTCCAGATTTACAGCCAAAAATGGACATCTTGGGGTATGAAGAACTGCAGTTTATGAACATTTGGTTTTATGTTGGGTCAGACAGAGTTAAAGACAATCTTGGAGCATAGATTGGGCCATCTGTTATCAAGAGAATGGCTGATCAGAAAGTGTTTGTACTTTAACACTTCAGGCTCAACTCCTGCAAATGCCAAAGCTTGGAAGTGACTTTATTTCTGCATGTGAAGATGTTGTTCACAGATATAAACTTTGTAAGCTGACTGTCTTTGAATTAGGAAGGTGGCTAGGCAAGGCAAGGTGCTGAGGCAGAAGAAAGAAGGAAAGAAAAAAGTAAAAATAAAAAAGATAATAATAGAAGAAAGAGAAATGGATAGAAAGAAAGAAGGAATTATATCAGTTATAAAGGAAAATGCTGCCAAGATATTAGAAATTTTGACAGCTTCTGAGAGGTGCCAGACCATCCCCCAAGCCAATTTTTGTGGGTCTCACCTCCTTCTCCTGTAACCATGTTCTGGGCATAATGATACCATTTGCAGGACAACTCAATATACACATGTGTGCTGCAGTCTGGCAGGGATTACTCATTTCCTGAGTGCATTAAATCCAGTTCCTTCCGAGTTATAGCATTAAGTATAAAATCCTCTAGCTCACATAGCCTCTGAGAGAGGGTGAGTAACCCTCTGCTCTGCTGCAATGCTTGCACATCAAGCAGCGTAGGATGTTCTGGGGAAAAAAAGTAAAGTTTGTTACGCCAGTATGGTTATGGGGGGAGCAGAGAGTAGGTAGCTAATTTAAAGAAGTGTTGCAATACAGGTGTCATTATTATAGCTGTGAGGAGATTTTCATAGCAGCCCTTCTCTGGAAACCCAAAGATCAGGAAGCAGCCTTCAAAAAACTTCCCCTGCCTGCATGGCTTGACTCCAACTCCCCCCATATGATTTTTCCCCTTTTTCCTGTGCAGGGCAGTACTGTGCTCAGCAAGAACATGTGCTAAAGTTTCTGAGTGTGTTTCAGCATCCTACTAAGCAGAGGTAGTTGTTAATTGCATTTGTGCTCTAATGCTGGCAAGGACTGCCCCACGATTTTACATAGTTTTACTCTTGCCTTTATCCTTGCTAAATACTATGGCCAATTGAACTGCCTCAGGATTCTTTCTCCATGTAGTGCTGCAAATTTTTAAGTATTGCACAACAGCAATGACTGATGAAATTACTATTCAGCATCAATAAATTATACTGTGACAAACAACATGACTAACTACACACTAATCCCTCTGTGTCACTTTTACGAAGTCTCCATAAAGGAGTTCCCAACTGTTTTCCAATCAATGTGCCATTAGATGTACACAAGTCACTGTGACATGATACATGGCATGATCCAGAGCAGGGAGAGGCTGTTCATTGCTTGCTCTTTACTTAAAAGGAGGTAGAAACACACTCTAATCTCTTGGGATATGCAAAGTAGTGGTCATGCCTAGCAGCTAGAGGTAGAAAAGTACAGTAAGTGGTGAAAGCAATTTTTAAGTAGAAAATTATATAACAGTTTCAATGGATTTTCTTTTCTATGCACTGTAAAGGGGTGGTGGGTTGGAGCTAAGCAGAGCCATGTTTGCTGTCAGGGAGAGAACAGAAAAGTGTGGACCTTTGATAAATTGAAGAGTTATTTATTATTTTAATCTCTTTAAAATTTCTTTTGGCCTCCCCTTTTCAGCTATTTTAAAATATAAATTAGCTTGGATTTACATTGCTGATTAACTGTGGCAAGTGTGAGTATTCTAAAGTGATTTTAATTGTGGAACTATAGACGTTTCCTCTCTGCACAGCTCTGATCAAACATTGATGATTAAATTTTGTGGGAGTTTTGTCAGCTGGGTAGACACCTCACGGGGGCTGCTTAGGTCAGTCTGGAGACTCTAATTTCTCTACATTTGCTACAGTCCTGATCAGCCCACTAACTCAACATCCTAAATGACCTCCAGAAGATGCTTGCTTTTCACCATTCCCATAAACCCCTAATTTTTGCATCCAAATTGGGCACCTCTGACCCATAATGCATATATCTTCTTAAGTGATCCCAAATCTGAAGCAGCTCCATAACTAGAAGAAATAAACACACATAAGCCTGGGTAGCTGGATATATTTTTATGTTACAACAGAACATTCAAGGAATATGTGTTGTCCTTATTAAATGCTCATGCTCCACATGGCTACTGATTTTCTGATGGCCAGAGCTACAGGAGTCCTGTCACAGAGTATCACCCTCCCTCCCTGTCTGCAGACTCAGCTGCATGCTTGGCTTTGGGGTGATACCAGTAGAATATACTAGGCATTTCTAAAACAGATTAAATTAGACTAAAATTAAGTTATATGATAGCTAGTGAATTCTCAGTTTGGTGGGACATGCAATTAGGAGCGCTACAGCTGAAGATTAATAACAAACCATGTGTCAGCTGCATAGGTGCCTGTAATGAATGTCATTGAAGTCCAGGAACTCTCTCCACCCTCTAGACCCCTGTGCATGACCAGATTTTGCCTACAAGGACACATTTTAATTGAGGTCATCCTCAACACAGCCAGTTGATCACTGAATGTATAACAACTGCTGAGAGTGTGCATGTATGTGTGTGTGTGTGTGTGTGTGCGGGTGTGTGTGTGCACGCGCGCGTGTGTGTGCGCACATGTGTGAAAGGAAGCTCAAGTTTTTGGACAATTAGAGCCCAAAATTCTCCCATCTGTTGTGTTGTCAGCCAGGCAGATCACAAAGGCTCCGCTCTGTCCACTGCAGATTCTGATGACTCTCCCAGGTACTTTTTATCATGTCAAATGGTACCAAAAACCACCAAGGTTTCTGCTCTAGGAGCCCCATCTCTCTGGGACCTGAGGATTAGAAAGGACTTACCTGCCTTGGGATACAATCCAAAGATGAAAACAAGTAACTATGATTGTCTCCGAGTTTGCACTAAGTTTTGGTCAAAGACAGATGGTGACTGTGTCTTGCTTTTGCTTTCTGGGCTTGTGGTTAAAGGCTTCCCAGGAGGATAGAGACATGGATCTGCCAAGCCAAGCCCTAACCATGTGGCTCCACAGCGTTTGGGGTAGGGGACAATATTTGTTGCAGCACAGCTAGTGACTCCAGAAGGAAAGGTGGCCCAAAGGAACAGGCATGATCTTCATGTGAGGCAAGACAGATGGGAGTATGGAGTTGGGGTCTAGTTGCTCTGCTTATGGCATCACTAACCCTTTAGGATTCATGCTGAGGAAGACACCCAGTCTGCATAGCACTTCTCTGTTTGCCCTCTCTGTTGGAGATACTTCTGCTTCCTTTCTATTATATTTATACATAAAGAAGATATGGTTGATATAACACTCAGGGTGCTAAAACCAAGAATGCCCTGTTAAATCCCATGTCAGTCCTTTTAAAATCATTTTGCAGAACCAGTTTTAGAAAAGATATTTTAGATATCTATTTACAAGCTGAGGCTTTTCAAAGGTGTAAATTGTCCCATAGCTTTCCTGGAAGAACAAGACAGACATTAAAATATTCCATGCAGATAAGGGACTTTATTGGCTTTACATGTTGGATTAGTTTTTTTATGGTTTCCACACATCTTTTATCTCCTGTGCAGAGGTGTGAGTCATGCTTTTTTATTGAAGGAGTGCATATTATTAAAGTGGTGTAGCTCTATACTAAAAACACCTCCAATAGAGAATAGAGCATGAGAATGTGTAAGAATATTTTATCCAAGCAATTTTTATTTCCTCTGCTGAATAAGCTCCATCATAGCCTCCAAGGATATGATCTGTAAGTCTAGACAATAACAGGACTGTTTCTTAGTCCTTTAGTTCACCTTTTTTTAACCAGACAGGAATTTTGCTCACATCCAGCTTCATGGTCTCAGTGTAGAAGCAGAGCACTCCTGGCTCAGAGGCATCACCTGAGTCATTAGCAGGACAAGTTTGTCTCTCTGCTGATTTCAATGCAGTGACCCAAGGGAATATATGCTGCTGTTTTTATGGCATATGAAACAGTGCCAGCTTTGCCGGCATGTTCACAGCCTGTTGTCTTTCTTGTCATCTGCCACCATGGCAGCTACAGCTAGGACTGCCCTTGATCCATAGAATCACAGAGTATCCTCAGTTGGAAGGGACCCTCAAAGACCATTGAGTCCAACTCCTGACCCTGCACAGATCAACCCAAGGAACCATGTGACTGAGGGCACTGTTCAAATGCTTCTTGCATTCTGACAGGCTCTTCCTGGGAAGTCTGATTGCCCATGTATTCATCACAACCTTCCAAATAAACAGCCTTTGCTCAGAAGAGCACTGACACCCATGCTGTTTACACTACTAGGTAACCATGCTTGAGGTTTCATTATGGTGCAGTTATCCTGCAAGCCACAGTGTGGATCAGTTTGAACTTCACTTCAGTTGTGTTCCTGAACTGCACAAGGCCTTATCTGCACAGCTCTGCAGGATCCAAGAGCATGGAAAAATATGCTTCAGTCCATGTTGGAGTAGGTGCCTGTCAGGGTCATTGGGTTTCTTTCCCAGAAAAGTGCAAGCACTGCAGACCTGGTGGGGATTAGTGGTGCCAGAGAAAATGCTCTGGACTGAAGCAACAGGCTGCCCATAGTGGTACTGACTCACAAAGGTCAGACTCCTCTGCCCCCATCTCCCACTCACACCAGCATTCTGGTCATCCCAAGTACCACTCTCTGGTCATGAAGGATTTAAAGTTTCCTTCTCAGCTCTGCTAATGGGCTGATGTGCCCCACAGCTTCAGTCCCAGCAGGGATGTAAGTATCTGTGCAAGGAGATAAATTGGCTTGCCAGGACTCTCACCAGCGAGGCAGACAGGATGACTCCAGAATATCTGATTGAATGGTGAACGTTGCACTACAGCCTGATGTCTCTGATGAATGGGCTGCTGGAACTCTGCAGCTCACCCATCCGTGGTACAAAAACACTGTATGCTCTGAACCAGCTATACCCTCTCCCAAAAAACAGCCCCTGGATGCCAGGGGCTGAAGCAGTTTCTGCTGGACTTTAAACACATTTAAATGCAAGATAAAAAGTAACAGATCAGTAGGATGAAATCTGGGCTGGTGTTGCTCACAGGACCAAAGGCTGACAGACAGCATTATCTCTGGTGAACCCACTCTCTTGCTGATAGCTTTTAACTGACTATAAGGGACATGTGAAGGAAAACAAGAAGTATTTGGGTCAAGGAGGGTCTGGTGTGACGTACAGCAAAGCTCCCATGAGAGCCTGAAGTTCAAACAAAAACAGAGAGACAAAACATCCCTTTCTCAGCTGACTGTGACACCAGCACAGCCCTACTGACTCCAGGATCGTTAGTCCTTATCCGTATTAATACAAAAGGTTCAGGACACAGGATTTCAGACCACCAAGTAGTAATATCCCATTGTCTGCAGTAATGTGATATTTGTTTGAATATGAAAACTGGTCTTATAAGAGGTCTTGTTGCCAAGATCGTCTACTGTGAATGAAGAAAATTGTGTAAAATTAAATGGTAACCTTTCTGCTCTCACTGCTTTCTTTGCTAAAATAGATGAACAACTGAATATTTCAGTCCCACAAACTTGTCTGTGATCAAGACAGTTATCTCAGAGTGCCAGAAACATGAGGCTGGACCTGAGTCAGCATTCAAGAGGTGAAAGGAGACACCCTCTACGGCCATGTATGGCTCTGAGCTGGACAAGGTGTGAAGGGATGTGCACATAGTCTCAGGCACATGGTGGATTCTTGGGGTGGTCTTAGGCAGGGCAGGAGTTGAACTTGACACTTGTGAGTCCCTTCCAACTCAGGGTATTATATGGTTCTATGATCCAGAAGTTGCTAGTGCTGCAGTGACTGCAATTTCCCATCAATCCTAGGCGCAAGAGCTCTGCTTGAACCTGAATTTTGTTTCTTTCTCTGAATTTTATTTTTACTTTAAATCAGTTTTAATAGGCACAAAGAAATTCACAAAAAAGTTTGCCCTTAGGTTTGCTCATCTTCCCTGAGAGTCTTCTATATTCCAGCAATGTTCCCCAGGGGTTCTGTGGGAACGTTTACATTTGTTTCAAAGAGAAATGAAGATTACAGATTTTTAAATAGTGTTTATCCCGCCCTCACTCTAAGGGGAAAGAAACACATGCATCAAACACGTTGACACTGGGATTTTCATTCCTCTACAAAATAACTCTAACTGCTCTTCAACAGATGTGCTTACAATTAGAGAACACTGTGAAATGCCAAGATTAATTTAATACTGCGCAATACTGACAGTTGCTCAGCAGGAGACCTGCAGGTGTGTAAGGACCTCTGATCTGGTTGCAGAAGAACATTACAGAAAAACCCTGCAAAAATGAATTTGTCCTAAGTCCAAAACATCCCTAAGGTTTGTCAAGGCTGAAGCAGGTAGCAGGTAATTTATTTCATATCCCGCAGAAGCTTGTGCGCTTTTGCACAATTTTGACACCAGCTGCACATGAAGCTGCACAAAGTCTCACTTCAGATCAAATTTTCCACCTGAAACTCAAAGAGTTGTAAGTCCAAAAGGACCCCTGAGATTTCATGCTGTGGAGGGGTCCCCCAGAACCATGGATTAGCTCTGGAGAAGCTTAGGATGATCACCACTAGTGGCATGATCAATCCACATGGGCAGTTATAAACTGTCAGAGAATATGTTGATCATATTTGCTATTCCTGGAAGTGTCAGGTCTTAGGTGAGGTTTTGAAAAAAAAAAAGAAAAGGAACTGCACTTGTCCAGAGATCACATGGAAACGAGACCAAACGTTCATTCCTGTTGGTCTCAATACAAAGTTAGTTGCCCAAATTAGCATTGGGAGCCCAAGCTGTCTATTGGGTCTGGATCTCAGCCCTTAAAAGAGATCTGCTTTCTTTCAGGTCAGTTTCCAGGGGTTTTTTGGTAGAGCAATAGCCAGGTTTACATGCTGCCCTGTACATGTCTGAGAAGCTCAACAATCTTATTTCCAATACCCCATTAACATCTGTTATTAAAAGTTGGGGAGAAAGGGAGAGGTATTTGTTTTATATCCATTCTCTCACACCATTTTAAAACTTAATTCCAGATGAAACAAATCTGGGTAAATACATGTAAATGACTTCCTCTGTAGCCCTCTTGTCTTACAAACCCTGGTTTCAGCTTCAATGGCCTTTTCATGTGACACACACAGGTGGAATTCTGTTGCTTAAATGTGATGACCTCATGCCTTTGAGATACTTCTTGCAGCTCACCTGGCCTCCATCAGTCCTTCCAGGAGAGCATGGACCTTTGTAGGTCTTGTGGGACACTGCTTAAGCCCATGTGGGTATCTTACAGATCCTAAGCTCTCTAAAACAGGACTGGATGACTATGTTTGGAAAATCAAATCATGGAGACAGTTTTCAGGGTTGCTCTGTCATCCTTGAGCCACAGCAAACAGTGTTTGAACATATCTTCCCCCAGGCAGTATTAGCTGGAACGTTCTGGGTTTGTTTTTTTTTCAGATTTATGGTGCTTTGATGAAGCAAATGAACACACTTTGGTGAGTAATGTCTTTTATCAATGGAAAATGTGAGACATGCTTTTTGACACTTAAAGGTCCTGCTTATACACCCCAAAGCTTATCTATTTTTTCCATTTATACCAATTATTCTAGTAGGAGATACTACTAAAAACTTTGTTTATCTTCTGGTGCTGAGCTGAAATGACAAACAGTGATACTTCGTCCATGTGAAGCAGCTCAGGAAGATGAGACAGGACTTAAACATTCTCTCTAAAACTTTTGGCTCTTTCCTTGCCATAAAACTTCTGAAATAGAAGTAGAAACTCATAAAGAATATGAAACAAATAATGCTTGAGAATAACTTTTTCTTAAAATAGTTTTAGTGTTATCCAATGGTAGCTTCAACCAAGCTGAGCTCTAGTTTGCTGACTGAGAATTTGGCCAAACAGATTCATCCAACAAGGATATATGCTTTCTAACTTGTTTTTTCCTGCAGAATCAGATTGTGGTTTCCTCAGATGTATTGTTTTGTGAAATATCGGATTTTTTTTTCCAAAATTGTTTTTTTCAGTGCTATTTTTGAGAATTAACACTTGTTTTTCCCAGTTTTGGATCCCAGAAACCAATGCCCACTGACTAGCTTTGTGGTTGCCCAAAATAATGGTGGCATCCTCCTTTGTTTTCTGTCTCCAATTGCAACTGAACCTCGCTTGTACATTTGAATGTGGGAAATGACACGTCAGGTCCACCAGTCTTCATATGTGTCTGTTTAGGGAAGTGAACATGACAAAAGCAAGAGTACTTTGGATTAAAAATATGTGGAACTTTGTGCAGTTACAGGAGGAACTTGGCATATTTTCTTTCCTTGGCCAATCTCCTGTTAGCCTTTCTCGGGAATGTGGTGGGCCAGGTCCCATTTTCTGGACAAAAAGACAGGGAGAGAGTTCTAAACATGCTTGGCTATGAAACATGAAATGATGTAAAATTTGCCTAGTCTTGAGTTTTGTTTGAAACTTAGTTCATTTTCCCTTAAGGGTTTGCTCCAGTTCCCACCCTTTCTCTGACAAATACAGTTGGGCCAATCCATAGTGAACTTGGACAATTTATGGCTCTGCACCAGTTCTGTGCAGAACTCTCTGACTTCAGATGGTTTTGACATGAAACCAGATGAAGAATTTGCTCCATCCCAAAACCTGACATGCAATTCAGAGCAGGAACCCACGTGGATTGAAACTACAGCAAATGGTTTTGTAATCCCCTTCAAAGAGAAACAACCATGCAGAGCAGTGGTTCTGTTAATGGTTCAAGCAAGCTCTGTTGATTAATGACCTCAAACTATTTGCAAACAAAAATAACTGGAAAGCAGTTCAAAAGGGATGTCACATTCCTGTCACTCAGGGGATTTTGACTAAAACATGAACACGTTGACAATTACATAACTTGGATTTGAATGTCTTTCACTGTTTTTTGTATATTCCCATGTTGCAAACAGGAATTGTGACACGTAGAGAAGTGTTACAGTGTTCTAATGAATTTTTTAGAACATAGCAATGACTCTAGGGGAAGTTGTAGTACTTGAAAATATATACCACTAGACTGGCACTAGTATTTTCATCCCATTTTTTGCTTTTACTGTGCAAAATTTACTTGGAATTTATCTTGCCACTTCTGACATTAGGATTTTTAAATGTGGTTTGTGGAATAACCGAAAAAGAAATGCAATTAACCAATTACAGTCTTAAATACATAGCAAATCACAAAAGAAACCTCAGCACCCCCCCAATAATATTAAGAGGTAATGTTTAGGCAATATGCTTACTTCTGTGGATCTCTAGTTCTGAAAGCAGTAGACCTAGAACTGGTCCATGGTATTTGCATTTCTAGCCATTTTTCTTTTTGGCTGAAAACTGATATTTTTGAACTGCTGTCAAAGCTAAAGGATGGCCATCAGTTTGTGCCAAGGTGCAGTCTGATCAGTTTTGTGGTTAATGGAAGACTGTTTAACTGGAAGACTTTAGCCTTCAGAACCATTCCTTGCCTTTTGCAGTTCAAACTGGACCTCTAAAAGAGGCTGTTTTAGGTGGACCTAGGAGAGAGAAAAACTGACTGTAAACTGCAAAGAGCATGGAGGGATTTGCGAAGAGTAGAGAAGAGGGGAGAGAAGGATTGCAGAGAAGTCTGAAATTAAATGGCCTTCAGTTCTGAAACAAGACCTGTGTTTCTACTGGCTCTTTATCTCTGAAACAATATGTTCTGTAAACTCCTAAATTCCCTTTTTTTTTTTTTTTTGTAATCTGTTGATCTTGGCAGAGAAATCTTGTCTTTGAGTAGTTTACATGAAAGTGAAGTTACTCATTTTGAACAGCTCTTCATACCTCCTGTGAAAGTTTCATGAGCCATTATGGATTGTCTGTAATGAGGGAGTGGCACACCAACAGCTTTCATGTGCCGGTGCTCGAGCTACTGACCACTGCCCTCAGAATTAACCAGCAGAAGGAAATTGTGGGGGTTTGGCAGTCCTTTCCTTTTCCTGAGCCGTGCTGGAGCAAAGTGTTGACTGAGAACCCAGCCTGTGCGTGGTTCTGGTTTGTTTGACTGCACTGACCAAAATCACGTTTTTAAGGTTTAAGGAAATACCCAAACAAAACAAAATGATGGCAACAAAAAGTACCTAACTAATCAAAATGAGTCATAACATAACAAAACAAAAGCCTCTGCTATTAAATTTACTCCACAGTTTCTGTCTGCATGGTATTTTAATTGCTTACACTTTAAAATGTACATATTCATGTACACATTGACATACAACATTAGGCTACCTCAGCAATATAGCTCTAAATTCCCTGTGGTTTGATTTTGTTCTATTTAATGTATGCGTTTCTAGAATATTTTAAATTATTTTAGTTAGCTGATCAGGATGAGATTAAGAGGTGTTTTGGTCACAGGCCATAGCTGCCTGTAAAGGCAATCAGTAAGTGAGGATTCAGTCCTCTTTAATTACACAAACATAAGCATGACAGGGTCTAGTGACTGCAAGCTGAAGTCAGGAAAAAGCTGCATAGAAAACAAAATGTAAATTTTTTTATCCTGAGCATAATTAGATATTGGAGCAGTTTCCTGACGATGGAGGTAACCTCTCTCTTCTCAGGGCTGGATCTCTTTCTGACAGAACTGCTGTGCCCCATCTCTCAGGTTCTGGCTCTAATCAAGGAACCACACTAAGACAAATATCTGAACTGTTAGTGCTGCTTCTCCTCTGTTTTAATTTCAGTTTAATGTGAAATTCCTATGCATTAAGATTACTACAAGATAAGGAAATGCTAGAGGCAATATAAGGGAACCAAATTCTCACTTGTCTGCAAATTTCCTCCTGGAGAGATTTGTTTAGGAACAGCCATAGGGTACATCTTAGTGCACTGGTGGCAACAGAGAGGTGTCTTGCTACAAGAGAACGTACCAACAGAAGCAGAAACTGTGTGAGATAATCTGCATTTCAGAAAGCAGAGAAACTTCTGGAAGCCTCTAAAGAGGGCATGAGGAATAATCACGGCTCCTGCTTTACATAGGGTATAAAACTAAAGGAAGGGATCATTTCTCATTATGTGGCAATAATTTCATCATTTTTGTGGTTTATGAAGTCAGCAGAGTTCTGTGAGGAGTTTAACGCCTCGTAATTCACAGATGCCTGTAGGGTGTGCGTGTGCCTGTGTGATTGGGCCTGTGTGATGTTTTTTTTCCAAGTGCATGCTGCCCTGTGGGTCTGTTTGGGTGGCAGCAGGAGTTGAGCAGCTGGGGAGTGCCTTTGGGAGGTGGCTGTGTCATGGCCCACAGGGGATCATGGCTTGTTCAGTGATCACACTGAGGAGGAAAGGCTGATCTACAAGGACCATGTTGGACAAGTCACCTCAGCTCTGGTGCTTTGTCACCTGGCTGCATATCTCAGCAGCATCCACTGTTCCCCTGGCAATAGCTGAAGTTACATTACACATAGGAACACTGGGCTCAAAACCACCTTTAGCCATGTTGCCTCAAGTTCTGTCTTCTCTGTGGCACCAGTGATGGTGAATCTACAAAGCCTTGGGGGCTTACACTGAAGACTGAGGTATCTGTGTGAAGTAAAATTGTGCCGGGAAGCTCTTAGAAATAAAAGATTATTTCATAAAGTTTCAGACAGTTCTTACTCCAGAAATAAAAGGCAAAATGAGAGCCCCAACACTGAGCGCGTGGAAGATTCAGGGCTAGATCCAGAGTCTTATTCAGTGTTCATCTTAGTGGCCTAAAGTTCATCTCCTGTTTCTGTAGATCCTGAGCTTTTTCCCATAATGCTTTCATTGCGGGCCTGAAATAGAGTAGACCAAGAGCTGCTCTAACATGCCCTCAGTGCAAAAGGCCTCAGAAAGTTAGGAAAGCACAACGTTTTCGAAGACAGGAGGATACCTTAACCTTGCCCTGTAGGATGGGAAAAGGCCCAGGGACTCCTGAGCATTGGGACTTCCTCAGTGCAACGTGGATTCTCCAGGAAATTTAGGGCAACTCTGAAAAACTGGGATAATATAAAGTTGCCCTCACTTACATGAGTACCAGGTTTTCTTTGGGTCAGAAATAATTTTCTTAATGCTTAATGACAGAAGGATCAGCCTTTTTTTTTTCTATTCTTTTTATCATTCAAGCTGGCCAACTTTCAGTGAAAGCTTGTTGACTCATTTTCATAAGGGGAATTCCCACCTGCCTATCTCACAGAATAGCAAATCCCATTGGAAAAGTGCTGTAGGATGATACTCCGGACTGCTGCTTTTCAGCAGCTTTTGGAGTTGTCTGCACAACTAAGACAAAGAATTCCCTTTGACACCAAGGTTTACCACTTGATTTCTGAGAAGAAGACACACAGTTCTGTGTTAAAACAGGAACAGGACTGTCAGAGCCAGACTAAATGTATCCTTTCCTGCCATTCTTATGAGTTAATTACTACCTGGTATAGTGGGGGACTCATGTTATCCGTGCCTGGTGTTCGAGGTCTACAGGAAAAGGAGGCCAAGCACAGAGCTAGAGACTGGCTGGCTGATGACATTTTATGAAGCACTTCAAAATGAAAGGGCAGGTGTGTTTGGTGAGCTGCATCATTTGGGTGTTTATTGTTTTCTGGCCAACAGACTCACATAACATTTGGCATAACCCTTCATGACCTGCATCTGTTTTACTAAAGAAATCAGCTTCTTTTACTGAAGATGACTAGTGATAAAGTCTAGGGGTTTAGTGTCATTAATAAATACCACTTGAGCATGTTCTGTCTTGCTGGGATTGATGAATTAATTTGACTAAATCCAAACCTACCTGAAAACTATGAGATGAAATAATGGGGAGCATTTTATCTTGAAGGGATTGAAAATGGGGAGTAAAGAAAAATTAAAACAAACAAAACAGGTTGAAGACAGGGCAGAGAGAAAAATGAACATAAAATATATATTCAAGTCATACAATGCAGCATGTATCAACATGAGTATAAAGCCTACTTCCCTTGCTTTGAAGGATTCCTAATTCAAAAGAAAGTCTCCCATTTAGCAAAGAGAAAATCGTACACACACCCTGCCAAGATCCAGAAAAACCTCAAAGCATAGAAGGAAAGAAATTTTGTAAATTCCATCTACAAGAATGAAATAAAAATTAAAAAAAAAGTTGTTATTCCTTGGGGTTTGACCATTGCTGTATAGAAATGCATCTTAAGGCATGCATGGGCTTAATCTTATGCACACCCTGAGGGTCCCTGATTGAGACACAATGAGGAGAGAGAAACATGTCAAAGCCAGATCTACACACCCAGGCCCCTGGCAGACATCCCTCTTGGCAGCAAGCCTGCAGGTGTAAAGCCAGCATAGTTTAATGTGATGTGTGTGTCCACACAGCTCAAGCCCATTTGTTTCTCATCACATCACAAGGCTGTGGAATAGTCCATGGATGGACAAGGAACACAAACATCCAAATTCACACTCACTAAGATAGCAGCTAGATGTCTAATGTTTCTGCAAATGGGTGTCCAGCTATTGCAAGACGCAGTCCTCTTTATTCCTTTGTTCTGAAAGCATTTGTCAGTGTTCAGATTATTTGCCTTTTTTTTTAATTGAAGAGGTGCTTTGCACATGCCTTAAGTTGCATATAGGGTTCTACAGATGATTCTGATGAAGCTGTTTTCTGTTAGATACAATTTTCTTTCTTGTGACTGCTTTTCACGGACTTCTCTGTTTGGAACAAAGGCCAGTTTTGGTCCCATGAATCAAAATCCTAGATTAGTAGAGCCTTTACAGATTCATCATCTGCACTCCTGATGATCCTGCCTGGTACAGACAAAATGATCCTCTGGCTGCCTCTGATGTGCCTGGAAGAGGAAAGCTGTGATGTGGCTGTGGCACTGGAGTATCCCAAAGGATGCAGCACTGTTCACAGAGCAAGGTCCAGCCCCTAATGCCTCATTTCTTGCTCTTTACTGTTGCTGTTAATTTAGTTCATTAGATTAATGCCATTGGAAATGCCCAGTGACATGATGGTGGGTCACAGCCCTTGCACATCGGCACAACCTGTGAATGCAGAGACCAGCTGGGTCTGACAGAGCTTCCCAGTGCCTGTATTACTCTTCAAAATAGGATCTACTCATCCAAGCCCACTGGAAGCTTTTGAAAATATTCCTCCAGTGCAAAGTGGGAGAAGTGAAGAAAAATATAAGGGTTGTGAATCAGATCAGTCCTAAAGAGAGAAAAAAAAGCAGCAAATGCCGTCAACTTGCATGAGGAAATAAAGCTTTTTAATCTTTAAAAATATTTGGATGGGTGGAGTTCTTTGAAAATGCTCATGTTGCGAATAGAACATTTTGCTTGATTTCAGGTTCTTAGAAAAATAAAATATTTGTGTTTGACCTAGTGTGTCTTCTTTTACTTCACTGCAATCATCTCTTTTTCCTTTCCTCAGCTAGAGGAAAGAAAAAGGACACATGAAGAGATATATTAAAAAAAAAAAAAAGGGAAAGGTGTATTTCCTCTATAGGAAAAAAAAACATTGAGGAAAAATGAAGAAAGGAAAATGAAAGTCAACATTTAAATGTGAGAACGCTACAGAGTAAAGCCTTGGCTTTCACATTATTTTCAGGGGGTTTTATCCAAGAAATAGGGAAAAAAAGAGATACATTTCCCATGAAAAATTCTATCACAATTGTGAAGCTATTTTTCATTGAAAGCAGACATGGCTAATGACAAATGTTCCAGCAAGCTTTGCAGAAAGGCATTCTATAGTTGGCTTACACTTGCAGCACACAGCTTAGCTCCATTTCAGATCACATGTGGATTGTCATCAGCCCAAAAATAAGGGTTTGCCCCTGAAAACTTATTTCCTAATCCATGGGAAGAGTGAGGGTGTTCCCAGAGTGCAGCTGGTGGTGGATAACTCTGTTTCTGTTCAGCTTTACCAAGTGATCATTTTTGAAAACTTGCCTGCTCTGTATTGAGGCAAAATCTGACTATTCTGGGTACTGGGGATCTGCCCTTCCCTTTGTCCTTTGGGAGGATAAAACTGCAATATCAAACAGGCTGATGAACATTTTGTCTTCAAGTCCTCATTAGATAAAATCGAACACCCATTTTTTCTATCATGTAGAGAACAAAGAGGAATAAATGCTGTATACTTGTATAGACTTTTATTTTCATGTCTTAGGATCTCTGTGAATTGCTTTCAAAAGGCAGATCATAGGATCATAGAATCATAAAATGATTTGGGTTGGAAGGGACCTTAAAGGTCACCTAGTTCAATACCCTTGCCATAGACATCTTCCACTAGACCAGGTTACTCAAAGCTCCATCCAACCTGGTCTTGAACACTTCCAGGGATGGGGCATCCACAGTTTCTCTGGGAAACCTGTCCCAGTGCCTCACCACCCTCACAGGAAAGAACCTCTTCCTAACATGTAATCTAAACTCTCCTCTTTTGGTTTAAAACCATTCCCCCTTGTCCTATGACTGTCTGACCTGGTTAAAAGTCTCATGGAGAAATGCCCTTCTTTGAAGGTCTTCTTCAGAGAAGATGATCAGCTTCTGCTCTGGATAGCTTTAAATCGTAATAGCTCCTGAGGCATTCAGGCATAATAATAAACCGTGGTCTTACCTGTAACCAGTCCTGCACTTCTCTGCCTCAACTTCCCATTCCCACAGCAGACACCATGCGAAAAATCAAGTTGAAAAATATTTCTGCTTCGCCTTAAGTAACTTTAACACCTTGTCCTTTGTCTTTACTAGTTTTAATGACAAGGAACAGCATTGTTTTGTCATCTGGATGAATGGCAACTGAGTGAATGTGTCTAAAAAGTTGTTTGGTTGCACGATGATCTCTCTTTTGCATTAATGTAATCTTGTCACAGATTATCTGTTCTCATAGGGAATTTATCCTAAAATTTATCTTTATTCTTTGAAGAAGCTAGCCATTAGCAATCATTCCCAAATTGCTTCAAAGCTACTGTTAACTGCACTTGCATTCTCATCTGATTGCTTTTAGCTCTCCTTAAAGCAGCAAAGTGCTAAGAGCATGTAGGCAACACTGATGGATAGAGGTGTCATGGTGTTTTCAAAAAAGATGCAGACTTTTGTAGAAAGTAAGTCCTCAGGTCCCCTGCAACGGGAATTCATGGGCTTCTGCTGCCACTGAAACCCAAAGTTACCAGCACCACCCACCCGCTGGGTGCCAGAACCCACTGCATGCTGGCCCAGGGCAATTAGACACCCTCTGCCTTTGCAAGTCTTCTGAAACATTTCATACCCCAAGCACACTATTCCCTCAAAAAGGCCAGCGTGGAACAGCTCAGCCCCTCTGACAGCACGTCTGCAGACAGGCTGCAGCTGGGCTCTGCACAGAGCTGTCCTGGATGGGAGGCCACCACCGCCCCCAGGGAGCCTGCTCCGGGGAGCAGGGACCTCTGCTTCCACCCTCCTCTTTGTTTATCAGTTCCTAGCTAATGAGCCCTTCTCCTCACAAAAGAGTTATCCAGAGTGATAGCAAAGATGAGAGCTGCAGTAAACCAGGGAGAGAGCAGTGGGGAAATGTTTGAACTCAGGGTCTTCAGCCCAGCTAAGCGGAGGGGAGAGTGTTGTTGCAGGGAAAGGACTATTAAAAATACAAAGTACAGACTCTCTGGGGCCTCAGATGTTGTTTTACCCCATGAAACATGATTTCTTATTTTTAAATAGCTGTCATGCTTGTTAGTTTAATTTATCCCTTCTCAGCTGCAAACTACAACATTTTATGGGCTTGACTGAGGCCATTCTCACACAGGCTCTGTGGCTTTGTGCACAGCCCTGCCAGAGTCAGCCTGCGCTAAGCCAGGGTCATATTTTGTGCTTGGTTATACCTCTGCAGCCCTCCTCACACCAGCTCAGAGTCCAGTGCAAAGCCCATGAGGTTACTCAGCTCTTTAAAAAGGGTTTTGGAGAGAAAACACCTTGAAACCAGCCTGTGGTGTAGGTTCCCCCATTGTATCAGAGGCTTGAGTATGGTGATGCTACTGAGTTTTTTTCTGATTTTGCCCAGCAGTTTTGTTTTCTGCTATATTTTTGGAGTGGTCAAATAATCAGGTCTGCTTTAAAAAGTGACTGCAAAGCCTGTGCTGCTACAGCCAGGGAAAATTATGAGCTTGTATCAAGAACAAAGTACAGGCACATATTCTTTCTTGGTTTCAGCAGGTCTCTAGACACAGCTGTGTCCATGTTAATAACAGCAAAGTCAATTGTTAGCAGGCTACTGCACAGACACAATACCTGGGAGCCAGGTGAGCTTGAAAGCTCCCCAAATGGGTGCACCTTGTCTTCTCTGCATGAAGAGAGCATCTTGGATTCACTCTAGTGATTCAGGCTCATGAATTCGAGGCATATGTATACTATTTTCTACTTTGTAGTGTGAATGTTCCCCACATAGTTCATCCTGAGTGGCACAGAAGGACTGTGGCTGAATGTCTGAATGTAAGCTTGAACTTTGAGTCTTTCATATTGTAGCTCCTTGCCTGGATCCTTCCTTCTTGTCCCATTCTTACAGTCTATTTTCAAAGGGAGCCAACAGTACTGCCAGCAGTCACTCTGCTGAACTCCCTTTCCAGCTGGCAGAAGTGCTCAATGCCTTGAACTTCCCCTGTGTAAAATGTGGGCCAGGTTTGCAAATGAGCTGAATCTGACCTGATTTGGTGCAGAATGCTGGGCAGATAAAAGGTTTTTTCCAAGTGAGACTGAAAGCCTGAGCTGCAGGAATGGTACAGTATGTGACTGCATTAATTAAAAGGGCAAATGACATAAGTCCCTCCCTGTACTCTGTCTGGTTAAGGCCCATACATATGACCTTAGCTTTTCATCAGCTGCAAATTCATTTAACAAATCTAAAACCACTTTCCAGGGGGGAGTGTAGGATTAGACACAGAGGAGCCAGAATTGCTGGCTGTGATCAATAATCTGATTGTCAGTTCCTAGGTTTTTGAAAACATACATTGCGTTATGTGAAGCAAAACCAGAAGCATATCTTTTTGTAATACATGGGAGGGCTTTAGAGGGTGCCTTTCTTGAGGCAGACACAGGCAGGAGGTATCTGGAAATCTGGAAGACATGAGAAGGAAACGATGACTGATAGAGAAAGAGAGACCGCAGAAGACATCTGTAAGCCTAACCACATGAGAGACATAGAGGCAACTTCAAAACCGCTAGTACAGCCACTCTAGGACAGCTTCATTGAAGCAACATGCTATAGAAATATCATTCAGGGCTTTGTATGGATACAGGATGATGACTGCAGCATGGGGGAAACAGCCCATCTGGACTGAATGAAGTGATAAACACAGAGCAGTTTTATTTGCTTCTGGCACTGCCAAGGCTCTAGAGCCAACTGTCTGGCTTTCTACTGTTTTGATTCAATTCGACCTTGATCAAATCTGTTTTGCTCTCCTGCCTCTAGGAAATGCACAGTGGATATAGAGAAAGGTATGAAGTTCAACAGCTCTTGGATTTCGAGTGTTTACTAATGCAAATGTGAAAAGCCCTGAAAATGTGAAGGCTGTTAAAATGCAGTTTGAACATAATGATAACTTGGCATCATTTGGTGGAATGTAGATATTCCCCTCCTAATGGTAATAAGGTGTTTTAATGCAGCTCTTCAGAATTGGGAGGGGTGGGGGAATATTAAAAACTAGTACATAATATGCTCTAGAAATAAAAAAAAACCAAAACCTAAAGCTTGGAGCATGCCCAAATTATTTTGATCTGCAGCTAAATCTCATAAGATCAATGAGGTTGTTTACCTTGCCAGGTGAATCACTCTGAGGCTCTCTGGGGGTGGGGGGGAAACCAGCACTCTCTGTAACTTACATCAATTCCCAAGAGGTCAGTTGGAAGAGTGGGAAGTGAAAGTGTTTGTTAAGTATCAGTTCTCTCTGCAATGTCATTAATTCATTCATCATCAACAAGAAATAACTAGCTGAAGTGATTGCCTTTAGATGAATCTTTCTTGTCTCCAAGGGTTAGGAGAGCAATGCCACAGACCGCTGCACATCAATGCCATGTTTAACTGAGGCTAGGATGTTAACTTCAGGAGAGGGAGGCCTCTGACAAACCCAGTGCATCTGGATGAAGCACAGCCCAGCAGTCGTGAATGTGAAGGATTTCACAAGAACTAATACGTATTCACAAATACTTTCAAATAATGCCTCACTCAAAGCCGATGAAAAGCAGTGAAAAATTTTGCATTGATCTTCATAGGTGTTAAGTAAAATCCTTACACAGCAGGAGGAATGGCTGAGGAAGAAAGTGTCAGTGAAATATGGCCCTGTTTCAGCAGTGATGGGGGCCAGCCTGGATGTCTCCTCCAGCCCCACGGGCTCTGCAACAGGTCCCACAGCACTGTGTCATCTCAGCGAAGCACTAAGTCACCGTGTTACCCTAAATATAACATCCGGTCAGCAGCCCTTCAGTATCACCCAGTTACTAAGAGAGTCTGTCCTGTAATTAAGGGATGGCTGTAAGGAGTATGTAGCCAGGCAATAGTTTTCCTAAACAGCCTGTCTCTTGGAAGAAGGCTACATAATGAACGAGTGTCAGCAGGTCATGAGCTAGAAACAGATTTTGTCTTGCTGGGAAAAGTTATGTTTACCAATCATTCACTAGGTGTCTCAGATGGATGCCGCCGGGCAGAGGGATGGGGAGGGAGATCACCACAGCACTATCCCTAAAAGAGCAAAAATATTAGCAAATGGTTATTGCTCCCCCCCCAACCTGGTTTGTTTCATATCTGACTGGGTATATTCTAGTGAAAAATGCCATAGTCTCCCTCATAAAAATTATTTTTGCTGTGACTTTAACTTAGGCATCCTGCAGCTGGTACTTTTGGGATGGTCAGTGAGATAACCCCAGCTGAGCAGTCAGTGTGTAATGACCTGTCCAGCATGGTCAGTTGGGATATAGAATATACCCCATCCATGAAGAAAATTTTTTCTTTCCTTTCCAGCACAACACTGAGGCTCCCTGTGGTTTTAAAATGCTTTCACCTACTCACTTATATGGACATTTTTCAGCTCAGAGCAAACCACAAAATTAAAAGGAGAGACCTCTCCAGAGTAATTAGAGTGGGGTTTGAGAACCATGGTGTTCATTTGCTGTGGGGTTACAGGAGAGACAATACAAAGGAAACTCCCACAATATATGATTTAGAAAAAAAAAATCCCACACATTTGAATTTTTACAGAATTCAAACACATCTTTTACTAATTTGCAGACCATTACAGTGTTTCACTCAGGGAAAAAAAAAGTGACAATTGGGGACCATTTGAAGTGACTTGCTGTGTATGGAGCCGAGATAGGAGGTGGCAGCAACCAGGGGATATGTGAGCTAACATGGGAATTCACCCAACCACTTCTGAAGGAACTGTCTTTTCTTCCACTCAGATTTTGTGGTAGTAAATAAAACCAGACTCCTTTTGTAAATGTGTTCATGTCTGTGGATAGTCTCGTGCCCATTGCAAGTGGAGAGATTGGGCTGACATAGGGACAGAGCTCAGAGATAAGGCAGTGAGCACAGTGGGAGGCAGGCCAGGTTTGTTCTGATGGTTTGCAGGGGCAGGATGCCAGGCTGTAGGTGTCAGTCTCCCAACACTCTCAGGAGCATATGCTGGGGTCTTCAAAGAGCTCTGGTGCCTTCCCGAAGGTCCTCCTCCCAGCAGCCAAGGCAGGAGTCCTTTGGCCATGGTGTAACTCCAAGATCACATGAAGTTCCCTTCACACAAAGCAGAAGAAAAAGGTATTTCTACGATAAGGTGAAATGGACACCTTAAATAGTCATAAATGCCCATTTCTCTGTATCAAGTACAAAGGCAATCTAAAGCTGTTACATCATGTATATATATTTATATTTTCCATGGCTAAAGTTAGGTATGACAAATCCCTCTTGTGGCTCAGTCTAATAAAGGACTGAAGCAGCTGAAATTTAAACAAGTCTGCTTTAAGTGTTCATTTTCTTCCTCTTCTGGTAATCTAATCCTAGATGTCTACTAACCCAACAAATTCCCACCTTGACAAGGCAGCTATACACATCCCTTACCTGGAGCCAAAGTAGTTAAATTAACATAGGATTGTCCCGATTATATTATATTGGTTTCACTGAGCAATTTTGGAAGCGAATAGACACAAGAAAGACCACAAACTCTATAATGCTCTCCTCTCAGACTGTGAAGTCCCAAAAGCCCCTGTGCTTGGATGGCAGGAGGCAGCAGAGAATGTGGTAGAAGCTCTTTTCCATAGCTTAGTCCTGTTGCTTTACAAATACATAGTAGAAGACCATGAACCTTCCCTGGTGTAAGGCACAGTCCTGGGCCCGGGTAGACAGGTGCAGAAGCCATGAAAAGTCACCTGAGAGACCCTGGTCATGTCTCATATAGTCTCAAGGTGGGGTGTGAAGGATCTGAGGACACTGAGATGGTCAAAGCTGAACACATTTCCCTGGAAAATGTGTTTCATCTTAGCTCACTGTCCATTCTAGCAGGGAAGAAGAGAGTCATCTTTGTGAGCAGTTTAAATAAAAACTGCTGCCAGCTCATTTGAACCTCAGTTTTTAGGCTGATGAGATCACTTACAAAAATTGTACTAGGAATGCTTCAGGATTGCTAACGTGGCTGTGTCTACCATGTTCTTACATATATCCCATGCTTTTTCATACTCACAGTATTTTGCTGCTATATTCTCCATTTTAGAGATGGTATGACAATTGAGCATGCCACTGATCTGTGCCCAAGTGGCACACACTATGGCACAAGGAAAACCTGTGCTGGAATATAGTGCTGTCTGCAGGGATGTAGCACTCATGCCAATGCCCACTGGTCTGCCAGTCTGTCGTTGGCTGCAAGAAAATCCTCAGTGAGTAGCAAATTCAATCTGCATGCCACCATAAAACATATTGGCCCCAGATGAGTGGAGCTTTGCAAACCCAGGCATGTGTTTGGCTCTTCATTCTCATCCCTCCCCGCTGTGAGAGCAAGTGGAGGGCAGGGATGGGAGTGGGGAATGAGCACTCAGATGAGACGAGGAAAGGGATGCTCTCCAGGTTGTTATTGTTCTACTCATTAGAGCAATAGGGATGCCCATTATTGCCAGGATGCTCACACAGAAGCTGTTTGTCTTCCAGAAACTCCCCAGGTACTCTGAATCGATTTACCTAGTGCAAGGAAATTTGTAATCCTGTTGTCTGTATTTACTTTGGGTCTTGCACACTGTAAATGAGAGTAAAATCTCAGGGACGGGGGAGATGAAGGAGGAGGGATACTTTGCCCTGATGAATTGAAGTGTTGTTTGAAAGAGGCAGACAGGATTCCCGATATTCCTTCGAGTTTGGAGGCTGGGAGGGGGAAGGGAAAGGACAAGTCCTTTAATGAGAAAGGGTTGAGGGTTTTTTCCCCTTTTTTAATTTTTTTTTTCCCTAGCAATTTTAATTATCACTAAAACCTCCAGTCCATTCAGGCTCTTGAGAATACAGTTGGGCTCTCAGCTGAGGTCTGCATTTATTAAAGTCCCCCCGTTAGGCTGGGAATGCAGGCTGGTTTCTGTAGTGGTGTCACCGCCGGTGTTACGGGTCTCCTGGTTCTCACATTACGCACCACGGACTCCACCACTCCGCATTAGCAAGGCCCAATTAAACCAAGCAGTTGATTAAACAAGCCAATCAGGGTAATTAGTTTAATCAGATTCCCTTGGTAGCCGGCACTGAACTGCTTGTAAAAGACAGTTGAAGAATGAAGTGCACCTACTTAAGCTCCTATTTTATTTTATTTTTTTTATGTCTGAGGTAATTAGAATTACCCATGGCGAGCCGAAAATCCAAAAGCCCAAATGGGGAGCGGGGAGGACGATTAATGAAGGCGATGATGTGTGAAGCAAACAGAAAGGAAGACAGGATGTGTGGTAAACAAATGGAGAGGAGGCAGCCCTCTGGGAAGGGGCACAAAGCGCAACCTCTCCGCCCCACTCAATGGCTCTGTCTGAAGTAGCCGGAGACGCCAGGGCTTTCGGGGGAGCCAGGGGCACGTTCTGCTCTGTCCTTGGTGCCACCTCTGCCGCCGAGCCTTGCACAGGAAAGCTGACAGAAATGTGAGGGTTTTTGCAGCTGGGTGCTGTCCCACCCCTACTTCCTCAGCATCCTTTCTGATTCAGAACCTGAGACAGGAAACAGCCTCACAGGTCATGTCCCTGGACCTTCTCCTCCTCCCAGGAAGGCTGGGCAAAGAAATGGGACGCTCAGACACTTTACACTGTGGGTCCACCTTTCTGAGGCTGCCCCTTCTGCTCTGACAAGTGCTATACCTCTCATTTTGCATGACTATTTTTACCAGCCTGTCAGATGTTGCAATTATGCAGAAAAAGCTGAAGCTGAACATCTTTCAGTGTCTTTTCTGTCAGTAGACAGAGCCCAGATTTTTTACTTTGTGTCCCTGCTTGGGATAAAGCTAAATTTTGTGGGCTCACTTTGTCAGCTGCCCAGAGTCATCAGGGAAAGGACTCAGGAGATGGGGGTGTTTAGTTCTGCTACTGCCACAGACCCACTGGTTTTTGGCAGCTAAAAAGGGTACATAGGGATAACTTTAGGATAACATGCAGTGATGCTACCCCAGAACATCTTCCTCCCACTCCAGCAGCGTGAAACATGGGACTTTGGGAACTTTTAATTTAATGGTGGTATAATCTTTTTGAACAGTCCTCAGTGATTTTTTTTTCATCATATCTAAATGCTTTTTAAACTTGCTTCTTGCAGCAAAGGGATTTCACAACTGAACCACACATGGGACAAAGATCTATCTCCTTTAGCACGTTCTGATATGAGGAAACCTGCTTGGGGATTTTGGCCTTAATCCCTAAAAAAAAAAGGCTATTCTTCAGTTCTGTCCATCTTTGTCCATACTTCTACTATACTGTTTTAAGGTGGACAGACCCAGACCGGTTCTGGTATTGAAGATGTGGGTGCTGTATGGATTTGTACAAATGAATGTCAAATTCAGAAAAATCAGTAGGAACATAACAGACAGCATCATTGTGAATGATGATGCTTTCTGTTATGTTCCTACTGATTTTTCTGAATTGGAGTAACCTCTTGGCCTCAGTAATCTACTGTAGCAACGAACTTCACAAGTCATTTTAGCAGTGCAGAAATGCTGATTGTTATTACTCTCAGACACTCGGAGAAAGAACAAGGAGAACTTACACTGTTGTTCAAAACCATGGATTATAAGTAGTATATTACCATAAAGTATCCAAATCTGTTCACTTCATCTGTGTAAGCTCAGGTCATTGTGTTGCAGTGTGCTAAATTAGCCCCAGCTGACCCAAGTGAAAAAGAAAGAATATGACAACACACCCATAGACTTGCTCTTTCCATTGGCCTGCATAAATCGCTGGAACCATCAATCTTGCATCACTAATGCTCTTCTAAATGGATACTCTTTTCATTTAAAGCTCCATCCAAGCTAATCTCACTCCACTTACAGCACCATACGTTTATAAAACTTTCCAACTATATTTAATGAGTGGTCAGAACTTACCAGCCCCAAAAGGTTAAAGTTCTCTGTAACAGGCAGTTTCTATTCTCCTAGCTCATTATTTCCTCACACAATAATTTTCAGAACTATATCAAATACATTGCCCAAAGATATTCTTGCAAAGCACTTACAGTAATTACTTTACCTAATACACTTCAGTGTAGCACTCAGAAAACCTAATTTCCCCAGCAGCTCTTGCCTATCAGGAGCAGAAAACAACCAGGCATTGCCAGGCTAACTGTTGGAGTCTGAAAAAAATGAATAATTAAATGTTGTTGGCTTGTTTTACCAGGTGAGTGTTTTGGGTTTGTGCACCCTTTTAAAAACCTTTGTCTCTTTTTGCCCCTCTGGTTATTGCAGGGAGAGAAGTATTTGTAAAGGCTTCATCCAAGGCTTCCAAGAAGGAAACCGGACTCAGATGTGGCATAACCAAACAAATCTATCTTGCACCTCAAGTCTGTCACAGACAGATAAACTGTGTCTGTGCTTCTCACAAAGGACAGCAGTCAGTCCTTGTCCCTGAGAGCCAGTGACATGGGCAGCCTATTGGGGTGTTTTTATGGCATGAGACATAAATGGGATTGGTGGTGAATACACAGCAGAGCATCAGGGAATATTTAAGATGCAAAACCTTCTAGATAACCTTTGCAGGACTATGAAATACAAAGGGAGCAAATCTGAGGTGTCAGATGAGTTCCTGAAGAGAACCATTTCCAGAACTCTGCCTTGGTTTGATTTCAGAGAGGTCTGTCTGGAACACTCAAAACCAGACAGGGAGCAAGTTAACAGCAAGGCAAGGCTTCATGGGCATCTGTTTATTAATGTATGTGCACCCAGACAAAATGCTCAAAGCCTGGGATAGAATGTAGTTAATGTAGGAAGATGTAAAAATGGGCTACAAGGGAAAGAAAAATGTTTTTCCACTGAAATTGATTTACTCTGACCAGGTAGATCTCATCTCTGGATCTTTGCATGTATCCAAAGGCTGTTAATTTTTTTAATGAGCTGGGAAAGTAGAGGGCACCAGTAACACCATGAAAACAGATGACTTCATTAAGAGTTGGCTGAGTCAATGTTTTTTTTCCCCCCAGGAGGCCAATATATTTCATTAGGAAGCAGGAAATGGCTCAGAGAGCAGCTATGAGCCTTTCATTCCAGGTGGAGGTGGAAAGCACCAAGAATGAACAGTGGAGTTGGAGACACAACCATGAAGACCATGAGATATGGCTGTCACAGCTGACTGAGCTCAGACAAAGACAAAGTGCCCAGAGCCTCAAGCTCACCATTTAAATTGTTGAAGTGTGCAGCTCTGACAGAGGGATGTCTTGGTAAAGCAGGTCCATGAGCAAGAACTCCCGTAAACAGATTTTGCAGATTCCTCTCTTACTAGACAGTTTAAGGTTATTTTACATGTATTTTTCAACACATAGCTGGTATTTGAGTGAATTTTTTTGTATTGACCTTTGAAAGTCACCAGAGCTTGCGTGTGTTGGGCACTAGGGTTTCTTTAACCTCTAGCGGTTAAGGAAATGGTGTTCACAACTCCCCTGAAGTTCAAATCCAAGTCCTAAGTCCTTAAACTGTCTCAGTTTAGGTTTTGGTTCAATGTTTGAAATAAATTTTAAGTCTCCTAGCTCTCTCTTTGAAAACACATGCAAAATCCTCCGTCCCTGGAACAATGACAAGTGATTGGGAACATCTGCACTGGAATGGCCGTGGCAGGGATGCAGTACAGTACTGTGTGTCAGCTTTACAAATTCCCATTAATCCCACCACCGTGCTGGGTTTTACCCACACATAGACAACTGCCTATGCAGCAGCGCAGGCACCGCACTCCTGACCTCGTCCTTGTAACCCACAATGTAGAAGAGATATCTGTGATGCTGGGAGAATGAAACGCTTCGGTTTTACATGAAAAAAGGGTATTCAGGCTTCTAGGCCCAGGAGTACAAATTATTAATCACTCCTCACAAGGAATCCGCAGATGGATGTTTAGCACTATTCACCACGACATAACTGCAAATCAATTAGTTCATTTTGTCCTACCCTGAGGCTGTCTGGCAGACAATAGCAATGTCTTGTGCAAACGCTTTTATAAAGAAGACACAGGGGGAAGGAACCACAAAGGCCATTGGTTCTAACGAGCAATTAGGAAAGTGTGCAAGGCTTGCTTTCTTTTTTTTTCTTCTTCCCCCTTTCTTTCTTCAATTCATTCCGAGGCTCTAATTCTGAAAATTATGCTTTTCTTCCCGACTTCCTGTTTGTCAAATGAAGTGCTAATCAGCGGCTTACAGCTCCCTAGCCAGCAAGGGGAGGATGAGGTAAGAAGGAGTTGGGAAAAGTGGAGAGCCAGGGAACAATGTGGGGGAAACAATGCTCACTTATGCTCTTCTGGGCAATGGGGGCTGCATGCAACTCCCAGGAAAAATAACCTGCCCTAAAACACTTGGGTGTGATGCTCAGCAGAAGGAAGCCCCTTCCTCCAGGAAAGGCAGTCAGTGCTACTTAAGTGAGCATGGTCCCCCACCAATACGCCTAGAATGTCTTTCCTTGGTCTCTGTGCAAGCAGTAGAGAAAGGGAGAAACCCAAGTCCAGACTGGAGTGACCCCACTTGCCCTCAGGAGGGGTTGGATACCCTTCCAGCACTGTCAGTGAGGCCAGGGGAAAAACTTACAGACACCTTGTTGCATGTTTACAATTGGAAGTAGTGAAGCTGGGCTTGGCCAAGCTACTTCCACCTACAGCTTTACTTGGGAAGAGCTCAAAGAGAAAGGTCCTGAGGTGTGTCCACTGAGGACAGGTCTTTCTCACATACTTCAAGCAGACCCTGTCTCTTTGATAAAGAAAAATGCAGAGCAAATACAGTACCACTCCACGAATTTGCTTTTAAACTTCAAGATGATCACAAGTGAATTAAAGGCAAATTTCTTCAGGAGACATAAGCCACCTGAAGTATATGTTTTTCCCAGGAGAGCAGCCTTTCGAATTCCCTGCCCCTTGCCTTTAAGGTCCCTCATTTTCAGGGTGCTTGCAGAGAGCAATCTTTGCTTCTGGGGGCAAACCTCCTGAAATTCCTGTGCCCTTATTTCTCTGCTCTCTTGAAGATTTTATCTGTCTGTGCGGTGAATTTTAGGATCTGTGGGAGTCTATGGCAGCTTGCAGAACCTAATAAAGTGGGATGAACCTTGATTGGGACATTTAGGTGTTATTGCAATATAAATCTCCAGAATAGTGGCTGGACATTAGTGACACTCTCTGGGTGCCCAGAGGCTGGTTGTGATGGGAATCCATCACAGGGCATCCTTAGGGGATCCGTAACCACATTCCCACCTCCAGGCATTGCACCTTGTCACAAAGGACTACAGACTGTCTGGCAGTCCTCTTTGCTCTGTCCAGACTAGAGACTGCTGGTGCCTGCAATCAGATACCCACAAGCACTGCATGTTCACTTATTTGCTGCCAATCATATTTTATTTCTTGCTTCCCATAAACATTCATATGGGTGATGAGTGGGATTTTCTGTACACAAGCAGTTAAATCCATGCAAATAATATTTGCATGAAGTTTGAGCAAGATATATGCAGCCATCTGGAAAGTCTGTTCTGCACCAATCCCCACTGGTATCACCTTGCTCTGAAGGTGTACGTGCTCTTCATGTGGCTGTCTAGTTAGTAGGGCTGGTTATTTGAGTTGTGCTTTCTGGACAGGTTTCTTAGTACCACTTCTGCTTTTTCTCCTTCTTTTTTGCTTGCTACTGCTTGAACTTTGCTGCTCATCAAGTGACTGCCTGGTGGCTTGTAGCAAATTTGAAGGAAACTTCAATGTCAGTCCTCTTGCAGAAATGCCTCCTCTGCAAAATCTTCTCTCACTCATCAGTGAAAAGGCAGGTACCAAACTGTGCATTGGTGAGTCCACGGCTTCAGGCAGCTGAAGCAGATGAACTAGGTGGAATTTGTTTTTTCATGTGATACCCTTCCAGGCTTTAAGACTGTTTATTATTATTATTTCCACAGGGACACAATTTACAGCACCTGTCTTTTTGGCTCCTACTGTGTGGGTCACATTTCTTAATGCATTTATTCATGTAAACTGTGTGTTGGATCAGGAGATTCTCTTTTGCCATTTTACTAGAAGGACTGTGAGAAAAGCTTTCAATAACTCTCAAGAGTACAGCTGGGTAAAATTTTCTGTGCAAATATTTTGTTAGCCAAAAATGCATTTCTGATCAACTGGAGCTGTCTGTGCTCTTAAATCTCTTGGAGTAGAGGTGAATAATGTTTTCAGTCAAAAATTTAAAAAAAAAAGGAAAAGGGGGGAATTTTTGAGAAGAGTTTGAACTTCATTAAGAATGGTACATAACTTTGAAAGGGTTGGCTAACCTTATTTTTTAAAAAGGGGGAAAAAAACAAGACAGTGTTAGGAGCTTTACTACCTTCTAGCTGAGTTCAGAGGACTACCTGGTGCCAGAGAAACGGTCATGTTCACCTGTACTTGCTAAATCTTGTTGCTTCCCTATTCTAATGCCAGTGCTCATTTGACCTCACTGTACACTCTAATCCCCCAAAACACTAATGCTACCAAAGCTCCACCACCAGCTGATGGCCTGGGGCAGGTGGGAACAATCAGTGAGTGTTAGACTAGAATAGAGCCAGCTCCCTTGGTGGCATATGGTAGCTGAACATACCTTTGGCTCCTCTGACAAAATCTTTCTTTTTATCCACTGATTTTGGCTAGTTTGGCAGTGTGCTTGGCATTCTGGGTCTCACAGGTCTGGGTATTAAGAATCACTGGCATCCCAGGGGGCCAGACCCAGGCCAGCCTGACAGGGTCCAGCAAGGATATCTGAATCAGAGGGGTCTCTGATCCCAGCTAGACTTGCTCAGGCTGTCCCCAAACTGAGAACTATTGCAGGGTTGGGCAGAGAGAAGTAATTTCATCATGTGGGGAATTTCAGAAGGTTTCATTTTCATCTGACGTCTGAATAAAAAAGGACTTAGGAATAAAACTTGAACAATTCCAGTTTTCTGCTCAGCTAAAATAAATAAATTACACCCAAAGAAGGAAGATAAACACTTCAAAAAAAAAAAAAGAGAAAAAACATAGAAAAAGAATGGAGAAGTCAAATAAATGAGGCTCTCTCCAGTCTCCAGTAACCATGATCCACTTCCGTCCAGGAATACATGATCCTTCGTGGGGAATTGCTCCGGAGACCACATGTATTTGGCAGGACCAGAGCTCGATATCCCTGGGGGAGCACGCATAGGCTCTCCTTTCCTTTGGAAGGAGTCCATGGCAACCCTACATCCTTGAGGTTCTCCATCTCAGGCGTCTACTTCCCGTCCTTCTGGATGTGGCCAAAGCCTTAGGCTTGTTCTCTCCCCTTTGGGTCAATGAGGTAGGGAGCTGTGAAGGAATTCTGCCAGCAGCAGTGAGAATGGCCATCACCCCTTTCATCATGTCGAGCAGCTCTCACACCTCTGCACCTCTTTCTTGCCTCCAGCAACCTTCTCCTTCTCTGGTCAGGTTTGTTTCTCCAGACTCTCCAAGCTGGAAAACAGGCTTGCAATCAGGCACAGTCAGTATTAGTTAATCAGCACATTTAATACATTAGCATGCACATATTTATCTGCATCCACTGAGCTTTGTAAGCTGCAACTCTTGTAGCTTGGGCTGGAAAATTAGTTTCCCAGCTGCAGAGGGTGGCTGTTCATTTATTTACCGTCCTTGGAGACCTCGCTTAATGCAATGGCACAAAACAAAATGAGGCCTCTAATCCTAAAGCCAGGAAGCTTAAGCACCTGTAGAAACAGTTTTGCATTCCAAGGGGCAAATTATCTCTAATCTTGTTAAATGACTGCACTGCAAAACAATCGCAAAATACTTTCTTCGATGGCCCATAACCAAACACGAGAGGTCCATTACTGCTCTGTGTGAGGGAGAGCCAGTAATCCTGCAGGAGGACACAGCTGATCGCTAAACAAGGGCTGCACTCAAAAATAAAGAAGAAACGAAATAAAGCTAGAACTGTTTGAGAACGGATGCTTCCAATTTTCTAAATTACAACAGCAACTTGTTGCCAAGCAATTACAGTGTTTCATCTGTTTTTTCCTGCTTTGCCCCCCACCTCATTTGTTTTTCTTCAGCAGATGCTGTTTCTGAACTTTGTCATTCATGTCCCTTTCTCCACCCCTTGTAATTTACAATTGATAATGAGCCACCATCCAGACATTGCCACAAAAAAAATATAAAAGAAGAAAAGTGCCTGTTCTCACTCTGACCCAGCAGAATCACCTTTGCTGGTCATTTTAAATCAGTGCTTTTTAAAGGAAACTTCTTGATTTTTTTTCCCTCTCACTACCTAGGACAGATGCTGCATGTAACTTTGACAAACTACCAATACCTATTCATTGCACTAGTAAAAAAGAGAATGAAAAAACAGTAATTATGCTCTATGAAACTACAATGGTAATTAAAGCCTGCAAATCTACAACTTAAAATATGTGCTTAATTGAAACAGGGCTTGCAGGAACACTGGAACCAGGCTCTCTGTGAGTATTCTGCTTTCTGTGAGGATGGATGTGTTTTTTTTCTAACAGGGCAAGCAGCATGGACAGCTCATTACGGCTGGAGAAAATTCAGACCTGCAGAGGCTGCACTGGCACATATCCAGCCCTGGATGAGGGGGACAGCGCTGGGAATGCCTTGCTAGGGTACGCCCAAGCCCAACTGACCCTGCCAGTGTGGTTCCTGCCAGTCATATAAGCTCAGCTATGGCTTAGCACTCAAATCAGAAAATCTGATCTTCAAAAACAAGTTTCCCCTCTATGGAACAGACCCACTGACCACTTGCTGTGGTAGAACCAGGAGATGGAGAGCCCATCTGGGGTTGGCAGTAGGAAAGTTATGGTTTGCAGGTCTCCCTCTGGACTTTTCCACCTGTGGAAAAGCAACCTTAAAAAAATCCCTTAAGTGACCTTAAAACACTCATTCATGACACCACCACCTAACTGGGCAGAGGGTACTATGGCCTTAGGGATCTTCCTCTTTTCTGTACTCTCCAGCATCCTTTTAGGAGAGTGTCTATACCTTGAAAACATGTAGGAACCCATTCTATGATTCACCACTTCTCTGTAGAAGAGGTACCATGAGTCAGCAGTATCCCATTTCTGGACAGGGCCACACTGCCTGGAGGAATACGTCAGTAACAGTCACAGCCCACTGAAGCTACACTGGAGAGTTATTAATTTTCTGAACAATCTCCTCCTCCTTCCCCCCTGTCCTCACACTGAGGACCATCTCAGAGCTCCCATTAGTAATACAACTATCATGTTGGGCAGGGTGCACAGGGAGTTCTGCAAGTGTAGGTAGACATGACTTCTACAGCTCTTCAGGTCCATCTGCTCATACAAACTGAAGATCTGCTCCTTTTTCTAGGTGCTAAAATATCTAACTTGAAGGACAGGTTTCTCTTGCTTTTGAGTCATTACTTTTTCAACATTCCTACAGTGCTCAAAAATTGGGAATAGTTTCTGAGAAGAAATGATGAGCTGGCTGAAGCTAATGATGTTCATGGCTACATCAGGTGGGGTTTGAATCCAAGAGAAACCAGACTTTACACACTCAAAGTATTAACCTCCAAATTAACATTGAGTGAGTCATGCGTAAGGGATCTGGCCCTTCTTGGCCAGTTGGTGAATGTCAGTCACCAGCAAGATGTGGGCATGAAGCAGCAAAGCTGGAAGAGGAAGAGTATGAGGAAAGAGGGCAATAACCTTCAGGAGATCTGCTGTACAGGGCTTGGAGTTCCTTTCAGTTTTCAACCAGGCCGAATTTGCACACACCTACCCCACACAGCTGACTGTGTTTTAAGGCCATCCTTGCTTTAAGTAGATTAATGAGGTAGGGTTTAACCACATGTAGACCCAGAGCCTCTATTTAGCTCTTGGATACCTTACCCAAAGCTCTGGAACACTATTTTTGTATAAGACTGAGATTTTTATATAAAGTTGAAGAATGGATTAAATTATCTTTACAGGCACATCTAGGACAGAGCACAGTCTGTTATATCCAGATTTCTGCCCCTCCACAGTCTCCTAGAGCTTTCAGACTGGCCCAATGGCTACTTCCACTTTTTCCTCCTCTTTTCTGTCTCCTTTCAATGTTATTCTTAATTTTCTTAAAGGACCTGAGAGCTAATTGATCACTTCAAAATGAATGTAATTACTTCCCAGCAGTGAGATGCTGTGTTTCCTCTACATCGAATCTATGCACTGTTCCAGTAGATAAACAGCACCAAATGTCATTTGAGAATCACATCCTGCTTGCATTCTCTCCCCTCCCATTCGAGGCTCTAGCTTTGTGTGAGAGTGATTCACTTTCTCACTGAATGCAGAGTGAAAGCCCATTTTCAGCACTCTCCCGACACCCATGCACAACCAGCTATTCATTTCCAATGATCATTTGTATTTCTTTTGGAAGACCTTAAACACCACAGGGGATAAAAGGAAAACCATTCAAGTGAAAATAAGATCTGAAAAGATAATACATTGCACTGCTGTCAGTGCTAGGCTAAAGATAAATACATATTAGCACCTTCTTTGCCCGATTTTGTTACATAGGTGGAATTTATATGTGCTCTGTATGTATTTTCTTGTTTTCCTAAGTAACTAATCAGCGACACAGCCATACAGTCAGTTTCAGCTAAGTTTTCAAGGGTCTCAGAGATGCAAAGCACCTACAAGTTTCTGACAAACAGCTGCTCGAGGAGAAGAAAGAGGCAGCAGTGACAGAAGATGCAGCGTGAGTAAAGCCCTTATTAAACAGTGCAGAAACTGCACAGTAACTCTTCCTGCAGATACTGAATCCAAACCCCAGGGTTAGGCTACATGAGTATATGTTTATGTATTTATTTGTATAAATATAGAGAGAACAATATGTATACAAGTAATAATTATATAATTATTGGAAGATTTAATTCTGCACGTATGCACTGGAAAATAAATGCTATCAAGAAAGGCCCATACAGCCCTGAGTATAAGCCGATCCATTGACTAGTCAATCAGACAACAAATACAAGATGATGAGATTTTGTAGGCCCTGAGATGTCTTGAGAAGATAATTACTTTGGATCTGTGATCACAAGATGACTCCATGTAAATATAAGAAAAGTATTAAAAAACGTATCTGTAACTTAGGTCCAAATGGGTAAATTTAAATAAATTAGAGGAATTAGCTGTAAAACCAATGGGATTGAAGAGCTCCAGGACTTTTGTGTGCAGAATACTTTTCAGGCAAGTGTATCTCTTGTATCTTGCTCAGGATAGTGACCAATATTGCAGAGGAAGGCTGCAGCCTGAACCAAGTGCAAGATCCACTTCAAAAAGAATGTTTGGAGTGAGCAGAGTGAAAGGTTACAAGGACTGAAAACCAGACCTGAGCAGCAAAAGAAGTCACATCTTAGAGGTCAGAAAGCATAGAAGGCTTGTGAGAACTGCCAACTGTCAGGCTGGGTTAAACATTGCAAAGGAAATTAAAATGAAAATGAGAAGGTTTTTCAGCTAGAGGAGGAATAGGAGAGAAAGAGCAAGGAGATTAAAAGTGCGGCATGAAAGCTGAATAAATGCCTTGGCTCTGGATGCAGTTCTGTGAGATAGGATGAGATTACTCATCTCTGCCAGCAAGAAGAGGCTCTGCTGTGCTTTCATATCTCCCCTCCACAGTGACACAGCCTCACCTCATGTCTCACCTCCTTAACTTGTCAATAAACTACCTAGAAAATCATGTGGCTAGTTTTTCTACCATTTTAGCAAGTTGAGTCAGCTCAGGAAACTGATCCACAAGTACCCAAATTGCATGAGTGAGGCCATGGGAAGATGAGGGAGGGGAGAGGCAGGTCCTTCCCCTTGCAGCCTGTGCAGTGTTAAACTGGCTCAGCTGCCTGTGACAGCACCACTTTCCTTTTGGTTGAGGACAGGAGTGAATTTGCAAATGAAAGGATGAGGCTATAGGAATGACCACATAGGAGGAGGAATGGAGACTGGGGACAGATAGTCTCTGTCCCCAGATTCTGGAAGAAGGGTATGAATTGGTTAGTCCAATAGCAGAGATGCATTCATTCAGTCATGGGTGGTTGATGTAACTGAAAAATGGCATTTGGTCTTCATGGCTAAATAAGTAAAGTAGGGAGAGAATTAGATTTTTTAGGCAACTACAGAGCCATTATTTTGACCTCAGTGTTATACAAGAGTTTAAAATAATTTTTGAAGAAATCTTTCAATGTGGAAATTAATAGAAAATGGGATAAAAGGCAACCAGTTTATCACAAGTGTATTGTATCCTTTTCACCTACTGTGTGAGCTGATCCTCTTTATTCAATCCTAACACAGAAGCCAGGAATTGGCTGGTTTTCTTCCGTCAGGATTGTTTTATTCCTTGGCCATTCACCAAAAATAAAAAAAAAATCCTATTTCAATAGCCTTGGGAAATGGATGTTCAGCAACATTCACTGTAGCTCACTGGGTTTCTAAGGGCCTTACAAGCAGTGGGCACAACAAAGTGATACAGTCGGTGGTGGTGCTGCATGGGTTCTGTCAGTACACCCTGCAGCAGGATGCCTGCAAACTCCTGCAGAGCAAAGATCCCATCCCATCACTGCTGTGGCTTTCAAAATGACCTTCAAAATAGAGCAGAGCCCTCCAAATAACATCTATAATTGTGTGTTCTTCCCTGGGCTCTCCTTGGTTCTTTATTACTATTTTCGAAGGATTTTGCTCAGAAAGGTCTTTATACTCTGCAGGCACTGCTGATTTGGAATGAGAAGCAGGGTTTCTTCTCATTGTAAGGTAGGCAGGGCTGCCTTCCAGTTTCCCAGCTGCAGAGATTTATAGCCACTACCAGATTCACTAGGTGGCCAAGGTTTTATAACCCAATTGAACAGAATAAAACCACTTAAACTGAAGGCAATTTGATGCAGGACTCAATGACTTTCAGGAACTTGATGTATTACTGTGATCATGTAAGTTACAAATTATATATATCTGTATGTATTTGACAAATCGTTTTCAAAAACAATTTAATTATTTGGAATGATTTAATCAGGGTTGACAGGCTTGCAAAACATCTCTGGGAATGAAGCAGAAAACCTTGAAGTGTGTGGAAGATTTTCAATCTGTGTTAAATCCTGTTCCAAAGAGTGGAGTTTGGTATCCGTCCCAAGGCTTCAAACTCCCTTGAATACAAATTCCCTTGGAGCATCTCCTGGGTTAGGCTCATCTGGTCCATTACTGGCCTGCCTGACGGTCTATGCAGCAAAGTGACAGTGGGATAGCAGAGGAGACATCTACCTTAAATATTCTTGGCCAAACATTAGGGAGACCAATGTTTTCAGGACATCTGGCTATCCCAGCAGCAAGTGGAATGAAACAGTAGGATACGTGGATGCCCCTCTTCCAAGAAGAGGGCTGGAGATACATGGGCTGGAGAAGCCACTTCTCAAGTCAGAGAGCAGTCCTTTTCCTTACAGCAGAAACTGGCCCCTAACTTGTGATAATGGCAGGCTTAGGGAATTTGCAACAACTTCATGGGGAATGCATTTATATTTGGTGCAGTGTCAGATATGCCTCTCTGACCATCAAATTGGGCAAAGCATCTGAAGGAGTTTTGTGTTCAGACAAGTAAGAGGAGTTTTATTCATTCTCTGTACTTGAACCACAAAAGCATGCAATGGTAATTTGGGTCTAAATTCAAACAATAGCTTGTTGGAATTTTATTTCACTCACAAGATTTGAACTTCTAGGGGTGTTCCAGATTTTTTTGTTACTCTTGCTCCATATGCCTGCCATTGTTTGATGGACTTTTTGGCAATAGTGGACTTCAGGTTCTGATCCCCTTGTATTTCAGAAATCTGTGTGTCTGCTTGTATTAAATATTTTAGGTTGCAATTCTTCTATGACTCAGACTCAAAGGAAGGCTTGCAGGGTGCTGTCAGTAAAATCAAAAGCATGATGAATTCATCATTAAAATGAACTAAGGAGACTTTTCTAAGTTAAAGCAATCTGGGCTTAAGCAGGTTTCCAGGGTCTGCTTTCCAGGCAATTTAACCATGGGAATGGGTACAGGTCCTGCTGTCCTCACAGAATGGAGATTTTTGTGGTATGTTATGAGTCTCTGTCCTGCCAGCCTGTTCTGAACACAGACTGTGCATTGGCAGGAAGAAAACACATGTCTTTTTGCTACAGGAATGGAGATATTTGGGGTGTCTGCGAATGTTCATTGCAGTGGTTCAAACTCTGAGACCTCAACAAGCTTGCTACTGCAAAGTCATTTGGTAAGAGTGGGCACAGAGAGGTCTGGTGTCTCAGAACAATTGAATAGAAAGGAAGATGAAAATTACAGATTAAAAGCTATGAATGACAAGGAAATATCTCAACAGGAACCTTATCTTCAAGACTGGGATGTCTTTCAGTATAAAGATGGCTGCTAATGAATTCTCTCCATATAACTGAATGCCTTGGCTGCTCCCACCCAGACTCCTGCAGCTTGTGCTTCCCCGCAGTTTTCATTTGCTTTATTGCTTTCAGATGCTGCTTGGTATAAGTTCCTCTGGTAGCTGTGTTGTTGCCACCAGCACTGGGGGAATGTGGCTTCAGCTGACTGGGCTGTGAGGCGTCAGCCCTGTCTCTCCAGGGACTATCTAACACGACTGCAGAGCTGCCTGAGTGCAGCCACATAATCAAAACCAATCAATGCTGCTCAGCAAGCACAAGCCCCAACGGCTCTTGGCTGTATTCTCATGTACCAAGACATACTCAGACATCAGGAGGTGAGGCTACTAATGAAGCAACTGGTGGGAATAACACCTACCAGGAGAGTCCTTGCTGTTGCACACACCACTCCTGTGAGGCATTTTAGATCTGTCCCTTTGATTTCGTGGTGCAAGTTGTCTAAAACTCTGTGTATCTTTTCCTTCTGGTTTGAAACACTGCTCCACATTCATTCTGCTCTTACTCAGGATCCTCAGATACCTTTCCAGGGAAAACAATCCTGGATTTATTTACAGCACATTGTTATTTATTTTAGCAACCCTTTTGAGGGGAAGGGAAAGGGAGATCTGAGTTACCTAATGAGGACCTCAAAATGAGCTCTGTGCTTTCAAGGTGGGGGCATTTTAATTGAAGGGTTTAGAGGGGAAGAAGAATGTGACCCAGGGTGGGAGACTGTTTTTCTTGATGCTTTCCATGTGATGTGTTTCTGTAGTGCAAAATCCAGTAATAGTCCACAATTCATTGAGACCAAACTGGGTCTTCTTGATAATGTTCCTGCCTTGAAAGCAAACACAGGTAAATAGTTATTTATTTGTTTATTGATTTTGTTCTCCAGAGTTGCCTTATGTTGTTTATTTTGTTTTCAAATGCACCTACACATCCACGTGTACTCTTGCTTTTTTTCTGCCTTAGCTGAGAGATGCCAATGAATTAAAGTGAAAGATTTTGATGCCCCAGGATATCCCATGGGAAGAGTCTTCTACTGAACAATCTAAAGTTTATGTAGAGTGATATAAGCAGCAAGAAAGCAAAAAGGTTACTATATATTTTCTTTCTCTCTCCCTTCCTTTTTTCATTTGCAGTTATCTATAGACAGAATTCAATGAAAAACTGTCCCTGTCCCCAGATGGCTTTTAAAGTGGCAGGATGCTGAAACCATTGAGGCAAATGCAGGCACTGAAGAAAACCAATGCTTGAAAGTTCAATAGAAGTCATGTCACTTGGTAGGCAATGGTTCCTCTCCTTTTCCCATACGAGTTATTTATCTGTTTTTCATCGCAGCCATGTTTAGAAGCCTCAGCTGTGCTACAGGCTGGTGATTTAAGCAAAGAGTTTTCCAACTGTAAGGCAATGAAACCCTCCAGACATGTGAGCTGCTCTAAAAAGACTTGTGAAAGTGACACTCTATTGTCAGGAGATGTATTTTTTTTTATACTGGGGCCTGCTCCTGGGTGAAAAGATGCCTAACTTCTTGATTACCTCTTTAGCAAGGTGTGACTTAGCAAGGTCATCTGCACTAAAACTGGGGAGAAACCCTAACCTTGATGTTCCCTTGCTATATATACTGTGTTTGTGATATTTACAATTTCTGATCTTCTCTAAGAGGCTATTTCCATCCTGAGGAATTTTACCCATCAGCTTAGTCAACCCAAGAGCATCAAACATGGAGTGCTTACTGGATGTACCCTCTCAATTCCCACTGCAATAAGTTTATTTCTTATGACAGGAAAGTTAAAGCCAAACAAGCAGCCTGATTGATTTCTGCCCAAGAAAGGCTGAGCTTCAAGAATGCTGTTTACACAAAGAGCTGATTCTTATCTACTATCAGGGTAATTTGCATTTATACCGATATAAGACAGATCCAAACCCTTGGCTTGCAAAGTATTTTAGGGCTCTTTGGGGAGAGGCAGCTTTCTAAAAACATATGATTCCAAAGAGGACTTTCACAGTTCTTGATGCAAAGGAAAACCATGTACAGATGTGCCTTTGATACTGATCTTCTGAAGTATCTAACACTGCAGGTGAGGTACAGACTGGATTTTCCTCGCCTACATTTCAGTATGACCTGCCTAGACCAGAACTTTTGACAGTCATGGGTCTTCCTGTGGATTGGTGAAACTGCCCAAAATTGGGATCAGCAATGATTCTGGTTCAGTCTTGGTTTTGGTGGTATAATCTCAGTCCTTACCTCCCAGTTTAGTTTTGTCTGTGAAAACCTGAAGATGTTTGTAGTTTAGGGTATCTGTAATTTTCAGCCATTTAGCTGAGCAGACCTCTATGGTAACTGAGCTTCTTGGGGAACAAAAAACTTTATACAGGAGTAGAATGGAAGGGCGGGAGTGGGGAAAAAATAAAAAAGATTTACATCTTCTTCCAAATCCACTGCCCATTGGACTCATATATCTCTTCTTGATACTGAGTCCCTGCTTTCCTTTCATGCCCCTAAGACTCCAGGACCTGTAAATCCCTTTGCAATGAACTGCCTGCACAAGATGATAGTCACTATAGCCTGTGCAGTCATTCTGGAGTGAGTTTCTCTGGACTGGTTTTGTTTTTTTAATTCACTACAAAAAAGATCTTAGTCCCTGTCCTGCCTGCTGGTCAACCTACTGTGATCAAAGGTGTAAGAGGGCTTTGTAAATGCCTTTGGTTTTGTGGGAGGATGATGGGACAAAACCTCTAGGACAGCAATAGTAATTATTCAAGAAAATAAGTGTGGGTTGAGGGACTATGATGCTTTCGGAAAAGCCAGATTGAAATGTGCAAATTAATGAGACCTTTTAGAGTGTTGAAAACCCCAGGAAGATTCATGTGTTTTAAAGACATAATCCTACCTCACTTCACTTCTACAAGGTATCAAGACTTACAAATACCTGTTGTGAAATATCCAGAAACAGAAATCTTTAAAAAGTGATTAGATAAAGAAATATTTGGCCTATTTTACGTAGGATTAATCCTTTCCTGTCAATGGACCAAATGAGCTCATGAATTCCCTTACAAACACAATTGCAGCAGTGTTAAAGTCTACCTAAAATGTGGGGGGGTTTAGAGAGACAAGGCAGAATCCAGAAACTTCTGAAATCAATAGACAGATAGTTCATAGTAATTTTATCACAGCAAATCACTAAGAAAATTTCAATCACGTGGCCACAACTACAGTGAACCAAAATTAGTATGTCTCCATCAACTCCATCTCAATGATGAGCATTTATATTAGCTCAGAATTTTATTTATTCTCTGTTTCTAATCTGACTGAAGACCCTGTTCATCAGCAGCTCTGTCATGCAAAATCCATTTATTAAACACTGTTGTCTTGAAATGAAAATGGAGAACAGAAGACTATAAAATTAGAGAGGAAAATTTAACTCCATATTTATTCAAGGTTTCAATCTAGCATAAAGAGCCTTCTTGATTTTATTATCAAACTTAACAACCACAGACTAAGCCTAAATTACCAGGTTCTGATACTTTCATTAAAGAGTTCTTATTCCACAGACTTCTGCTGGAATCTGTGAGGGCACCTGGAAAAATGCAAGGCACGATGCAGTGGAAGTACAGCATCAAGATCTTGTCTCTTTAAAGTCACTTTTCTAATGCATCCCTTTAGAAATTGGCTATATTATTCCCAAAAATATTCTTTCCCGTGGAAGCTACAATATCTAATAATGTTGATTTTGCTTTCTTCTCTCTATTCCAGCATATCAGGAGGCACTTAAGAAATTTCTGAATGTCTCAGAATTAAATTATGGGTAAGAGCAACAAAGTTGCAGAACTGAGTGATCCAGCCCTTAATGCAGTTTCCATATGGAGACATAGGAATCTGCAGTCAGAGGGAAAAGAGCAAAGAGGATTTGTTTCTCTTCATGGGTGCAAACCAGGACCACCATTGGGCTTTGAAGAAGTTTCACTGGAAATCTTGGAAAGACATGCAGGACCCTTATTTTCAAAACTTAATCCAAAGGTAGCTATAATTTTGTGGGAGCATCATCCTTTATCCCCTTTGGGTCAACAGATAAACTGTAGCTTTAGGTTGCACATTCATTCCATGCAGATTCCATGCAATTTTACACCATTGTTTCTAGTTCGTTATGGTCAGTGGTCCTTCTGAATCCTCTCTGTGAGCAATATTTCAGTTGTCACTGGGGCCTGATGCCATCAGGACAGCCTGCAGAGAGGTCTTCAAGTGAAAATAAAACTGTCAAGCTCATCTGGTCTTCTCTAATGGATATAAATGAATCCAGAATCGTATGCCAAGCTTTTCACAAACTATATGGTGTTATAAAAAACATGCTGCCAATGAGGTTAGAAACCCTATCCTTTATGCCTTGTGGTTAAGGATATATATGCAGTACTGGAATGTTAGAAATAGCAAGATGTGTTAGTTTAGGCACTTTAATAAGAATGTCTAGGTTTATGAATTGGCTTAATTTGAGTTCTTTACATGCAATATTAGTTCTCTCTGTCTTGAATTGTTCTCTTTTCTTGGTGGTTTAGATACCACTACTATTACTGGCTCCTGGCTGGCTGCATACTTGACAAAGTTTGTCATGAAGTCATGATTTTCTGGTGTCTCAAAAGAGGTGGCTGTGGAGTGACTGCACAGAGAACTTGCTGCCATGTCAGAACTTGTTTTCCAGCTTTCCTGTGTTTCTGCCAAATAAATACAATGTGAAACCACCTGAAGAAAACACCTAAGCAAGTGGAACAGTGAAGAACCCAAAATGTAGAGTCATCCCACACTGAAAATGGACTTGTTTTTTGTCTGGATCTCACCTGACTTTGCTTTGGTTCCCATTTGTATAACTATGGTAGCAGTTACATTGTCTAGCAACTGGTTTATTTTCCTGGGTTAGGTGAGGCTGAAGTCCCACTGCTCTAAAGAGGTAGCAGGTAGACTGAGAGGTGGAAAGGCCAGAAAAGCTGCTTAGACTTGAGAAGTTTCAAAGAGCACATGGCTGCAGAGGCGAGCAGGCTCTTGCATGCCCAGTCAGAGATTCTCCACACAGACCTGCCAGTCACTTCAGTAATCTTCATGTGTGGACGTCGATGTGGTGTGTATTTCATTGTCTCCTCATCTCCCAGATTTTGTGCAGTATGGCTTGACTTGGGGTTTAGGACTGGGACAGTGTTTTCATGCTGCTTTGTGAAGTGCTAAGAGCTCTAAATCAGGTTAGATCTCTAGGATTCTCCAAACTTATCAAGACAAATCAAGTCTTTGGCAACATCACCGTGGTCTGATATTAAAAACCAAACAAAGCCAAACCATACACCCAAATCCACCCCATGCTCTTTTGTATAGCTTCAAATCACCAGACATAAAACTTCCAAATTTGAGAAGTTTAGATTTGGTCTTCGAATTTCAGGGCAGGTCCATTCTTGCCAGAACCTTGGGTATTGGCTGTAAGCTGGTTACAGACCCAGATACTAATTTTTGCTTTATATCTATGCTGAATGATGTGGAATTACAAATGTTCTACTGGGTTAGTTCAAGAAGCTCTAGGGAGCTGGAAATGAGTAGTTCCAAATCACTTGAATTTGCTAATAACTTTCAACTCTGTCAGAGCCTGTTTCTACACCATCTTGTGTTTAAGCTGTACTGATGACATATATGTATATATATCTATGCATCCTGTACCACTTGCTTGTGCAAGGAAAGAGGTGACTACAGCAACAAAGACTTGTTCTGCCTCTACAAGAGTGTGGGCTTTGGCTTTTGCAGTCCTTCCTCTGTGGTAAAGGGAATTAGAAATCCAGAGGTTGGAAACAGCTTTTGTAAAGAACAAAAACTCTGTCACTGGTTATTTCAGTGAGCAGAGGAGTTACACAGATGAATCAGTAATGTTGTAGCTGTGATGGTCTCAGTATACAAGAAAACTGTGGTTTACAGAAGAAGACAGTATTTTTGTTAGTCCAAAGGATTAAGAGACATGGAAGAAAGCAGGCAAGCTTTCAAGCATGTGAGACCTGAATAAAAATGCTGAGACATAGCCTATGAATGAATTTAAAGATTCAAAACATTTAACTTTCATTTGGACTCTGCCACAATTTCTTAGCTACTCTGACACAAATTCGAGTTTATAAATGAGGTGAAAGTTCTCTTTTTACTGTCCTCCCCCTGAATGGAGGACATTCATCTCTATAGGGTAGCCATTCATTTCTCCATTTGTCCCTACTAAGTGTCCAGTTGTCTCCACTAAAATATTTTTGCGTAGTCAGCTGTCTGTAAAATACCAACACCATGGGAGAAGATCAAGGCTGCCTTGGAACTCAACCACAATCTACGTTGTGACTCAGGGCACACTCCAGGTTACTTTCTCTGGGGGATGTTTATGCTACCTGCTCTCCTCTAAATTTGGATGGCCAAGTGAATAGGCTGAGCTCTTTAAACTTCATCTATAGCTACTGGAAAGGGAAGGGTCTTCTAGAGAGTGTTTCAGAGCACTTAATTTAGGCTACACCCATGAAGGAACCTCTAGAGGACCAAATTTCTCTCCACCTGCTTTGGAGAATCATAGAAAAAGCAGCACTACCATCCCGAACTTTAGTCTCCTCTGTGAGGTACCTATATCCCACTTACCTCTAAACACTGACCCTTCTGTGTGTCTATTAGCTAGAGATGCCACCATGTGCACCTTGGTTCACATTTCTGAGCTTAGAAGAGTCAAGTATAAAGTTTGATGACTGAAGCAAAGAAGTTGAATCCTCTCCTCACTCTTTTAAGGATGCTATGGGGAGAGTGACAATGTGTGTTGCACTCCTTAGGGGAAAGGAAGAGGCTGTGAGGGCACACTGGTGTATTAGTGTGCAGGGTGGACATGTGGTCTGGGTGTCCCAGATAACATATTAGCTCCCTCAGCCCAGCTTGAGCTCGTTTCAAAGTATGACTGCTCAGCAAGTCCTTACATTTTCTGGCTGCCCGTCATCTGATGCTGGAAAATACTATTCCGTCCTTTCAGCAAGTGTGATGGATGTTGTATTTAGAGACAAAATTTTAGTTACAGCTTCCACAGACTGGAATGGTGAAATGTTACCATAAAACAGAGGGTTTAGATAATTTGCTGAGAGGTTTAAATGTTGCATTTATGCTAAAAGAGGTAGATTATAACTTTGTTCAGCAAATGACTTGTCTGCAAGTTGCAGAGGACAGCCAAGTCTTATCTTTATGCAACCAAAGAGATGATAGTCACCACCACAGCAGCTCCTGTAAAACAGATAGCCAACAAAAAGTGACCAGGTGTTTGAGTAGCATACTTCTTCATACATCAGCAACTGGAGAGAAATGGCCATGTACATTCCCCATCCATGTTGGTTGTGCACCTCCCATTAAGTTGGATTCCCTGTGCAGAAACAGGTTCATGTGATTCATCAAGCAATATCTAAATTGTCAAATGCTGGTCTGGTTCCTGCCAGAGCATCAAATGAATTAAAAACATTTGATCATGTTGTGGCTCCTGTAATCTATTATGAATCACTGCTAATAGGGCTATTTATATCTCAACAAGATGTTTATATGCCTTATCTATTTCAGAATAAGGCTTTTAATGGAGGGCCTTCTTCCATTTCTAGAAAGTGTCTCAAACATCTTGAGCATAGCTGCAATTTAAATAATTAACAAGAACATTAGTAAATAGTAGCATACAACCAAACCAATAAATGCCAGAGCTTCAGTGTTGGGTTTCTTCAAGTCTCTGAAGCAATGAAATGCCACAGGGGAGCAAGAGAGATGTGTTGAACTCTGGCAGTGTCAGGGAATTCCCTAAATAAAAACTCACAGATGAGGCTAGGAAGGGGACAATCCTCCACTCTGCAAAGGAAGGGAGGAAATTCCTCCCAGACCCAGCACCTGGCAGTGAGTTCAACCAGGTGCATATGATCCTCAGGCTTGGTTTGATATAGCTTGACACTTTCAGGCAATCTAT